>NC_088688.1:12241510-12546579 GCF_028017835.1 Emys orbicularis
AAGTCAATGGGACTACTCACATACCTAAATTAAGCACATGCTTAAGTACCTTGCTGTTTTAAGTCCTTCCTCTGCAAGGGCCCCAGTAAAGGTGAAATTCTCCCCTATGCAGAGGGCTCAACATGTGTTCTATACACTACTTAAATCTCACATAAACCCTATTTTAAGGGCTTAAGCAGTGCATAGGCTTTGGGAGGGCCCTCACCAATGTACTATTCAAGAGTGTCAGAACTGAGCCCTAATTAATAAATCCTTACAAGTTGCCTTTGAGACAGGTAAGCATTATTATTCCATTTTGCATGGAAAAATTGAAGCTCAGAGATTTTGCGGTCAACATTTTCAAAGATGGGGGAATCAAAATGCAGGCACCTACATCCTCACATAGACATCTAAATAAGTGGTCTGACCCTTCAGTGCTGCTGACAACAGCTGGCCAGAAAACAAGAATTCTGTTTCATGAAAAAAATCTGGTGGTTTGAAATTTGTTTCCATTCTGATGCAGAACAAAACAGAGGTCTTTTGAAAACTTGAGAGAGCCAACACAAGAAAACCCGGGGAAAGTCAACAGCCTAGTGGCTGTGGCACTCCCTTAGGGTATGGATGACCCAGGTTCAAATCCCTGGCCTCAATCAGGCAGAGAAAGGACTCCCATAGTCTCCCCTGGCCAAGGGATTGCCCTACCCATAGGGCTATTGGTTATTCTGGGGTGGCACACTCTGTGGTTTTGACCGGAAATTCCATCCTGGACCCGAGCAACTTTCCTCACAAAAGTTGTGTCGAAACCCGTACGTTTCCATGAAAACTTTTGGATTTGACATATCAGCATTTTCTGATGAAAAAAACATATTGTTGAAAAGTTCCCAACTGGCTTTAGCGCTGAGTGCCAGAATTTCACACTGACTTCAGTGGAAGATGCTGTAGACCAGCACCTCCAAATACCAGGCCATTTTAGGGTGACTAGATGTCCCAATTTTATAGGGACAGTCCCGATTTTTGGGTCTTTTTCTTATATAGGCTCCTATTACCCCTCACCCCCTCTCCCAATTTTTCACATTTGCTGTCTGGTCACCCTATGCCATTTATTTAGGTGCCTGACTATCGGTTCGGTGCTCACATTTGAACCTTTCAGCCTTAAATGCTCAGTGGCTCAGTTTCCCCATCTGTAAAATGGCAATGATCGTACCAGTCTCAGATGGTGTTTCAGGATTAATTTATTATTTGTAGAGCACTTTGAGATCTTAAATGGACAGCAGAAGCACAAAGTATTATTCAAAATCCTAGGATGAAAGAAGCTATGTACCGAGGAAAGTATCATTAAAATACTTAAAGAGAACCAGATAAAATTAGTCTAATATACACTCCTACGGAGTTCACTGGGCTTTGATTCAGACCCGTAATGGCTAACACAGAGGTGACTGCGAAGTGTAGTGATTTCTGTGCTAGATCACTTAATCTGTATATAGTAGGTATCAATATAGACTGTAATTCTGTAAAGTGCTTTGACACTTGCTGAAGGTAATATATACAACTCAATTAATCAGTAATATTAATAATAGTTATTATGATTATGAATTATAGTTCCACTTGATTTTGAAAACTGACAAAAAGCCAGGTGTTTTAGCTACCTGGATAAATGTTAGTTTCTTTGATACTATGGTGGATGGATGTTGAAGTCAATGAATCTTTCCATTGACTTCACTGGGGTTTGATTCAGGCTCTATGTTACTGTCCTTTTCAGAACTCCAAAACTAGCTCCCATTTCCAGATTCTCAGCTTCTTAAATATTTTCAGCCTAAACACTTATCTCTCCCATTACCTCAACCAACTTGTTGATATATCAAATGAGAAACATGCTGGTAAATTGGCTGCAAATGTTTCTTCTTCTCCTAGTGCATCCAAAACATACAGATTACACCATCCTGAACTCACATAAACTCTGATTGGGTTTATTGCAGGGCGGTAAAGCTGATCTGATTTTGCAAATGGGATTTAGGGAAATGGAAACAAATCATTTGACAGCTTCCAAGTCGGCTTCTGCCGCCCAAACATCTTTCCTCCTTGAGCATTAAATGTGTTGGCCCTCAGTGAGCATCCAGCAAATGGGACTAAATGAGAACAAGCCAGGCAGGTCACACTGCTCTCACTTGTGTCCCTTAGGGCATTTATTACTCAAATGTTCCCCCGATCAGTTTTTGTTATTTGCCTTGTAATTCTCTGGCTTTCTCTGATGACATTGACTGATGGACACCAGTTTGTCCATTGATTTCAGTGGGCTTTGGATCAGGCCCCAGGAGGCTGCCTGACCATCCTATAACCTTTTCTTCTAATGCCTATTGCACAGGATGGGAAAGATGATTTGCACTCTCATGGCATGTTTCATCCAAAGATCTCAAAGTGCTTTACAATCATAAGTTAATTCTCACAACAATCCTTTGGGGGCAGGGGATGTATTATCTTCCTTACTGGGGTTATATGGGCAAACTGAGGCTCAGAGACTTGTCCTAAATCACAGAGTGAAACAGCAAGAGAGGAAGGAATAGAACCAATGTGTCGCCAGTCCCACTGGGCCTGCTCCATGCTGTAGCCCATAGAGGTAGCTTAGCATTTTATTTTACTTAGCAATAATACAAGGAACATACAGGCCCGGATGCTGTAAAACATTGGCTTAAACAGATTAAAATAAGTGAAGCATAGGCCTATGACCCTTACCACAGATTAAAATGGTCTGGAAGTTACCCTAGATTTTGGAGAACTGTGAATAGCTTGTTTAAGAGGGGAGTTGATACATAATGATGCCAGGCAACCGCAGGAATATTGAACTGATACTAGGCCTAGATATTTTAGGATTAAATCGTTGGCAAATGTTTAAACACAAACTTGCTTTAGCCATAGTTGACATATATGGTACTGAGCTAAAAGGCATTAATATGTTAATCTACAGGATAAAGGCAGCCCAGTATTATTAGGGTGAGGAAGTTAGATATGGGCATGGGAGGTGGGGCATCTGAATGAATATTCATGAAAGTCCCCCAGGCGCTATAATAGGCCAGACCACCATGTAAGCGATAGCGAGTTTTTCATCATTGATCCTTGAGCTCTTCATTGTCTTCATCTATCACCAATCTTCAGGCATTGGGGTCTGGACCATCAGACTCATTTGACATGCCAAGTCCTTTGCCTCTTACCACCAGATCCCCAAGGAAGGGTAGGTGTATATAAGTATATGCGCATATGCAAGGAAGGATACCAGTGTGTTAATAAAAGTTGGCTAAGGCTTTGCTTTGCCCTCTGTGTGAATGTCTTCGCTATACACATCAGGGTTCCCCACAAGATACTGAACTTGTCAGTTTTAATTCTGTTGTGTCTGATTCTGGGACTAGCACCCGATTACCCCCAGCTCATTAAATTAATGTTAATTGATAACCAGTACAATTATTAACCATTAAAGAATGAGGCTACGGTGCACTAAGCAGCACTCTTTAGCCGTTAACCACAGGGTTCATTTATTTGGCAAAAATAAAAGATCTGGGTGGAAAAGAAAGATCAAGCCCTCAAATCTGTGATATCTGGCACCTCCAGATAATTTCTGTGTAGCTGGGTTCTTATATTGACCCCCCATCACCATAGTATCTGAGCTCTTCTTAAGAGTAAAAAGCAGTGTGCCTAGCTGTGTTTGTCAGGCTGAGAAATAAAACCATCTTGGCCTGACCCAAAGCCAGTGGAAAAGCTCCTGTTGACTCCAAAGGGCTTTGGATCAGGCCTGTCGTAAGGAATTCGAGTCCTTGTCAAACACATAACTTGTACTCCGATTAAAAATATTAGCTTCCAGCTTCCCTTTCCCAAGGCATTATGGGATCAATCCAGTTCCCAAAGAACTCAGAAGAAGTCTCTCCATTGACTTTAAAGGGAGCTAAATCAGGCTCTATTCCAAGAAATGCATTTCTCTTGATCTAATCAAAAGCAAGGTTCTTCTTCGTACGGCTGATGTAAACGTAGAGCAACAACTATAATTTTACATTCAGATGGTTAAGCCAGATAATTGCGTCTGGAGTAGCAAAGTGTATTGCTGTGATGCTTCCTTCGTATTTGTGAATCGGGCATTGTTCCATGGTCTGTTCTGGGTTCACACACTGGAGAGTCTTTAATTTTCCATTTGTGCAGCAAGTATCTGCATCTGCCATGGCTTGTGTGGATACAATTTAGGGTTGCTCCTGAGCTTCGTGGGAGGTCAAAGCCAGGGATCTTCTGCATCGGGTCTTTCACGAGGTGTTTATTTGTGACTTCTTGTGAATTCCATTTGGCTTTCCAAGCTTCGTCAGGACTGAAGTTGCTTTGCTGAAGGTTATTTGCATCGGTTCACGACTTCGGCGGTGGTGAGGGACATTGTTAAGGTCCTGGTGGATGGGAAGACGTTCGTTTTCCACGAGCCTCTGGAATTCCCGAAGGGTTGTGGCATTGCAGCAAATGGATGGGGGAGCAAAGTGCGACAGCACTGGTAGCCAGGGTTAATTGATTCATAGATATACCTTGTAGCTGTTAGTTCTGAAAAGCAAGGGTTAATTGATTCATAGGTATACCCCTTGTGGCTGTTAGTTCTGATGCAGTTATTCAGTAACTGAACACCTGAAAATAAATAATTGTAACAGTTCAGGAAAGTTGCCACCTATTTTGTGAAATGACTTCTAGGTTTTCCAAGTGGCTTTAACAGACAGAAAATATGTCAGATTTCACCTAATCAGCTCAATAGAACCAGGGTGACTGAATTTTAGGGACCGTGCGTCATGTCTTCAGTCTCCAGAGGAATGACAGGGTGGAATCTTATTGTGTCTGGATGAAATCCTAAACCTCCTCATTTGTCTCAAGTTTAAACCAGGCCTTTCACTGAAAACTCTTTCAATATTTGATTTGCCTTTGGATGTGGACAGTATTTCGGCCCTATCTGAAGGCAAGTTACACCTGCCCAGTAAAACTATCCAGAGAGCAAAAAAGAGTGAATTCCAAGAGACTTACTCCACTCCAATAAGACTAACCAGGACCAGTCTTTCTCTTTAGTGTCACTGTTGCTGGGCTATACGTACCCCATCATGTCACAATACTAATGCCTGTGTAAAGGCCGGATGCACCACAGCAGTGATCAGCGCACCGAGGCACAGAGGGACATAGGTGGCTTTACATCATCTTTCCACCACTCCCATTCTGGGGCTGCTGGAGCCTAAACTCGGGCCTCAGAGCTGCTCTCACTTGAGCAAGCAAATAAAAGCTCCCCAGGAACCATCCCCCAGCCAGGATTGCCAGAATACATCATGCTCAGGCCCTCCCCAGAAGTGCCACTTTTGCTGTGGTGCCAGGAGCAGTTGGCCTTGGGATGTCAGACCAAAGCCAGGAATCCTCAACTTCTGCCTTCAGGCAGCTTTAAGTTCTCTTCACACTGTGCTAGTCATGGGTCAAACCGAATGTTGGGGCTGAGAATCTCCTGCTTTTTTCACTGAAAATGGTTGTTCCTTACTTTATTATCATAGAATATCAGGGTTGAAAGGGACCTCAGGAGGTCATCTAGTCCAACCCCCTGCTCAAAGCAGGACCAATCCCCAGACAGATTTTTACCCCAGTTCCCTAAGTGGCACCCTCAAGGATTGAACTCACAACCCTGGGTTTAGCAGGCCAAAGCTCAAACCACTGAGCTATCCCTCCCCTCTGCAGAAAACATCCCTTCCTTACAGAATGGTGGCTTGCTGGGTCCCCATTCGGACATCTGGTTCACCTGTCCATAACATCTCCTCCATAATATACAACAGCAAGTGGCTTTTCTGTCTGCAAAGCTATAGACAAAAGTATGACGACTTCCTATTGGACTCCTTCACTTTCACTATCAGAAACAACCAAGTGGCAATGGCAGGAAACACAAGGCCATTTCATGGTCTTTTTATCTCTCCAGTATTAGACAATACACAATACTAATTAGGCAGTAAAGGAATTTCACAAGGAGACACACATCAGGAAGGTCTAGATGTACAGAATTGACATGCACTTGGCTGTGTGATGTCAGGTTTGCTCGGCCTGTCCCTATGTCAGGCTATGGCCTAAGCTGTCAGGGAGAAACCAGCTGTATTTCTCACCTGCTCTTTTAGGATAAAAACACATTAGTTCAATCAATTGATACTATGTGAGGAACATTGGAAAATGGCAGATGAGTTTGAGTTATTGACATCTAATGCTGAATGACTAGCATATGAAGAACACTAAGGCTACAGAAATAGACTCATTGAAATGTAGGGCTGGAAGGGACCTCAAAAATTCAAGTCCAGCCCCCTGCACTGAAGCAGGACCAACTAAACCTAGACCATCCATCCCTGACCAATGTTTGTCCAACTTGTTCTGAAACACTTCCAATGATTGGGAAGGCTATTACAGAGCTAACTAAAATGTTTATCCTAATATCTAACCTAAATCTCCCTTGCTGCAGATTAACTCTATTACTTCTTATCCTACCTTCAGTGGACTTGGAGAACAATTGATCACCATCCTCTTTATAAGAGCCTTTAACATATTTGAAAACTGTTCTCAGATCACCCGTCAGTCTGCTTTTCTCAGGATTAAACATGCAGTTTTTTTAACCGTTCCTCATAAGTCAGGTTTTCGAAATCTTTTATCGCTTTTGTTGCTCTTCATTGGACTCTCTCCAGTTTGTCTATATCTTTCCTAAAGAATAACAAGGAGTCCGGTGGCTCCTTGTTGTTTTTGTGGATACAGACTAACACAGCTACTGCCTGATACTTTCCTAAAGAATGGCACCCAGAATTGGACACAGTACTCCAAGTGAGGTTTCACCAGTGATAAGTAGAGCAGGACAGATATATCCCTGACTTACCTACAGCACTCCCGTTAATACATCCCAGAATGATATTAACCTTTTTTGCAATTGCATCGCATTGTTGACTTATATTCAATTTGTGATCCACTATAGCCCCCAGAAGTACTATGGCATAGCCAGTTATTCCCCATTTTTGTAGTTATGCAACTTTGACTTTTCCTTCCTAAGTGAAGTACTTCAGACTTGTCTTTATTAAATTTCATCTTGTTGATTTCAGAGCAGTTCTCCCATTTGTCACGGTCATTTTGAATTCTAATCCTGTCCTCCAAAGTGCTTGCAACCCTTCCCAGCTTGGTGTCATTTGAAAATTTTATAAGTATACTCTCTACTCCATTATCCAAGCCATAATGAAAATATTGAACAATACTGGACCCAGGATTGATCCCAGTGGGACCCCAGTTGCACAGCAAACCATTAATAACTTCTCTTTGAATATGGTCTTTCAACCAGTTGTGCACCCACCGTATAGTAATTTCATCTAAACCACATTTCCCTAGTTTTCTTATGAAAAAGTCATTTGGGACTGTGACAAAAGCCTTACTAAACTCAAGATTTATGATGTCTACTGCTTTCCTTCCTACCCCTGTCCACTAAGCCAGTAACCCTGTCAAAGAAAGAAATTAGGCAGATTTGGTGTGATTTGTTGTTGACAAATCCACACTGGCTATTCCTATTATCTAAGTGCTTACAAATTGATTGTTTAATAATTTGTTCCAGCATCTTTCCAGGTGTCACAGTTAGGCTGACTGGCCTATACTTTCCCAGGTCCTCTTTGTTCCCAAGAAAATCGATAACAAAAGTGGCCGTAGACTTGGACAGTGCGGTTACCCAGGGGGAATGTGCATAGGTTTTGATAAGGAACTAAACTTTCAGCTCAGCTGGTGTAAACTGGCATAGCTCACTGAAGTCAAAGGAGCTCCTCTGATTTACATCAACTGCAGATCCAGCCTTTAGAACTTTTCGAAGGAACCTCCTCAATTGTACCTAAAAAAACCTTATGGGTAAGTACATACCGACATTTCATTTTGACTACTGCATGTTAGTGGAATCCTTTGTAGCCAAATATGTCACAGTGCTTTACGAGCATAGGCCTGATAAAACCTCTGCTACGATTTACAGTCCAATTTACGGCCTCTCCAGTGCTTCTGCTGCAACAGTGGCGATCTGCATTGCCCTTTATGTAGGGCTAAGGGTTGATAGCATAAAGCTAGCCCTCAGTATTAGTGAGACTCCACGTTCTCATTCATAATAAAATGACAGTTAAATCAATCTTTGTATTAGTTGTTTTTCACTTGGTTTCAAATTGTCTTTTTGTTGGATTATATATTATCATATGCAATAAAAAGTTAAAATGGAAATACAATGTTTTGATGTTATCAAAACAAAATCTTTCAAATGAACTGAAATTATTTCCCCCACGCTGCCCCCCGCCCCCAAGCTTTCCTTTGCAGAAAATGTCAGCATTTTCAGGTTTTGCTCCAATTCAGACCAAAGCCAAATTTTGAGATCCCTCATGAAATGAGGCATCCGTCCTGCGCACAGCTCATTGAGAGCAATGTGTAAACAGACTTGACAATGGAAAGTTCAACGGTTTATGCGTTTGCTCTGCCTCACAACGTGAGCCAAATGCAGTGATGATGCAACAGGTGGGGGAAGTTAGCTGTCAGTTACGGTGAGTGTCAGTGGCCTAACCATGGACTGTTCCTTTGCACTGATTCGGTACTCTGTATAGACCAAATTCGCACCAGGTGTAAGCAGGCCTACTTCCCATCAAAGGGGCCAAACTCAGCAGCAAGTACGTCACTGCAAATCTAGAGTATCTCTATAGAGGTTGGTAGATAATATCAATTACACTATGCATTGGTGAAAATTGGACTCCGTTGAATTACTCTCTTATTATACCAGTGTAAATCCAGTTATGGGCCAGTAGAATCATGCCAGTTTAGTCGGAAGGGAGGCAACTGTGCAGTCAGCTAAATAGCGCTTACTCTTTCTTACACCCTCCTGTGTCACTCTTCTTGTTCTTCCCCCCTTCCTCCATGTTAGTGTCCGATGCAAAGCCCATTGAAGTAAATGGGGATCTCTCCACTGAATTCAGTGGGCTTTAGAACAGGCCCTGAGTATATACGTTCCATTCATTTTGCTCTTCCAGTGAATGGCAAAATTACCTATGTGGGTTTTTATACCACCCTTGGCACTATGGTATCCGAATGCCTGCGCACGTTCCAGTACTTTTTTCCATTTACACAAGTCTGTAACTGGTAACACTGGTAGCACTGCTGGGGAGTTTGACCCATTGTCTACAAGCTTTGAAATATCAAGCTCAGTTGCATAGGCAATATAGAGGAAAAGGAATGTCTGTGTTATAAGGGGCGCAACGTTGCAGACTTCAAAGGTTCAAATATTTAGCTTCTGTAGCTTCTTAAATATTGTCACCTGGGTGTCTCGAAAGCTGGCTTAGACTGCACCCAATACATCAAGATAAATGCATGCTTTGATCTGCGTGATAAAAACAACCGCTTTTCTACATGTAAATGTTTATGAACTTGTGGGAAATTATGTCTCTGCCAGAATTTAAAATAAAAAGATTCAAGGAGTTTGCTTTATATTTGCCCTCTGCAGTTTTCTATTACATTTCTGTAACCCAATGGGGTTTTCAGGGAAGGCTCATGGTGTTGTACTTACCAAGGAAATATATATTAAGCTGTTGCAATCTAAAGGAGAAAGTTCCTATTAACTTTCTATTAAAAAGTAGGTGATGTGAATAAATAGACAAGATACCTGGATGGTTACTCTGTTAAAACATTGACCTTATAGAGCTACTTCCATCCAACTCCAAGGAGCCCAAAGCACTTTCTGGCCAGATTCAGCAAATAGTAGTAGTTGTGAAGTAGAATACGCCTCAGGGTGAGTAGGGGTGGCAGAATCTAACCTTTCACGATCTAGACTTCACTGTTAGGCACAGCCATGAGCACACGGTGGTGCATTGAACTGAACCAATCCAGGAGTAGCCCCAGAAGCAGACACCATGTGATCAACTAGCAAAAGCCCTAGTGTAGATGCAGTTAAACTGGTAAAAAAAAAAAAGTCCTTTTCCTGATATAGTTTATTATATTCCAGGGAACTGGTAGAAACTATACCAGCAAGAGAGTTCTTTGGCTGGTATACAATATGCCTACACTAAGGGGGTTTACCAGGATAGCTATATCAACAAACCCTTTACAGTTCAGACAAGGCCTCAGAGATACCTCCTTTGGGCAAACTCCCTTCCTTGGTTTCTCCTTGCTCCAGGAAGAAATTTACAACATCCCTTACATCAGCCCAGCATCACTGGCTGGCAAGTGGAGCCAAGTCTCCACCCATTCCCCACTCACCTGCTCTGGGGAGCAGGAAAACCTCATAGCCCCACTTACTTCTGTATCCCTGCATTAAGAGTATAGGTAGCCCATGTAGCAGTCTAAGGGGGTTTCTCACTCTCTTGCACAGGCATTTAGGCCAAGTCACAATTAGGCCCTGGATTAAGTCTCAAAACACTCATCTGAGGCAGGTAAAAAGTATTATCCCCATTTAATGGATGGGGCAGTATAAACTGAGGCAGAGAGGTGTCACTGGTCAGTGACTTACCCAAGCTTCCCTTGTGAGTTGAAGAGAGAACCCATTTGTGACTCCTAACCCACTGCTCTAACAGACCTTATTCCCTCCTTGTCCTTTCAGCATATCTTCTTAGATTAAGAAAGGCACTGATTTTGTCTAGAACTGGTGTAGCTGGGTCTGTATGTTGTCCTGCAGAAATGGACCTTGAGAGAGGCGTCTTTGCTTCAGTCATTTGGCGTCTATCAGTGGCATCGACATGTAAAATAATGGAACAAAGGTCTTATTTTAATAAGCTGGCATGAACGGCTGAAAGGTTGTACTGTTTTCTCTCTGTCTCTTTTTATTTCGATTTTATTTTTGCTGGTTTATTTCTTAAGGTCCATGTCTAAAACAAGCAGGCTTTTTTCGTTAGTATTCTCAACGGATTTAAAAAAGAGAGAGAGACAGACCTATAGAGCCAAAAACGAAATAGAGAATCCAAGTAGAGAGGTATGCGTTATTGGACAAGTGTTTAATTTATGGAATTTGGCCGGCAGAACAAGTGTTTGAAATGGACTTCAATAAGTGTAGCTCTTAGTATAAATGTGGCTTGTAAAGTTGTTTTACAATCTGCCTTGCAGAGCAGTCGACACCTCATGGAAAACGCTGAAAAACATTCTATTGAGCAGCGATGCTGTTTATATTTCATATTTTCTCTATTTGTTTTCCCTTTGGTTTTCTAACTAAGACCATATGCAGAAAACAGGATCTTTGTGCCTTAAAATATCCACTCGGCCCTGCTAGTTTTTTAATAAAGAATATCTAGCCGCTAGAAAATACTTTGTACCTTCCACAGCTCTGTTCAAATAGTAACTAATTAAGCCTTGTTCTATTCCCTGTTTCCTGCCCTGACCTTGGGCAAGCCACTTCGTTTCTCTGTGCCTCAGTTGCCCATCTGTAAATGTGGATAATGGCACTTCCCCACCTTCCCTGGGCTGAAGTTAGGATAAAAACATTACAGGATTCTGAGGCTACAGTTGTGAGATACCACAGCTGAGGCGTCAAAACCAAAACTTCTATCAGAAACGTGTCAGTCTCAACTAAATGTTTTTGTTAGGAAAATTCAGGTGCAGGAATGAGGAGGGGGACACATGGCCAGACTGACTAGCCCCCCCAGAATATTCAAGAGTCTGATGCACTCACCTGGCTGTAGGAGACCTGAGTTCAAGTCCCTGCTCTGAAGCAGGAGGTGAGTGCCCAGATCACTTGGCTGTAGAGTCAGTCTCTCCTGTTGCAGCTGTTCCAATGTGTGTAAATAACTAAATATCCGTTGAGCCAGAAAGACTCTGAGTATGTCTACACTGGAATAAAAGACCTGGGTCAGTGGACTCAAGCTGCGGGGCTAAATATTGCTGTGTAGATGTTTGGGCTCAGGGCATAGGTGCCGACTCTGTGGGTGCTCTGGGGCTGGAGCACCCATGGGGAAAAATTAGTGTGTGCTCTGCACCCACCGGCAGCCAAGCTCCCCTCACCCCCTGTCCCACCTCCTCCTCCTCCCCTGAGCGTGCCGCATCCCTGTTCCTCTGCCTACCTCCCAGCGTTTCCTGCCCGGCCACCACCAAACAGCTGTTTGGCAGCGTTAGCACACTCCGGGAGGGAGGGGGAGGAGCGGGAACATGGCACGCTCAGGGGAGGAGGCGGGGCTGGGACGGGGATTTGGGGAAGGAGTTGGAATCTTGGCAGGGAGGGGTTGGAGTGGGGGCAGGGAAGGGGTGGGAAGAAGCAGGGCCTCATGGAAGGGGTGGAGTGGGAGTGGGGGTGGGGCCAGGGGCAGAGGGAGGGGTCGAGCACCCATGGGAAAGAGGGGAAGTCGGCGCCTATGACTCAGGGACCCTCACCCCTCGTGGGGTCCCAGAGCTCCGGTTCCAGCCCAACTCTGAACATCTACATAGCAATTTTACAGCCCAGCAGTCCGAGCCCTGCAAGCACCAATCAGCCGACCTTAGTTGCTGTGTAGACATACCCTCTGTGACCCAATGGTTAGGGCACTCATGTGGTCTCTGGGAAACCCAAGTCCAAGGCCTGGCTCTGATTCAGGCAGAACCAGGACTTGAATAAGAGTAGAAACACCACTCTTGGTCTCCCAGGTGTGTGCCTTTACCCCCAGGCTATTTGCTATTCTGGGCGTCTCTTGTTTTTTTGCACGAACCATTTCCAAAGGTCTTGGTTTTGTTCCAGTGGAGCACAAAAAACAAATGTCGAAGCCTCCACATTTCTCACAAAACAGAATCCTTCTTTTCCAGCCAGCCTTTCTCTGATAGTCATATTTAGCCACCCAAGTTAAAACGGCCTGGTTCCAAACTCTGACGGGTGGCATTTGTCCTTATACAGACATGCCAGTGTAGCTTTGCTACATGGGTTTATTTAATGCCGCTTGTAGGAAACAAGCTCCGTTTTTTAGTTTAAGAGCTGTCACTAATCATTTTGTACCCTCTTGCTGTGATTACATTGCACTCAGCTCCAGTAGCTATTTTGAAAGTCTCTTTTTTGTTCATTTATTTCCAGTGTCACAAACCAATCTGTTGTAGAGCCTTGCTTCGTAGATTCATTATGACTCAGCCAAGCACTCTGTCGCTGTACCGGAACTTTGCCCTCCAGCTGTGCACTCATGAATTTTGCTTGCTTTTGTTTTCCTTTGCAATTTGTGTTGAGAGCAGCACCTTTTTACAAAATGCTTTCATTCACCACGTCCCTTGAACTCAGCACTTTTTTTTTGTCATGGTGTCCACATTTTAGGTGTTACTAACTCCCATGATTTTATCATGAGTCTTATGATATTTTTGAATCCCCAGCTCCTGGAGTCAGGTGATTACACAAGAATCTCATTATAAATAAAGTACGTTCTCATGGGTGCAGAGAAAAGCTTGAAAACATGATCTCTTAAGGCTCAGATATCAGTAGGTGAATAAAAAGAACCCAGCATTTATTATTTTGTAAAATCGCATGATTTACGGGCCAATATCATGATTTTAGGGGTCCTGACTCATGATTTTTGAAAGCTTGGGATTGGCAATACTGTTTGTTGCAGAGAAAAGCCATTTGTTCGCTCTTGTGTTCTTCCTTAATGCCTTGTTGTGTATTTTTAATTGAATGAACTTCATTACTTTTACTTTCGTTAACACTTTCGTGTGGGAAACACAGTTTTCATGGGCTCTCCAAATAGCCTGCCATTCTCTGCAAAGTCTCCCAGTAGCCCCCATTTTGACCTGGTAATCATTTACACCACAAATGATCCAATCTCTAATTAATCCATTTTTAACTGTTCAAATCCCACATAATAATATAATAATAATTATAATAATAATTATATGACTTAGCTTTATTATGTAATAGTTCTGTAGCATAATGTTCAAGCATCTTACCTGGCTTGTTGGGAAGAAGCAGTGACATTCCTGCATGGGTCACAATATTTAAAATTGTGAATAATGTATCTAGCTGTGAATAATGCACCCCCTGGGATGCTTCTGCTGCAACATATTGCAGTTTGCCAGTGTCTCTGGGTCCGCCCTGCGTTGTAATATGGAGAATTTCACATTCTCTGAGTTCTCTTCAGCACCATTTCCTTCCAGGAAAAGTTAGAAACGCTACAGTCATCTCTCAGTTCTGTCCTAGGTTCCCTTCTAGAGGAAGGGAATCGTGTGGTTTCATTTGCTCTATTTTGGGACTGAGTTTCATTTTGACATGATGTAATAAAAAGATGACACAGAAATGCTGGGAAGAGACTCATTTTTATTTCTTGGCCTCAGTCACCCGACATAGTTGCATAGAGGGAAGATGGTCTGGTGGTTTGGCCATTAGCCAGGGACTTTAGAGACATAGGTTCCGTTTCTGACCCTGCCACTGACTTCCTGTGTGACCTTGGGCCAGTCACTTAAAGCCTGTTTTGCTGTTTCTCAGGTGTAAAATGGGAAGGAAAGCACTACCCCACAGTGGTGTTGTGAGGATAAATTCATTAGAATGATTGAGAGGTGCTCAGATACCATGGTAATGGGGCAGGTTAGATGTGACAGGTCAGTATTCACTGGCTCCATAGGCTGGCTGCAATCTTCCACATGGTGCATCCACATTAGTAGTAAAGGGATTTGTGAGTTTCTGGTAGTATACCTTACACTAGGATATATCACAGTGCCTGGCAAGCCTCAGAAGTCCCATTCTCTTTGGATTAAGGACCTCATGGCCTGGAGGCTCATCTGAAACATTTACACCTGCAAACCATGGCTGGAAAGTCTGGACAGAACAGCCTTATCCAGAGATTCCCAGCACTTCCTGCTTCTGAGTGGACTTACAATACCACAAATGCAGCATGAACGGTGACGTTTCTACTGCTGTTGGAACCACGCTGGGCAGAGACATGCCAATCTGAACAATAATGAGGTTTGGTTTGTGTGGGCGATGGCTTTAGGCAGCTGTTGTTTTGGCTAAACCTCTCCCTAGTAGTTAGGCTCATCGGAGGGCTCTTCTGGGAAAAGGCATTAGCAACAAAAATTGTGTGATAGATATTTATCTTTCTGAGGCCCCTCTCAACATGCTAGAAAAACTCCAGGGCCCAACGGGGGGGAAGAGACTCAGGGCTCCGTCCAGAGGTGGGACTCTTGGGCATAGGCATAGTTTGACTTCTATTTTTGGGGGGCAAGGGCCAGCAGGGCTCAGGCCAGCTCCGCACAGCAGGGTCCAGGTAGGGAGCTCCACTGCCACCCCGACTCACCTCAGCAGGCCACCCGCCTGTCTGGGGTTGTGTGCTGATGGCTGGTCCTCGAGGGCTCTGCCGGCCCTGGAGCCGGGTCCCCACCTGGGCAGCTGACCGGCTTTGTGAGCAGTCAAAGAGGGCTGGGAGCTGAGGACCAGCTGCAACCCCGGGCACCAGCAGCAGACAGGGGAATGCCACGGCTGCCCACTCCATGACACCACTAGTCAGAGAAACAGCTGCCCCTCACTGCCTGGCTCTGGCTTCCCACCTATGATCTGGCCAGAGGGGCGCTGAGGGAGAGGAGGAGGTGGGGGGATAGAGCTTCCCCCAGGACTGCCCCACTCTGGGTAAGGCACTGCAGTTTGGGGGGGCAACACCCTCATGCCCCCTCAACTTTGCCAATCGGCTCAGGGCTTCAGCCCCGCTGCTCCCGGCTTCAGCGGAAGGGTGGGAGGGAACTCAGGGTTTTAGCTTCCTGCTGCTCCCGGCTTCAGTGGGTGGGAGGAGAGCTTGGGGTTTCAGCCCATCGCCGCTCCCAGCGTCAGCCCCGTGTGGGGACATCAGGGATGGGGCTTCAGCCCCGTGCCACTCCCAGCTTCAGCCCCACAGGGGGCACAGGAGATTGGGGTCTCAGTGGTGTGGCCCCATGGTCCCCCTGAAAGGGCTCACGAACCCCCAGGGGGCCACGGACCACGGGTTGAGAACCGCTGTTCTAGATGAAAAGGGACTGAGTCTTCATTGGGGTTTGGCCCCTTTACACTGTTCCTGGATGTAAACACAGCAGATCTTGCCACCAACACATCCCCGCAGCATAGGGGACAAGTGGAGGATGTGGCTGGAGAAAAGGGGTCTGTCCCTACTCGACAGCTGGTTTTGTCTGTCAGATTGTCCTGGCTATTGGGTCCATAAACAGCCAACCGCAGATTACAGTAGTTGAGGATACTCTAATTTGTACTAAGGATTGACTCAACCCCAGGCCAGCCCAAGATTACAGAGAGACGCTCCCTCCTTCCACTCCCAGGTCTTGTGCTAAGTGGACTTTGGCTGGACATGGGAATAAAGCCTTAAACTCTTCAAGGCAGCGAGAGCCGTTGTAGAGCAGGAATAGGATTTGGGTGTTCCTGCCACTCACTTGCCAGCTCCTTTTGCCACATCACACTGCTCATTTTATAATCTGCCTGATCTTCATTTACCTTGAAGGGCTGCTGAGGCAGGTAGATTAGCCTTTCTGCAAATTGAGGGTTGTTTTGTTTTTTTAACAAGTTCTACAGTTATTTAATTATGTTGCTTACAACAAGCCCCAGGCCAAATGAAGGTCATTAAGTTACGCACAATCCTGATGCTATGTTTGCAAGCTGTCACAAGAGGGAGCTAGAGCATCAGAGACAGACCTTTGCAATACACTTCCAGTCCCACATTGAACATTGGCATTTTCCTAGAGGTGGATAAATAGGCTGATATTCAGATGCTATTCATATTCCTTGGTCTTATTATTAGGAGATGCAGACCCACAAATATTTTTATCATTTACTATTTCCCCTCCCCAGGCAATATCCCTTTCTCCAGCAGCGTCTGAGGCCTGATTTCCCCCTTACGTAGACACATGGACCTAGACTTGTTTAATGGAAGTGCAAAAATGAAATCATCCTCTTGCATGCTAAGTGCATAAGTATCAAAGGGCACCTGACGGTGGGGTCCGCACCCCACAAAGCCAAGGACAACAAACTTGGTCAATAACTGGAAACCTTGCAGCCCAGCGAAAGAAAGGACGAAGCATGAAACTCCTGTGGAGGGGGTGTGAGAAAGCATTTGTAGAGGCACGAAAATCCAGCATTAGAAAGTGGTGTAGGCAGCCTGTCGAGTGATTAGAGCCGAGATCGGGGCTTTCAGGACTCTTGAGGGCTACACATAAAGTTGTATCGTTGTGATTTAAAACCAGTTTAGTTAAATTGGTTTGATTTCATGTGTGGACACCCTTAAATCCATTCAAATCTGGCTTATATTGGTTTCACTCATCCCTGTGAATTCGCCAGTTTTAAGCCATTGTAAGTGTGCCCCCACACAGAAGTTTGCACCCATTTAATAAAACCAGTTTAATTTTAAACCAATTCAAGTTTGCATGGAGACAAGCCCCGGAGTTGTATTCTTGGTTCTACCACTGACTCGCAGCCTGACCTTGAACCTCTCTTCTCCCTTCGCTGAAATTCCAGCTTCACAAGGCATTTGTGAGGCTTGTTGTATTCATTTAGATGGAATAAATGGGTCAAAGGTGTTGATATAACCCAGTCACAGTCCAACATTAAACAGTGTTAAACAAGGTTTAGGGTTTGATATAGAGACCTGAGCCTGCTTAGTACCATGGCAAGCCCACCATTAAAAATCCATGTAACCTTTTATTAAAGATACAGAAAAGAAGGAAAAACAGTTAAAGCATTTGAAATGTAAAATATTAAATAGAGTTTACATTTGAACAACATCCCTTGTTCCCTTTCTCTTTAGCTGGAGAGAGTTTTAGAAGGAAAATTCCCCTTGTTTGAAGTCTCAAAGCTGGCAATAACTGTCCTTTTGGGTACAGAGAAGA
The DNA here is from genome assembly GCF_028017835.1 of Emys orbicularis. Classification (NCBI taxonomy): domain Eukaryota; kingdom Metazoa; phylum Chordata; order Testudines; family Emydidae; genus Emys; species Emys orbicularis. The sequence continues at coordinate 12,259,283 of NC_088688.1, forward strand.
AGTTAGCTGACATGGGCTGGAGCTGTTGTAATTTGCTGCTGCTGCTGCTGTTAAAGTCTAATCCTGTTTCATCTCAAGTGATGCTTGGGATTCTGCTGGAGCTGATAGGGGTGGTGATGTCATCTGGATCCCATTCTGTGGCCCAGTCTGGTCAGGAGATCCCTCAGGATTAGCACCAATGTCTGGGGTCCCTAGGGACAGTAGAGGTGGCAGCCATGATGGTGAAGCTTCCTCCAGTAGCCTCCCTCTCTTCTTCACTGCTACCTCCCCCCCTTCTCCCTCCCCCTCCCCCCCGCAAAAAAAAGTCTCTTTCCTTAAGGACCCACAAAGAGAATGGTGGGTAGAATAGCCCATCCCCTCATTATTTTGTCCACCAAATATACCTAGACTAATTCAGTTTCTCTGTCTCCTTTCAAATCTTTTCCCATCCACATTAGTTATGGGTTTTTGTGACATCTTATGAACTTTCAGATGCTTTTTACAGTTGAGCTCACAATTAGAGTAATTTATAGGCCCAATTATCACAACAGGCTTTGATAGTGAAGGGGGACAAAGAGTAGAGCTGGGTGAATAATGGGTTTTTGGGTTCATTGGCAATTTTGAAAAGTTAAAAAAAAAATGTTTTCAGGTCAGACCAAAAATAAAAATGTTGGCAAATCAAAGTCTACAAAATTTTCATTTTGAATTCAATAAAACATTTCATTTTCATACAATTTTGTTTCAATTTTGACAATTTTTAATGTTTTTCTCATTTTTTAAAAATACTGAATTAAAGGAAATTTTGAAATGAAAAGCCATTTCAAACTGAAATTCAAAATGTTTTGTTTAAAAATTGTCAAAACAAAACATTTAGATTTTTTAACAACTTTTTGTTTGTGTGGCTTTTCGAAATGAACAATTTGTCAAAACTGACATAAATTAGCGAAATATTTTGGTGTTCCCAAATCTGCATTTTTAACCAAAAAAAGTTTCAGATGAAAAATGTTGCCAGGTTCTAGCGAAGAGCTTTGAGACTCTTGAGCAAAATGTGCTGTGTAAATGCATACAAGTTAGTGTACCAGCTTCTTATACCCCCTGTGCAAAGTTTGCCCCAGGGTCTGTGAAAATTGATGGACAGTGCCTCTTCATTTGGCCAGCCATATTCCCATCCTTAATGGTACAGATTAGTGTATGGAACAGCTTCCATGTGAGGAGAGATTAAAAAGACTGGGACTGTTCAGCTTGGAAAAAGAGATGATTACAGGGGAATAGGATAGAATCTTGAATGGTACAGAGGAAGTGAATAAGGAAGTGTTATTTACACCTTCACATAACGCAAGGACTAGGGGTCACCAGATGAAATTAATAGGCAGCAGGTTTAAACAAACAAAAGGAGGTATTTCTTCACACAATGTACAGTTAACCTATGGAACTCGTTGCCAGGGGATGTTGTGAAGGCCAAAAGTATAAAGTGGGTTCAAAAAAGAATTAGATAAGTTCATGGAGGATAGGTCCATCAATGGCTATTAGCCACGATGGTCAGAGATGCAACCCCATGCTCTGGGTGTCCCTAAGCCTCTGACTGCCAGAAGCTGGGACTGGACAACAGGGGATGGGTCACTTGATAAATTGCCCTGTTCTGCTCTTTCCGTCTGATGCATGTGGCATTGGCCACTGACAGAAGACAGGGTACTGGGCTAGATGGACCATTAGCCATTCTGGATCAGACCATTCTTAGGTTTTTACGGAAAATATGTGCCAGCTTAAACCCAGTCTGCCACTCCCATCATAGCCTTTTAGGAGTCCGACATGTGCAGCACAGAGGGCCTCACACAAGCCAAGCCAATACGTGAATTCCACTCGGTGGGACTGTCTTTGCACACATTTCTTACTCAGGTTTTAGCTCACATATATCCAATATGATTGTATGCAGAGGTAAGGATAATTCTGGAGGCACGTTACCTGCAGTGCAATGTATATTCCACTAACAGATGTATGAGCATACATTGCACATACAGGCATTTTGATGTGTGATGCTTTACAGCCAAAATTAGGAAATTAACGATCCTGTGACCCTGCCTGCAATTAAGCATGCACTTTGCCTACTTATTACATGCCGTGCTGCTGTGCACGTTTCCCTCTTCCTTATCCATGGCTTATATCACTTGTGAAATGACAGGAAGGACGAACAGATCTTCTCTGAGCGATATTTGTGATGCCTCCAGTAGTTTTCTCTTCACAGACACTTCCCCGGTTGGCATTAAGCTCCACCATCACTGAGTTTAAGTACCGCGCCTTCCCGGCACACACCAAGATCTCCCTCCGAGTCTGCTTCTTTGGGATCTGCTGGAAGAACAGGTATGCGCAACTTCCATTCAGTCTTCATCTTGGGGTGAAATAAGTCCAGGCGAAGGTGATGGAAACAGGTTTTGGGGTATTTAGTTCTTGCCTCCAAGAACATCTGAAAAGTGCCCTAAGCTCATTTTCACCTGCTGGCAGATCGATGGTCTATGTGAAATCCACTGTGGGGATGGAAGTCCAGTTCCTAGTAGGGACAGATCTACCTTTAAAAAACACAATAATCTTCTCAAATGGCACTATATACAATTCTGGTTGGCAGTGTCAGCAGAGAGACCGGGGTTTGCATGCACTGTGGAGACTGAAGTTCTCTCTGCCCTCTAGACAGAGTCTCCCACACCAAGCTAGAGCTGAGACACAATGGCTGATGCTGCTCCCCATCAAACGCATTCTCTGGATAAATAGTGGACTTCTGTCTCCAGTACTGTTAAGTTGGAGGTGGCACCTTTCACCAGTCCTCCTTTTAAAACAATGGGAAGTGGTATCACTGCCCAGAAAAATGTGGGCTGGTCCAACTGGACCAGTAGGATCACTCTTGAAGGCCCTTTGGATGTCGCTGGGCCTGGCCATCCTCCTGTCTTGCGCAATCTCTGTTTTTCATATGGTCTCCATATGAAGCCACACGAAACACACAGAAGGTACCAAAGGGCAGCATATTGTGCAGGGATAGCGCAGCAAAACGACATCCATGCACAGCAAATCAGAAAAACATTGCCTAGCTTCAGTGATGTTATTACTCTGGTTAGCAGTGAGGGGTTGATTTAAGATGTAGCCTGCAGTTCTGTTCTCCGAACAGGGAACTATTGGAGCTCCGCTTGTGTTTCAAAAAAAAAAAAAACCCTTGCATTCTTCCATCCACTCTTACTGTCAGTCAAGCAATGTTCTTGATATTGTGACCAGTCCAATGAAAATCCAGCCTAGGCCTTTCGGTCTTAACTCATGCCGTTATGGGGAAATAGATGCAAAATAATGATTTAAATACCTACCTTTCAGAATTAGCTTAACTCCTTTTCATCCTGAATTCCAAATGCCTTTGCCTTTGAGTCTGACATTAGTAGCTGAATCTCCATTTGGTGTCAGGTTTCCGTCCACAGCAAATGTTTACGTTTGAGCCTTGAGAACCAAGGGAAGGGATTTCCACTTCAAACTCTTCAAAAACTCAGAAGGAATTGGCTCCGTTAACTTTAACAATGTTCTGCCTTTAACAGTTAAACATTTAAGTTCTTCTCTTGGAGTCCTGGGACATGAGTTTAAGGATGGATAAAGAAGTTTGGAAACAAGAGCTAGCTTCATAATTCATTGTGATATATTTCCTCTCTTACCAACCCGCAGCAAGCCTTTATATCTTGCTGAAATCCCTCTCTGGAGCTCATCAGGTGTGGCCACTTCTAATGAGCCAGCTGCCTGGGAAGGGAGTCACCACATTCTGGAGCTCCTCTCTCAAAAGGGAATAAACCATGGAACATTCTAGACGTGAGCATTTAAACTAGTGTGACAGCCACCACGTTAGGTGATACACTGGGGACTTCCAGAGCTAAATGCAGGAGCTGCTACAGCTTGAGCTAAAGATCTTTAGCTGGGGCTGGAACAGACTCTAAATCTCTGTGGATCACACTCAGAAGGGGGCCTGTAACACACCCCTATCAGTGGGTTACACAAGCAGAGGCATTGCCGAACCTGAGAACTTACTGAAAAGCATTACCAATGATAAGTGGAGAGAACTGAGAGTGAAGGGAAGGAAAGGATTGACTTGGGGTGCAAAGGTGGAAGCAGAGTTGGGAAACAGGTTGCATTAGCAAGGGGGAAGTGGAGCAAAAGGAACTCAAAATTTCAATCACATTTAAACATCTCAAGGGCTTGTTCTGGACCAAATCTCCCAACTCTTTAAGGTCCAGTCATCACAGTAAGTGATATATATGCCCATCTACCAAGGAACATGAATTCATCCAGCCAATCTGTTCCTTCCCTTCTTTAAGGGCAAGATTGCCATACCCATATTCATGTTGGGTAGCACCTTACTCCACCAGTGGTCTCATAGACATCAGTGGGGTTTCTTAAGGGGTAAGTCACTACTCATTATGAAAAAGAGTATCACAGTCTTTCCCTAAGTACAGAAGAAATTTGCTGGTGCACAAGTTAGGAGATTGAAAGCAAATAACATCCGAGAACAGTTTGAGAGTTGTGATCCATTGTTCCCTTTCCTCGATTCCTTAAGATATGGAAGACAGTGAGATTGTTAGAACCGATAATAATGGAGAAAGGAAGATGTACAATGAAAAGAGCACAAGAGACCAGAGACCAGTGGGAAGTGGCAAAAGGAGAATCTGCAAAACACTTGGATATCTAACAGGAGAAATGAAAGAGTGTGGAGACTGGCTGAAAGGTAAAGCCTTTGATTATCTGAAAAGCACCATGGGTAATAAATAACAAGTAGCTCATTACACCAACAGCAATGATAACATTTTCTGGGTGCATATATTGGGCATTAATCCATCTAACTCCCTGATTTGTGTACTTGGAGGCTGTTTGCATATGCAAAAACTAGCATGTCCAGAGTTTCGGGTGTACATTTTTTTTGGCTAAGCCATTTAATTTTCAGAAAGGAAAGTTTAATGTGTCATCTTGCCGTTACCATGACTGCCCACACAAATTGGGCATTTGCACATGCAAAAGGCCATTTAGACACTAAACAGCCATGTGTTATTACTATTATTTGTATTATAAGAAGCACTCATCAGGATTGGGGAACCATTTAGATTGTAAGCTCTTTGGAACAGGGACTGTCTTTTCATGTTAACGAGTGGCTACAGCACCTAGAACAATGGGGCCCTGATTCCGAACTGGGAGCTGCTAGGTTCTACTGCAATACCAGTTATTAACAAACAATAATAATTGTGATGAGTGCTGTGCAAATGTAATGCCAACAGACCCTGGTCACCAGTGGCCTGGATCGAACTGGGGACCTCTGGAGCTTAGTACATGAGCCTCTACAGCATGAGCTAAAAGATAACTGGCTGTTAAGCAGACTCATTCTCTCTCTCTCTCTAAGTGGTTTCAGTGCCACTAGCTGGGACAGAACACCACACCCAGGAGGTGTGTGGGTTACACAAACGTAAAATAAAAAGCAGTCCCTTTCTCAAGTAGCTTACCATCCATATAGGGACAAAACACAGCCAGTGGGTATAGAATACCATGGAGGACAGAAGCAGACATCAAGGGTAGTATTAATAGGAATATGAAGTTGCATATAGTAGAAGCATGAACAACTTTGAGGCTTTGTGGCATTTTTTCAATGGTTTGGCTTTAGATAAAAGGATAAGATAAATTAACTAATCTCACCCTCTTCGTACAATAGTCACTGCAGTTGCATAAGCAATGAGTTGGCATTTTCTGTGAGCTCCTTGCACACTTGTGCAGAGCAGTGTAAATATTATTGTGTTTGGCTCGGGCTTCTTTTTTTGAAAATGTGGAACTAAAGGATTGTGTGGGCCAACTTGTAGTTGGATAGAAGTGTCAGCAATAAAGATTTAGTTCAGTACTGCTTGTGCTGATGTACATAATATGTCTTGCCATGAAGGGGCAAATTTTTAATAATATTTAGGCACCTAATGACATGTTATGGGATAGTGGGGTTTTCAGCAGTATCTAGGTGCCTAACTTCCATTGATTTCAATGGGAGGTCGATGCTTAGACACTCCTGGAAACTCCTGCTAGGCAGCTGTTCTTTAGGTGCCTAAATACCTTTAACAATCTGTCTTATGTCTTATGAAACCTGCGCCTCAGCATTCTGTGTCTGCATTTTTTCTATGGTAAAAGGGTTGTTCCCTACTAACGTTTCCTCGTCCATCTACACACTGTTTTCAGCCTTGCCTAAAACACATTCGGCAACAGTTACACACAGAAGTGGTTTAGTTTTCTCATTAAATGTATAGTTGAATCCTTATGCTGGCTGCCCTGCAAGAAAGACTAGTTGTGACTTTCATAAACTCTTCTTTAGTAATCTGGCCAAGTGCTTGATAGTGGTGAACTTTACCAACTGCAATACATCTCAGTTAGCTTTTCATGTGCCAGATGCAAAATATGTCCAGGCACCAATAAATCAAAGACGAGTTTTACAGTCTTGTTGATACATTGCTGGCAACAGAATGGAGGCAGACTCTGCAAAGCTAAGTGTGTTTCAAGAAAGCCATGCTGGAATGATGTCTTATTCCCAGAATTTGTATTTGATCTCTTTCAGATAAACCTCTAGTTGTTCAGTTTATTGACTGGGTCCTGCGGGGAATATCCCAGGTGATGTTTGTCAACAACCCACTCAGTGGGCTACTTATTCTAGCCGGACTGTTGATCCAGAATCCTTGGTGGACGCTCACAGGCTGTTCAGGAACAGTTGTCTCGACGTTAACGGCATTTATTCTGAGCCAGGACAGGTAGGTTTGGCCTTTGCATTTGGAATTTTTAAATAAATTGGCAACTGAACTTTAAAATATTGTGCTACCCATTAGTGGTGTCTAAGGCCCGTGTTTGAGCAGATCCATTCTTTGGTGATGCTGAACAGTGAGTTCAAGCTTTTGCTCGCATTACATAAACCATGGTTATTGCACTGAATGGCCTATAATCTCTAATCCAGGAGAGGTACAGTCTAGTACACTAAAAGCACTATAAACACCTCAGGTTCTAACCTGGGCTCTGTCACTGTCTTGCTACGTGGCAAATCACTTACCCTTTGCATCTCCATTCCCTTGTCTGGTAAATGGAGATAATAACAGACATCATGATAAGGTTTCAGAGTAGTAGCCGTGTTAGTCTGTATCCGCAAAAAGAACGAGGAGTACTTGTGGCACTTTAGAGACTAACAAATTTATTTGAGCATAAGCTTTCATGGGCTACATAGCATCAGAAGAAGTGGGTTGTAGCCCACGAAAGCTTATGCTCAAATAAATTTGTTAGTCTCTAAGGTGCCACAAGTACTCCTGTTCTTTTTGCATGATAAGGTTGTGAGGCTAAGTATATAAAAGCAGTTTGAGAGCTAGTGGATGGACGTGTTATTTGAGCTGTTCTGGGCATTTGATCTTGGAGATCCAATGCTACCCTCAACTATAGTACCTGAGCACCTCACAGTGTTTAATGTATTTAAGCTCACAACATCTGGCTGAGGTAGGGCAGTGCCATCATGTCCATTTTTACAGAAAGGGAACTGAGGCACAGAGATACTAAGTGATTTGCCTGAGCTCATACAGGAAGTCTGGGGTAAAACAGGATAAAACTTGGGTCTCTCCAGTCTCGGGCCAGCACCTGAGCAACTGGACCAGCCTTCCTCTCCACAGGTTTTGGTTGCAGTTACATGAGGGAAGAATTGTGGCCCAAATGTTCAGGTAAAATAATCAATGAGGAACATGACTGTTGTTTTGGGCCTCAAGTAGTTTAGTGAGCAAGGAGGGGTAGCTTTTTGGTTATGTGCAATCTAGAACAGATTTCTTTTACGTTCAGATTTTCTGTTGCTGTTACAGTGCAGCATCCGTGGGTTATTAGAAATGTGCTGGGTACCCCACGAACTTTCAGCTGCCCTCTAAACATGGGGTACCAAGCAACACCATTGCTATGGCACCAATTGTGCTAACCCCAGTTACTTACTTATGTGAGTGGTCACATTGTTCACCAGCTCAATATTGTCACTTTGCTAGATGTAGGACTTCTGGAAATTGCATTTCAGTGCAAGAAAGAGTGATTCACTGGGCTGCGGCTCTAGTGCGTACTGGGCCTTCAGGGCCAATTGCTTTCTAGTAACCATTTCAAGTCAATTGTCTTTCTCCCACAGATCGGCCATAGCAGCGGGACTGTTCGGCTACAATGGAGTCCTGGTGGGACTGCTCATGGCGGTGTTCTCTGACAAAGGAGACTATTATTGGTGGCTTCTACTGCCAGTTGTTGTTACATCCATGGCTTGGTAAGTGATACTGGTTTTATTTTCTGTAGACCAGGCTAAGCAATTCTAGTTCTTCTTTTCCTATATGGCTTTCAGTGAACACTTACTGATACTAACAGGAGTTTTGCAAACACTTCAAGCACTTAGTTTCAGATTCTTTCTGTTAAATCCCACCCTACAGTTTCAGTTCTGATATTCACTACTTTCTGTCCTAAACTGTGGTGACATTTTGCTGTGGGATGTTAAACAGCTTCTGCATTGCACCTCAGAGGTGATGCACTTTTTTGTTTGTTTGTTTTAGGAGTCATTCCTGGATGTGCATAGCTTGTGGTGAGCTTTGGCATCCTTTGGCATGAAATTTAAATGGTTTTTAGTTAACCTATACAATTGATTATAGCAAATGGGCAAAATGCTTCCCCAGCTTGCAACCTGTGCAAATGCATGAGGCCAGTGGACCAAATTCACTGTTGGTATAATCATACCCACCAGTAAAACTATGCTCACTTGCATCACTAAATCTGACCCAGTGGATTTTCACAGGACTGAATTTGGTCCTGCCTTTCTTAGGTCTTTAACTAATCCTCCACAATATTAACCCATGTAAGTACACTTGATTCCAAGCAATGTATTCTTTAAAATTAAATTTAACTTTTAATTGTGGCTTTTAATAATGTTACAGAATCAATTTTAATATAAATGTTTTTAATCAAAATTAATTCAAGATTTGCATTTTTAATGGCTTGTCTTAATAAAATGTAAATCTGTGTTGCCTTGCGCTCCTCTTACAATGCAAGATTATTCCATATTATATTTCTATAGACTTCATAAATGAAGGTCTCATTGTACCAATCTCTTGAAACCCAGAACATTTTGTAGACTGTTGTAGCGTTTCTTAAATGCAGCCACCGGGGGCTTTTCTTGTGGCCACACAACCTTCTGGGCAGTCTTTGGCGGGGAGGGTACAAAGCAGCACCCCCTCCTTTGGAGCCATAAACGCCAGAGGAGCAGACAACCGGTCTGAGTTCCCCACCTTCCTAGGGATGGTGGGGCTCAGACTTCCAGCTTCAGCCCTGGGTTGGCAGGCAGAAGTCTCTGGCTGCGCAGCGGTGTGCCACAGTTCTCTGACCGTGGGGCCTCGGGCTCTGGCCTTTGCCTGAACAGCGGCGGACTCCATTCCCCAGTCTCAGGGCTCCATCCCTGGACTCACCGCCCCCCTTATCACCCCTGGCCCCCACTGCATCCCCTGGGCTGACCACTCCCTTCATCGCCCCTGCTGCCTTCCTACTCACCTCCCCATCCAAGGGTTAAGAGCGGGAAGAGGCGGAGCAGGGGTAGGGGCTTGGGGGAAGTAGGCAGGTGGGGGTGGGGTCTGGGGCTGAGCGGGGGGGTTGAGCACACCCGGAGGAAGCCGGCACCTGTGCCACTGGAGCTGTTTACTGTTTCAGTGACCCACTTTAATCTTCCCCCACTGTGTTTAGTTTCTGGAGGAGCCGTGGTAACCCTCCCCTCGCCCCATAGAGTAGAACACAGTCACACAGAACAGAAGCCATTCACAAATGTAATGCAATGGTCCCCAAAGCGTCTGGGTTGCTATATCTGCCACAGAGCTATTTGAAAGATTTTAAAATTTGACATTTCAGTGACATTTTTGTCGAAATTTTGAAGTTCAGTTTACAAAAGAGCAACGCTTTCTGTGAAAACGCGGTCCTACTTTTCAATCCGTTATAGAGCTATGGAGAAACATTAGAAATGTGGCATTTCAACAAAGAAAATGAAACACAATTTTCATGAAAGCGCTGACCTCTTTTTTTCTACTAGTTCTCGCCAAGGAGTCTTCTGAACATTGCTCTGATAACTGAAATCCTTTTAAGAGAAACGGCTTGATCTGAGATTGAATAGGGATTATAATACAGTGCATCTTTTCTATTGATCATAGCCACAAAAGGGGACATAGGATATTGCATTAGACATGCCAAATGTTTTTGGTTAAAATCAGCACCAACTGAAAATCCCTCTAACACCCAAACTCACCTGTTAACTATTTTTTTAAATACGGGCTACATTGAGCTCTCTGCTCACTTCAATGGATTTGCACAGGTGTAACGGAGAGCAGTAGTTGACTGTGCTTGGCCCTCAGCTGGTATAAATTGGCATAGCTCTGAAGCCAATAGAGAAACAACTAATTTCCACCAGTGGAGAATCTGACTGGCCTAGACTTTCCACATTCTTTTAGATTTATTGATTCCAGTCAGGACTGGGAGATGAATTATCAATATGCCACAAGAAAGACTGTTTGTATGATATATTCATCTAGACTGGAAACCAGGAGGTCTGGAAATCTCCCAAGAAATCCTGTTTTTGTGAGATCTGTTGCCCAATTTCCTGAGCCAAGAGGTTTGGACAAAGTTATATTAAGCATCCAAACTTTTGGGTGCTTCTTAGTGATGGATCTCCTAATATTTTGTGGCTCACTCACCACCGCTTGGCATGTCAGGAATAAACCTAATTTATTAATCTTTTTTATAAGAAGGAAACTTGGACTTTAAATAATACTTTAAAAATTAATGCGGCCTGATTGAAGTGGCGCTGAGCAATATCAGTTCTCATTGGTTACAGGTGCTCATGTGGGGATCATGCCTTAAGATGGTGCTAGGTCGCATTTTGTGAGTGCTTATCTCATGCAGGTTAAAGTGATGTGAGCGATTCACTGTTTGGAGTCTCCTAAGGAGATTGGAGTTTTCTCTGAGTTTCACTGGGACTTTGGACTGAAATGGTGGGGATATTTTTCACCATTCCAGCTGAGATGAACAAGTTCAAACTGTTTCTTTTTATTCTTCTCTTTTCAGCCCAGTTCTTTCCAGTGCTTTAGGTTCAGTCTTCAGGAAATGGGACCTTCCTGTTTTCACCCTGCCTTTCAACATTGCCGTGTCTCTTTACTTGTCTGCCACTGGACACTACAACCTCTTCTTCCCCACCACTCTCATTCAGCCTGTAACATCAGTGCCCAATATCACCTGGTCTGAAATCGAAGTGCCACTGGTAAGGTCCACTAAAGAAAGGAGAAATAGTCCACATCCTTGCAAAAGATAAATAGGAGGGCTCTTGCCTCTAGGTAACAGGCTAAAATACAGCCCAGGTTAATAGCATCTGAACCTCCTGAGCATAGAATCATAGAATATCAGGGTTGGAAGGGACCTCAGGAGGTCATCTAGTCCAATCCCCTGCTCAAAGCAGGACCAATCCCCAACTAAATCATCCCAGCCAGGGCTTTGTCAAGCCTGACCTTAAAAACCTCTAAGGAAGGAGCTTCCACCACCTCCCTAGGTAACCCATTCCAGTGCTTCACCACCCTCCTAGTGAAAATGTTTTTCCTAATATCCAACAACTCATCAAATGAATCGGTCATCTCTGCCCAGTTCTTAACAGAGGAGTAGCCACTTCACAAAAAAGTCCACCAAAATGGCATGATGCCCAATGTTGGTGGTTTCAGTGGAAAGACTAAGGATTCAAACTGGCCACGGGCTTTGAACTACTCCCTCTACTTAGAAGTGGGCCTCACATGATTTGAGGCCTTCAGTAACTCAGCCAGAGGTTATGGGTCTGTTACAGGAGTGAGTGGGCAAGTTTTAAAAACTATTTAAAAATGAAGCAATTCATTTTTGAACATTCTTGTTTGGGGGAATCATTCCAAAATTTCATTTCAAATTTTATTTATTTTTTCTATTTTTATATTATTTGTACATTACTTCACAACATGTGAATAGTAGTAGTGCATAATATGTCATAATAGGATATCGTAGAATAGTTGGAAAATTCTATTTTTATTTGATTTTATTTTTAAAATGACTAAGGGCAGCTGCTACTTAGTACTGACTGAAACACCTTATCCTCTTTTCTAGGGCGAAGTGTCTCCTGTTTGTGTTGTAATGCCACAGTTTGACACTTTGACCCCCTTGCTTTCTAACAAATGGACACTGTGAAATAATTGCCATTTTGCCTTGATTATAATTATCCTTTTCAAACCAATGCTGCAGCTGCTACAATCCATTCCAGTCGGCATTGGTCAGGTGTATGGCTGTGATAATCCCTGGACTGGTGGCATCTTCCTGGTTGCTTTACTCATCTCCTCTCCACTTATTTGCTTGCATGCTGCAATCGGATCAGCAGTGGGGATGCTGGCAGGTACTAACAAATGACCATGACTTACCAAGGTTATTTTTGTAATTTCTTACATTTACCAGTACCCTGACTCCAGTTATTACATAGTTCTGTCCAACACTTTGTGGCTTCTGCTTGCATGGGTCTGGACATGGTTTTGATTTGTAGTCACATCCTTGAGCTTGGATCTGAATTTTGGGTTTTATTCAAACCCAATACGGCGAAGGCAAAACTCAGAACAAAAGAGTAGAGTTCCACAAAGCTCTATTCATTGTGTATGGGTTTGCAAGATTTTGTGTTCTACCAAGGAGACCTGCTGTAGCTCTACGACAAGTTATGTTATGAAACCAAGACTAATCCACAACACCCATCTTGGAAAATGTGTATCCATCCAGAGACGGCAGTAAGTTTTGTGTTGTGCTTTGGACCCATAAGTGTTTTGGAGAAGTCTCAGGCCATTTTCTTTCCATAGTTCATCTGGTTTGGGATGGTTGCTACGTTTTGCACAGGTCTAGTATTTAATCCAAATGATTCAGTAGGTTTTCCTACAGGGGAAGGTGAGGAGAGGAAGAGGTGGGAGAAGGGGAATCATAAGAAAGCGAATGGAGGCGTCACAGTGGGAAATGGATTAGTCCAAACAAGTGGTGATATGAGCATCCAAATTCAAGTTATCAGAGCTGATAATGTCTCAGGGTGGCCTGGTTGCCAGAGGTTGTGCTGCCCTGTTTGCTGGTGGTGCTGAGGCCAGTGAGAAAACTCCAAGGAGCTCTTGTAAGGCCTCCCAGGAAAAGACCCTGAGTTGCTGTCCTGCTGGTGAAAGCCCGCATAGGTGGAGACTGACTGGGTCCCAGCACCCCTGGCAGCTTGGGGCCATGGGAGATCAGCTAGGAGGTCCTGCTTACTTCCCCGCTGCTGCCTTGGCTACTACTGTGCCGGGACTGGTTAATTTTATTGAGCCAGAATGCCCATTGAGCTTAGAAAGAGTTTTGCCTGAGTGAGAACTTGAGGACTGGTCCAAATTCTGGGCTCTATTACATCATCATAGATATGGAATAAGCATAGCCATTGACTTCACCCTATTTCCTCCATATTGGCAATGGTGTGACTGAGAACGCAGTTATCTTTTAGTGCAGATGTAATGGGGAAATAATTCTGTGTTGATGCCAAGGAATTTGTAAAGAATGATATCTGATGTCTAAAACTTGGCTAATAGCTAGATATCATAAACTGTGCCTTTTGCCTTACAGCGCTGAGCATTGCAATGCCATTTGACAGGCTCTACTTCGGCTTGGCGAGTTACAACTGTGTGCTTGCTTGCATTGCAATCGGAGGCATGTTCTATGCTCTTACCTGGCAGACACACTTACTGGCACTTGCCTGTGGTATGTATCCAATGGGATGTGAAAAGCAGAAATCCAAAGCATGCAGAATAGCCGTGGGAATTCTGCAGATTTAATGTCAGGGTTGTGGCCGTGATGGCAAAAGCGTGCTCACATCCACCCATGAAACAGAGAATTTGCAGGCATATCTGCATAATTGCACCCACAGTCAGATGTTCAAGCAACTGATCTGTGCACACAAGTCCATTTCCACACTTTTGTTTTAGACTGAGGAAAACAAAAGCAAGAAAGAACAAAGGTAAATTCTCCATGAGACAGCACAGTGTGTGTCTCCTCTGTTACAAGTTGCAGCAAGTGCAAGAGCAAAATGGCAAATGTAAGCATTCAGTACATAGCAAATAAAGGTGTGTCAGCGTCATAAACTACATATATCCAGGAGTGTCACTTGCTATGGAGCCAGTGGGCCAGTTGCCCCACACCGACTTAATTCCCTGCTCCCCCAGGACTTTTCATAGTCTATATCAGTGTCTCTAAACCTTTCCGGACTACAGGAGTCTGATTTATCTTTCATACCTCCAAGTCACCTCACTTAAAAACGACTTGCTTACAAAATCCGACATAAAAATACAAAAGTGTCACAGTACACTATTCCTGAAAAATGGCTTCCTTTCTCATTTTTACCATATAATTATAAAATAAATTAATTGGAATATAAATATTGTACTTACTTTTCAGTGTATAGAGCAGAATAAACAAGTCATTGTATGAAATTTTAGTTGGTACTGACTTGGCTAGTGCTTTTTATGTAGACTTTGTAAAACTAGAAAAATATCTAGATGAGTTAATGTACCCCCTGGAAGACATCTGCGTACTCCCAGGGGTACACGTACCCCTGGTTGAGAACCACTGATCTATATGATCCATTATGTCAGCCACTTTTTGCATCATCAGACTTTGCAGGGCATAATATAATTGCATATTAAGTCCTAAACACAACTTTGCCCACCCCCACCAGAATTTTTCTGAAAGATGCCCCTTCAGATGTGCTTGTTGAGGTGAAATGCTCACTTACCATTCATGCAAATAGAGCAGATGAGGCCAAACTAGCCTTAATGTCAGAGCGACTTCGTACTTCACACAGGAACAAATATAAACCACCTGCACATGGGATTTGGGGATCCTATTTAGTAGCCCTCCTGCACCAGAATTCTAATTCTAATCCTTATGCTAGCTAGCAGTAAATAAGCAGTAACTACTTTATAGTGTAGTTGCAGAGAGTTGCTACCTCTGCTAATTTCATTGAGCAACTTTTAACTTGTTTCATAGTCTCTTTGTTCATTTCACAGCATTATTTTGTGCCTATGCTGGAGCAGCTCTTGCCAATATCTTGTCTGTGGTAAGTTTATTGGTATTTTGGCTTTGTCATAATATCAGAACACAGAGACTTCTGTATTACAACAATAACAGTTCTGACAGCAATGGAGTAAGAATTCTGCAAGCCAGTAGGGTTTATTGTATAGATTCTGTCTGGTGTATTGTGAGATTAAAGACTCTACTGCTGACAGTAGGAGTTCAGAGAACTTCAAACTACACTATCCTCTATGTGTGCACTTGTGTATATGAGTTGATTCCAACAACCATTTCTGGAATGAGATACAACTTTTATTCTACCCAGACAAACTCCTTTAGGCTGATATTTTTTTTATTTGTTCCCAATTTTTCCTTGCTTTGTCTCAATCCAATCATTTTTTTAAAAAGTTTGTTGCAGTCATTTTCGAGGATTGTTAATGTGGAGAAAGAATATCTTTTCTCATATGGTAAAAATATAAAATGTATACCCATATGACTCAAAAATAGCTGAAACTAGAACCATCAAACTGTGCTTGTTTTTAGATCTTACTTGGGGGATCAAAACTAAAGCCAAGTTTGAAGACAATAGGTTTGGTAGCTTTAAATATATGAATGTTTAAAGACAGCAATTTCATATATACATATTAAAATGTACCCATCTGATTTCTTTGTTAACGTATTGTATCTAGAGTGGTTTAGAGCAGAAGGCCTGCATAAATAGGATGCCTCTGTTACATACACCTGAATTAAGGATGCATCAGGAAAAGGATGGTTGGACTCAGTGTCCTCATTTTTAGAAGAATTCAGTTGGAGAGCCACAAGGACCCTAGAGGAATCTTGGCCAGATACATTTTTGTACTAATTTAATTTTAGGCTTTTAGAGTCTCACTGGAACTTGCTCCCTTTTTTTCTTGTAACCTGGCCCGGCTTTGCATTGCTATCTGTGCTGCCAGCAAGGGGTAGGGATATGAGTGTGTTTGGGGGGAATATCGGGGAGGAGATACGAGGAATCCCAAAGTGCACCATAATTGTCAAAACTGTTCTTTGAGGAAGTACATCCTTCTCAGGCTTCTGACTAAAAGCTGGAGAGTTAAGCAAAGGGAATAATAAAAATGTGATATAAAATTCTGTCAACACATTCTTTTTCCCCTACCCAGATTGGATTACCAGCCTGCACCTGGCCTTTCTGCTTCTCTGCGCTTCTCTTTTTGCTCCTAACTACAAATAATTCCGCAATCTACAAGCTGCCACTCTGCAAAGTCACTTATCCAGAAGCCAACCGAGTCTACTACCTGAGAATGAAAAGAAGAGAGCAGAAACCCACTGGTGATTAGCCAATACAAATGGGATACACTTTGTGATCCCCAATGTAGCTGCACATATTGATCTCAAAAGCACATGAATTAGAAGTTTCCGTACTATCTGTCAAACACACACACACATCAGCAATTCACGTCTTCAACAACTAGGTGTTGTGCTATGAGGGCTGAGGTTATATATATCATATTTTGGAGGAAATATTTGTTCCTGATCTGAGTCTCATAAAATGCATTCAGGTAACATAATGGGTGTCTTACAGATGTATATGATACTAATTTGAAACAAATTATTATTATTCATAGTAATAATATTGTAGGAGTTAACTTTTATTTTACATTTGCCTGGTAGCACAATAAGGACCCAAACCCAACTAGGATTTTTGGATGCTGCCATAATAGAACAATAATACTGTGAGAAGAACCTTGTAATGAGCTGTGGTTAAAATCAAGAGGAAGTTTGTTTGTAAATGCAACAGAAAGACTGACTGACTGATTTACTCTTTTGGCATCACATAAATCTTGTCTAAGCCCCAAATTCCATAATTAAATCCATAATATAAATTGTTAAAATACTTATTGAATTCATCATCTTTCTCTGTAGTCTGCTGTCTTTTCCTTATTTTACATTGCAGTTAAGATATTCATATTTCCCCTCTGTCATCAGACTAGGGAAATGACTTACTGATAATTGTGTTGGCCATTAACACCATCTTCTCCATCATACAAACAGAAAAATAACAATCCCCAACAAAAAAAAACACAAAAGTATGTATCCATCTTACCTGTGTTGTACCACACATCCAGCAAGGAGCAGCAGAGGGAAGAACGGGGACTTGGAGGAAGACTGTGACAAATGCAGTTACTGTTATATCTTTTCTCCCTACTGTCCTATCAGGACAGCAGAGGTAATGAACAAAAGCCAAGTCAAAGATTCCCTTTGGATTGGTCCCCACAGCTGGCTGACCTACTTAACCAGATGAAGCACTGGACTTAGTGCCAGTTGTGGGATATTCTCTGGGCATGGCTCTCTATTGCACTGTCCCTTAGGGGGATTATTTACGTGAGTGCAAAATGAGTGGAGAAGAGAACTGGTCTGGAATTTTTCAACACAACATTTTTTGTTGGAAAATGCCGATTCATCAAAACCAAAACTTGTTGCAGAAAAGGGGTCTGTTTCGATAAATTTTTCAACTCAAAAATTTTGAGAAATAAAGTTCGGAAACTATCAGAATGTTTTGTTGCAATATTGTAAAAAATTCCAGTGTTCTGGTTCAAAATGACTCTTTATTTCAAAATGCACATTGACTGTAGTAAAAAAAAATATTTTAAATAAATGGTCAAAATTAAAATGTTTTGAAATTATGAAAAAATGTTTCACATGACCAAAAATATTGGGGGGGGGGGGGGATTTTCAGTTCATGAAATTTTGAGATTTCCATTTTTTGTTTTGATTCATGATGGAACATTTTGCATTATCTTGAAAATGTTCACTGGATAGGAAAACCATTCCCCTCCCAGCTCTTGTCCAGAACGCTACCAGAACAGAATGGCAGCATTTTGGACTTGCTTTGCCCTCTCTTCACTAAAAAAGGCTTTGTGCCAAGCATAAACATGGACCCAAGCGGGCTTAAGGACTAAAGTCAGATCCTACAAGATAAAGCTTCACCTAAAAACTGAAGGAACATAGGGCTTAAGTGAAATGAAGAAGCAGAGAATGAGCTGATCTCGTACACCTCCAAATGTCCTTGAAGACGAGGCAAAAGAAGAAAAATCCCAGAAGGTTTCTGACAGTGTTAATTAAAACTCTTCTGTCATAGTTGGCCAAAGAAAATCTAAGACATATTGGAGCACACACAACCTGACATACCTCCCACTGACATTACATTCCCCCTAGCTGACGTAATGTTTCCTTAGAAACATTACATTCCAGACTTGTTAATGTTGAGTTTATCAATTAATTCCAAAACCTCCTCTAGAACATTTGTGATTCTTTCCAAGACTCCTGTGCCCTGAAATGTTCTGGATCGCAGTCCAATGGCAGGCTAGCTGGTTCAGTAAGAACACTGGCCTGCCAGGGAAGTTGCATCCATGTAGAATATAGCATGATGGCTACTATCAGCAAAGCCACCTGAGACCTGGAGAATTCAGTCCTGTGATGAAAGGATGCCAGTCCCCTTAAAGTCAATGGAATTTCACTGAGGCTGGATATGGCCAATGGTGTTTGGATGCAGCCTATTTCGACAAATTCCCTTGCCTCCAGGTATGCAGTGGGATCCCAATTTAGAACTCAGATACACACACACACACACATACACAGAATACCCGGTATGCCGATGACACTAAAAGGTTACTCAGAATGAGGAGAGAAACAGAATGTTATCGTTTGTCACGTACAAAGCTTCCTACCCAGAGCAGTGCAAGAATCACTCATTAAAAGGTGAAAAGAAGAGAGAATAATGAAAGAGCCTACTGAGGTGTGGGGTCCCAGGCGGAGCGGATAAAGCACACGACCAATGTGGTTGCAAGCTGAATCTGAATCCTGTTTATTACAAGCTTTCTTTTATAGTTTTTCTCCACATTACATAACACAATTAGGCTATAATCACACATCTACCGATTGGACAAGAAGGAGAATCATGTGTTTATCACATGTATAGCCCCTCACCGATTGGTTCAACCGTTCCTTACATAAGGCCATGATTTATTACCTTGTTTACCTCATTTTATATAATCCCTGGACCACCAGGGGGCCTTACATAAGGCCATGATTTATTACCTTGTTTACCTCATCTTATATAATCCCTAGACCACCAGGGGGCGCCTTTGTCTTACAAGGCCATGAGCCATTGCCAGGCAAGTGTCCCATCGTGACCCTTACCTTCTCATGGAACTTTCCATTAGGTTGGCGTAAGGATGATACATCCCCACACCGAGGAGGAAAGAGGTCTGAGGAAAGCAAATAAACCTCTTGAGAGGAGAATCCCAGATAATTGCCTTAAAGACAAAGGAGAGCACCAGAATCACTGAGAGGAATTACCTGATTAGAGGAGTAGGAGAATTTAACTAACACCTGTTTTAGTAGAGCTTGTTCGGCGACGATGAGAGGTAAGTGTATGATCTGCTATAAAGAGCACATCTCTGGGATGATGTGCTGATTAGCCGTCATTAACATCTTCATATATGAACACTTGCTCCCCCAGCTCTCCCCACGATCGCCCACCACCAACGCAACGCACCTGTCTCTTGCAGAGCTTTGTATTCCAAGGTGCTTTGCCTAAGGTGAAAAATGCAGCTGTGAACATTTAAAATAAAGCACCAGCAAACCAAGAGAGAAGTTAAGAGCTCCAGGCAATGAAGGAAAGAAACCAGTCTTCAGCTGAGATTTGAAAGGCGATGGAGAGCTGACGTGGAAAAGAGCTACAAGGAGGAAGTTCCAGGGTTCAGAAGCTAAAGAGAAGGTGATTCTTGCCCCAGGAGTTGCTAAAACAGGACGAGCTTGTGCTTCCTTCAGACGTGAACTGATATAGCCCCAGGCCATCTAGGGATGCCAGCACAGAGGGACAACTACAATAGGGAACAGTGACACTGCACCACCTTTGAAAAATACCCAAAGCTGGAAGTTTGCGTGCTACTGAGGCAACTGGCTGTGGTTTCATAGGATGCTGGGGGAAGTGATGAAGAAGCTGTTGGGAGCAGAGGGGCACAAGGCAACAGTCTGACAAAGTGGGTTGGACTAAAGGCCGAACTATAGGTGAAAGGGGGGTGAATCCTCTTGAAGACTGAGGGAAAAGCCAGTCTCAGTCACATTGGCAGAGGGGTGCATTACAATGGAATTGTGTTCTTCCACCCAGGAGCACAGGCAAGGCATCATCTCAATTTAGTGCTGCAGACAGAGATGCTTTGAAAATCAAGGGTAGGTTTCCAAAGGTTTAAGTGACACTTAGGCACCTGACTTCCACTGAAAGTCTTGTACCCTTGAAAATATACCCCTTGGTTCAGCCACAGGGGACACATAACAGCAAGCCCCTGGAGTATGTGTACACGTCTATGGAGAGTAACCCTCTGCTGGGCGGGTCTAGACCTGCCCCTAAGACACCTGAGGGGCCTCTCTTTTCCCTTGCACTTTGGACACACTTGCACAGCTTGTCATCCCAACAAAGCATCATTGAACTGAATTTGATTGGAATTGTACCTGGCTCTTCTCATCCTCAAAGCACTTGACAAGCATTAACTAGTCAATCCACGTCACGCCTCTAGGAGAGAGGGACTCAGACGCCCATTCTGCAGAAGATGAGAACTGAGTCAGGGAGGTCAGTGACTTCCCCACAAGGCCAATGAGGGACTGAGTGCAGGAGATGGGACTGAAACTCCACTCCAACCACAAGACCACACCTCTCTTCTGCCTGATTGTTTGTTGCATGTTATTCTTGCTTGCTTCCTCTCACTGCATCACACTCTAAGGGTTTCCCTACACTTGTACCTTCTGTTCCCCTTTTTTTAAATGCTACTTTCTGTAAGTAGCTAAGTTTTCCCTCTGTGCCTTTCCCTCAGCATTAGACAGTCCCAGCAGACATTTACCTTCTCATGTTGCTTTCTTTTCTTGCCCATCAGATGGTGTTATGGAGGAACATTCAATTGAATTGGAAGCGGATGAGTGCCAAGGAGATATCCAGCCAAAGCAGAGGAACTTGTTTCAATTCGATCAGCAGTCTACACGCTGGCCCGTGCGAAGGAGAAGTAAAGGTTCTGCTCCATCTCTTCTTGTCTTTCCTCTCTCACATGATCCTGGGCAGCCTTGATAGCAGAGCTTGAGATTTTGCAAGCGTCGCCCAGATATTTTCATATTTTTGAGGGGAGTTCATAAAAGGAGTTGAGTTTTTCTAGACCTCTTCCCCATACATTCTGTTGAAACAACACTTCTCTATGCAAGTGGGAGCCTGGGCTGTCTAACAGTGAAGGAAGCCATAGTAACCAGGAGGATGAATAACAAATTTGGGTGAATTATTGAGTGCTCAGTTGAAGACACTTTCTGAGCATATCAAGTTGTGTTGTCGCCGTGTTGGTCCCAGGATATTAGAGGGAAAATGTGGGTGAGGTAATAAATAATAATAATATTTACATCACTCACCTTGTGTCTCTGGTTTGGCACCTAATGCCACCAGTTGCTTGAAACTCTTGGTCCTCATCCAGATGCCTTCGAAATTAGGTGTTTCCAGATTGCTCCGCAAATTCATGTGCCCTACCACCTTACACCTCCTCAGCTTTCTGATGTTCTGTAATTGTCAGGATAACAAAAGTATCTTCATTTTGGGGGTGGGCTTCATTTGCTATTAAAGGTCCCATCACAAACAAGGAGGATTGTTTCAATTTAGACGAAAGGAAAGAGTTTAAACAGGGGACCCACAGCCTACTCAGCTGTTACTAACTTTGGAGTTCACAGGAGTCTCTTGCAAGCGATGTTGCTGCAGCTGGAATTCCGAAACCATATCCTATTGACAGGATTGGTCCATAGTAATCTTACCCCTGAGAGATTTTCATAGATTGATATGAAAGGGTATAGGTGCAGTAAGGAGGAAGTAGAAGTTTCTCCCATCAAGATGTTCCCACTGGGAACTAGCTACCTTGGGCCATCAAGATTCTCAAGTACCTGTGGCTTTTCGTATGAGGTTTTGGAGAGAGGAACTCAGATAGATGATTCATCTCTACTAAATTACAGAGACAAACCTAGTGCAGAGAGATGTCTGCAACCTGGAAGGGAAATCCCATTTTGATTCTCTCACCTGCTGATATGGCTACAATGGCATGGATATTCCCATAGCTCAGGTACTTTTATGGGGCTCCTACTCCCGTGATAGCACTGAGATCCACTTTCTTCACTTAAAGGGGTAATGGGGTAGCTTTTCATAGGGATGAGGCCTGGCCTCCCTCTTTGGTGGGCAAAAATTGTGCTTATGAACTTAGCAGACTCATTTTGTGCAGCTGAGATGAACTGCAAACATGATGTAAGCGGGGGAATGGTCCCGTTATTGTGAGGAACTTTCCTGGCTTATACAGTACCCCAGTGAAGTGGGCTAGCAAAAGGATCTGAGTCCTCGCTCCCACTCCCTTTATCCAGAGGCCTGCCTGACCTCGAGGGCTCCCCTTCCACTCTCCTGTGTGGCAGAGTCCTTGTAACCCCAACAAGGCTGGGCCCAGGATTCCTGGGGGGCTCGACCTTGTCATGGTCACTTAGGGCATGGGCTGGGGTGTCCCCACTCCGGGGTGCTCTCTCTGCACTGGATGCTTCCCTGACCCACTGATCATTACATACAGTTCAAAGCAAATACAATTTATTAAACAGCAACCAATTTAAAAAAAATAAGAAAAAAATGGGAAAGGTTAAAGGAAAACTCGTCACCCTGCTCTGTGGCATGGGGACATCCCAACCAGTGTCTCTGGATGTAAGGGAAGTTCACAGTCTGTTCCTCACAAGTCCCAGGCCCCTTCTCAGGCCCTGGCTGTGCTGCAGGGATGCTGCGGGTCGGACACTTCCTCTGGCGGTGGCCACAAGCCCTCAGGTTCTAGGTGGCAGGACCCTTCTTCCCAGCGTCGTCCCCACCCCATCGGGGTTATGATCCCCCTCCACGTCTGGCCTGCAGGGCCCCTTGGCTGGGGGCATCTCCCTGCGCTGGGCCCACTGCCCAGGGTCCCCCCTTGCTCTCCCCAGCTGCTCCCCGCTCCCGGCTCCGGACTGCTCCAGCCTCAGCGCTGGTTGCTGCAGCTCTGCTCCCAGCACAGGTCTGCTCTGTGGGCTGCTTCTGTGACTCTGCTCCCAGCTCTGACCTGCTCCCTGGGCTGCTTGTCTGGCCCCTCTGGCTGGCACGGCTCTGCTCCCCAGCCCAGCTTGGGCCCCTGCTTTCTCCTTAGCTCGGCCCCACTCTGTCTGACCCAGGCAATTCCAGCTCACAGGGAGGACAGGACCCCCTGGCATCCTGACTCCCTGATGTGCCTGTCTGCCCTGTCAATCAGGCTGACCTGGAGCATTGGCCTCTCCCCATTGTTCCTGGGGACTGTCAGTCTCAGGGTCCTGATTTCCCATCGACCCTTCCCCTTTCTTTTGGTACTGGGAGCTAG
Source organism: Emys orbicularis (assembly GCF_028017835.1). Classification (NCBI taxonomy): domain Eukaryota; kingdom Metazoa; phylum Chordata; order Testudines; family Emydidae; genus Emys; species Emys orbicularis. Next base: position 12,282,823 of record NC_088688.1, read on the forward strand.
CCAACCAAACACCCCCACTGAGTGTTAGTAAGGGGACAACAGTCCCTTTACAATGAGCACCTGACTCAGACCCCTAGGCAGAGGCACAAGTATTCAGATTTGTGACCACAATTCAGTTGCAGCTGCAAATTGTGCCCACAATTGAGTTGCAGACGGAAAATGCAAACGTAAAAATATAGGCTGCCATTTTGAATATGGGGCCTAACATGGGGCATTGAGGAGAGAACATCTTTAAGAAACCCCCTAGCCCCAATTCCAGCCTCCAAGTCCAGTTAACGTATAAACATGGGAGCTCTTAGGTGCCTAGCTACCACACCCAGATTTGGATGTCAGAAAATATCATGAGAAAGTTAGTCAGGATACACCTACTGTTTCGGAATATACCACTAGATCTTTAATCTTCATTTGCATAGTCCCCCAGACGCAGGCAGAAAAGATTTCAGTTTAATGTGAACAGAACCCTTAACTGTGGTGACATCTGTTAATAAATCAGCCATATCAACTATGGAGGCTGAACATACATTCTTTGCACAGCCAGAATGGCTGCTGCTATCAGCTCATTTTATAAGTCCAGAAAGAGGTAGCTGGGGAGCCCTTAAAATACAGATCAGATTTATAGAGCTGGTCAAAAAATGCTAATTATTTTCACAGGAAATGTTTTTAAAATAATTTCCTTTTTAATTTTCCGCCAAAAAAAATCAATCTTTTGATGCAACCTTTAAACCAACACCCCTGATGTTTTCTGTGTTCAAAAACTGAAAAAAATGGGTTTTGCTAAATATTTTCAGTTTTTAAAAACCAAAACTTTTTCCTGAAACCAGAGCAAAGCTTTTTTTCACTTTTTGGCTCTGTTTTTTTTTCACTGAGAAACTAGAAAGTTTCAACCAAACTGAAAGCTTTCTGAAAGAATGTTGACCAGCTCTAAAGGTGCAAATGATCCTAGAGATACTCTCTGCTATTTAGGTGCAAAGGTGATTTAAAAGTTCAAGATCACGGCTATCCTCTCTGGAAAGAGAAATATTTTACAACAACCATCCTGAAGGAAAGTTATAATTGAAATGCTATTGTGATATACCAGCGGTTTAACAAGTAACAATGCATAGCCATCCTGAGTGACTTGGAACGTGTGCAGTCTATGCACATCCACCATGAGAGGGAGGAATTTGAGGTGCAGTGAGCAAATCTATTTCTTCTGTACCTACAGTTTTTGGAAAACTTGAACATCTGGATAGACAAAATGAGGATCAGTTTTTCCCTCCACACCACCAACAGGAGAATGAATCAGCTGTAAGTACTGGAGCTACCACTTTTCTGCTTATTAAAGCCAAGTAAAATTAGTGCAGAATTATTTGTGGGGGTTTGGTTAAAAATATATGATGTGGGCATGAAATCTAAAAAGAAACTGCAAACATTTATTTTCAATTTCACAAAGCCCTGAGTTACACTGAGCTTTGATACTCAGTCATTTCAAAGTTTTACATTGTATTGGTGCCTTTTCCCATTTGGGATCCCATTTGAACATCAGTGTCATCCCTCTGCCAAGCGGTAGCAGATGTCCAGGGACTTGCAGGCCAGCTTCCCAGTGGAGCAGAAATCAGTGGCATGGGGTCTGAGTAGAGTCTAAGGCTACGTCTACACTATGAGCTAGAGGTGTGATGCCCAACTCACGTAAACATACTTGTGCTAGCGCAAGTATAAATAATAGCTTAGCCATGCCAAGTACAAACCCGCCTGAACTACAGAGGTACGCTTCCCGTGCTACCACGGCTACACTACTATTTACATGCACGAGGTGGGAATCATACCCCTAGCTCAGTGGTCCCCAACCTTTTCCAGGTGGCGGGCGCCGAACAACGAGCCACCGAGGACCGTGGCCGGCGGACAAGCATCTGCCGAAATTCCGCTGAGAAGCGGCAACGTCAAGAGGCGTCGCCGCCGAAATGCCACTGAAAATCAGTGGCATTTCGGCGGTGACGCCTCTTGACGCTGCTTTTTGGTGGCATTTCGGCAGATGCTTGTCCGCCGGCCAGTACGTGGGTGCACATAGATGCCCTGGCAGGCGACATGGCGCCCGCGGGCACCGCATTGGGGACCACTGCCCTAGCTCATAGTGTAAACGTAGCCAAAGTGCAATATACACACCATTCCTGAAATGAGATGGTCAAACAGCATGTAGGGCAATCCCTTCCTCCAGGAATCTCAGCCCAGCACCAATGTCTGGTCCCCAGCAAGCAACTCTGTCTCAAAGATTGACTCCAGTCACAGAGAGCAAACTCTCTTGCTGCTCACACAGCTCCCCCTCTCTTGAAGATGCCTATAAACCTAACCTTGCATAACCTGAAACTAACACAGCATGTCTTCCCATAAGCCAAAACTTGCTTACACGCTAAGAAAAAGAACTTGCATGATGGTATATGTCAGCACCCCCTGAAAAAACTTATCAGTGGCTTTGAAAACAAAACAGCTTGCCATTTGAGAACTGTAATAACATTCTCTCCTTTCCTGAAGAAGGATCTGAAGGGCAACATGGCTCCTGAAACCAAAATCACTGAAGAGAAAAGCACTAAAAATCAGAACAGAGGGACAACAGGTGTGAAACGCGTCAGCAGAGCTGTCTCCTATATCAGGGGAGGAACAAACATGTCTGGAGGTGGGTCTAAAGGTAAAGCAATTACCAGTCACAACTATTGACTAAACAGTGTGGCCAGTTGTTTGACTACACTTGTGGTTCATTCTTAAAAATGCTCAAGAGACCAAATAAGTGCCAAATTTATTGTCTAAAGACAAAACAGTACAATATGAAAAGGAGATATACATACCCTCCTGCCAGGTAGCAAATTCTCGCAGCATGTTCACCTTATGCAGAAAGTGTGCTTCAAAGATACGCATTTCCGCTAGTAGTATTTCTAGTATGGCTTTACAAGTTACCAACCTCTTTGCACATCACTGAACTTTAAGTTTAACCCACATGTTGTGCCAGGTTGGTACCTGTCTATACTTTCCTATCCCTCATTTGAATGCTACATTCCAAGTGTTGATGAGCCAGAACAGGGCTCCCTAACTGTGCTTGGTACAAAGTATTCATGAATCTTAACTTTGACAAGTTTCCTATTTTCTAATGCCAAAGCTGACTTCAGCTTTGCAAAGTTCTGTGGGATGTTTGACATGGGTGAACAGAATTTGTGGGAAGAGCATAATGCATTTAATTAATGTAACCTTGCAATACCCATATATGTAATGTATATTATATTAATACCATCCACATAATATCTATTAATGTGTATATTACATTGAACATGGCTTGATCATACATGTAGCATGCTCTTAATAAGGGGAGATATGTTGGTGCAAGTCTCTAGGGGAAGCACCAGCAGTCTTTGCATTCTAGGATTGAGACTTGCAGGGGGGAATAACTTGTAACACCCTTTTCTGCCTTCAGTGGTAGCCACCTCCACCAGCCAGTCTGTCTATGGGACAGAGTCATGGCTGCACCTACTCCCTGCCCCTCCCTGCCCAGTTACTCCCAAGGAGAAGCATCTGGAGCACCATCCGCCTTGGGCAGCCCTCGTGGGCTATGAAAGGCGTGGGAGAGGACAATCTTTTCCCCTTCCTATAGCCCTACACAGTCACATTAGCCAGAGGCACAATCTAGTGCTACACCCACACTAAGGTCCTTTCCTGCTGCTCTTGCTCAAGTTAAATAGTCCTGTTAGCATCTGCAGTTTGACTTGCATATTTTCATACTCCTCAGCCTGAATAAAGATGGTATTATGGGGTCCCAAATGGCCCAAATTGCCAACAATCAAGCACGTAGTTTAAGTGCACAAGAGCACCCATGCAACTGCATGCCTAGTTGGTGTTGCCATGTCTGTGACTGCTCCCCTTAAAACACAGGCTTGTCCATTTGTGCAGGCAGGTAACTGATTTGCACACACACACACACACACTCATGGCAATTGAACATAGTAGCCTCCCATATCATAGCCCAGAGAGGTAGACCCTCCATGATTCTTACATAGCTTCTGAGCATCTGTGACAGTCACTGCACGTATGCCTGGGTTGGCTCATTGGGTCTTACATGCCTCTAGCATCTGAGGGCAAGTCTACACTACAAAATTCAGTTGACCTAAGTTACGTCGACTTACAGCCACTGTAATAGGGAACTCTGCCAACTACACTCTGGAGCAGTTAGCTTTTCCCATGCCAGATCTAACAGTTGTCCTAGAATGTGATAAATCAGAGATGGCTTTTCCAGTCTGGCTGATACATTGTCCCAGTTCTACAATAATTGCTTAGGGCATTTTGAGAAAAGCAGAATCCCAGGATTGTTTGCGTCATTTACATAGCTTGTAAGCTCTTTGGGGGCAGGGATCGTCTTTTCATTGGCTTTGTTGTCCCTGAAGACTTAACCCGTAGATGTGTGTACAGCACCTAGAATAGCGTGGCCCCAATCCTGACTCGACGCCTAGATGCTAAGAGGGCCAGAGAAAATGCCTTTCAGTGAGGGACTTGAAGAGAGCCATCTATTCAGCTTATCAAAAAAGAATGAGAGACGACTTGCCGACAGTGTCCTTCATAGGGAGAAAATACTGTGCTCTTAAGGGCTCTTTCAACTAACAGTGAAGGGCAAAACAAGAACCAAAAGCTGGAAGCAGAAGCCAGACAAATTCAAATTAGAAATGAGGTGCAGGTTTTTAACAGTGAGGATGATCAGCCATTGGAACAACTTGCCAAGGGAAATGACGGCCTCTCCATCTCTTGATGTCTTTAAGTCAACACTGGATATCTTTCTGGAAGATGCTTTAGTGAAACACATTGTTGAACTCAGTACAGGGGGGTAACTGGATGAAATCTAAAGACCTGTGAAAGGATGTCAGACTAGATGCTCTAATGCACTGGTTCTCAACCTTTTCAGACTACTGTACCCCTTTCAGGAGTCTGATTTGTCTTGCATACCCCCAAGTTTCACCTCATTTAAAAACGACTTGCTTACAAAATCAGACATAAAAGTGTCCCAGCACACTATTACTGAAAAATTGCTTCCTTTCTCATTTTTACCATGTAATCATAAAAATTAATCAATTGGAATATAAATATTGTACTTACATTTCAGCATATAGACCAGTATAAACAAGCCATTGTCTGTATGAAATTTTAGTTTGTACTGACTTCGCTAGCTTGTTGTAAAACTAGGCAAATATCTAGATCAGTTGATGTACCCCCTGGAAGATCTCTGTGTACCCCCCGGGGGTACATGTACTCCTGGTTGAGAACCACTGCTCTAATGGTCACTTCTGGCCTTAAACTTTCTGAATCTATGCTACTGCGATACAAATAAAATAAGAATATCCCTTTGCCTCTTCATTCTGATGATCTTTCCTCTTTCAGATAAACCTCTAGTGTTTCAGTTTATTGACTGGGTCTTGCGGGGGACGTCCCAGGTGATGTGTGTCAATAACCCACTCAGTGGGTTTCTCATGATTGCTGGATTCCTGGTCCAGAATCCCTGGTGGGCACTCACAGGCTGTTTAGGAACATCTGTCTCAACGTTAGCAGCACTTATTCTGAGTCAGGACAGGTATGTTTATCTCTGGGGGTTGTTCTTGGTGCTGACCAAATTCACATTTGAACTATGATTACTTTGGCACTAACACTCTTTGACAGTGCTAAGCAAGCAGCAGAGCTTTAGCTCAAAGAACCTGGAATAAAGAATAGATATGGACTAAAATGCAAATCACAGAGCCAAATACTTCTACTCTTTGATTTCCAATTTGAACTCTGCAGAGCTATCTGGTAAAAAATGGCACTTTTTTTAAAAAATGGTTATTTGCGTTGTTGTTTCACACCACTGATTCTAAAAATAGAAATAACTTTAGAAATCTGATTTATTCTTTTCTGTTTATGCTGTTGGTTTCCTTTTTACAGTCTCAGCTTGGAACATTCCAGCTGGACTATAATTCCTACTGCATTAGGGAACCCAGTTACCACCAGTTTCCATTGGCATTTTTAAATTTATTTTTATGGAAACACTTAGGTAGGTTTTGGGTTTTGTTGCTGTAGATATTCTCGGTTAGAAAGGCCTCCAAACATGGACAATTACAAGCTAGCCTTGGGTAGATCAAGGTTTTGCTACAAGCCCCAGCTGTTTACCTGTCAGAATCACCACATTGATCATTGCTTTCCACTTCTTCAGACACAGAACTTCCATAAATTACCTTATAGCTCACACACTCTTTCACGGGGGCTTGAAGGGATGTTGTTATCTGGACAGTGTAATTTGGGTCTTCTAATACATTTTCAAGTGAACATAAAGACTCATCTGTCTCCCACAGATCAGCCATAGAAACAGGACTCCATGGCTATAATGGGACCTTATTGGGATTACTCATAGCTGTGTTTTCTGACAAAGGAGACTATTATTGGTGGCTTCTACTGCCTATAGTTGTTACATCCATGGCATGGTAAGTTGCTCTTTGTTTTGTTTTTAACGTGCAATCCTAAATATTTTCTATTCTTAGTTTGACTTTTTTACTTTTACTGACCCATGAGTTATCTACTGTAGCTTACTTAATTTTTAACTAATACAACTTGAAACAAAACTATTTACAGCTGGGCAAATAAAGCTAAAAATTTCTGCTAATGCTTGTTCGCTTTTTGAAACTTCAGCCATGTTTGCGCTCTTTTTCAGTTCACTTTCTTCGGAGGTCAACGTGAGAGGCAATAAGACTCTTCTTAGGTCCACCCACAATCTAAGCTCTACCCACTTAAGATGTCAAAATATGACGCCACTCACAGTAGCTTGTGAAGATGTTCAATATATGATCATGTGTCCTCTGTGGGGTTCCACTAGGTATTGGGGGTTCAGGACTGCCCTTAGTAGAGCTTGGGTGCCGCACTGGATTTCTCGACTGAGTGGTGCATAGATGCCACATCCAGTAGATTTTACAGATCTTCACAATATGATCATCCCCTTCATTTCTTGAGAGGATTGTTCAACAGTGAATAGTTGGGTAGGTGACACTGAAATTATTACCATTAGACTTCTTGCTCTTATATTAATGAAATATAACTGAGCGAGGATCCAGCCATTAGCCGCCCCCAAACCATGCATCTGAATGACCCAGCAGTAGGGGCAAGTTCTGGATCTGAACTTTACAGCTCGCGCCCATCTCGCTTTGTTGGCACAAGCTTACATTTGTGGGTTGAATGCTATTCCTGATGAAGTCAATGACAAAACTCCCATTGACTTCAGCAGAAGCAAGATCATCCCCGTATGCTTTTAGAAAACGAATGGACATTGTACCTAGTTAATTTGGAGATAAGGGCCAGATTCTCGAAGGTATTTAGGCACCTGCATCCCATTGGGAGTTAGATGCCTAAATATGTTTAAGGATCTGTGCCAAAGTACCATACTTTCTGCTGCTTTGCTTACTGCTAGAGGCTGACCTGATTGGTGTAAGTGACCACCTGCAATACCAGTCACTTATAAGGACAGGGAAGGCTGTTTCTGTTCACTCTAGTCATTATAAACCCTAAAGGTAAAAGGAGGACACAGAAAACAACCCATAGGTAACAGATGCCATCACAAGAGATGGACAGATAAATTTACGAAGAGGTTGTTCTCTTTTTGGGTTCAGCCAGTTTCAGGTGAAGATGTTTACCACCACCCTCACTGGTATGTAGAATTTATTAGTGCTGTCTGAAAGATCTTGTTGTTCTTCTCTTTTCAGCCCCATTCTTTCCAGTGCTTTAGGCTCAGTCTTTAGTAAATGGGACCTTCCTGTTCTCACCTTGCCTTTCAATATTGCCATGTCTCTTTACTTGGCTGCCACTGGACACTACAACCTCTTCTTCCCTACAACGCTCATTCAGCCTGTAACATCAGTGCCCAACATCACCTGGTCTGAAATCGAAGTGCCACTGGTAAGGTCCACTAAAGGCAGAATCATGCCACTCCATTGCACATAGTCTCTGGGAAAGAAGGGTATTAAATACTGCATAATCCCAAAACATGGAGCACAGAACTACATAAGGGAACTGGAACGGGTTTGGCTGGTGCCAGGGAAGGTGCCAAACTGATGGCAAAGCAAACTGATGTCTAATATTTATCTACAGAACAGGTGTATAGCGTGGTCAGTGTGGCAAACCTCTTTGTTACGGTGCCACAGCACTGAATCGCTTCCAAAATTGGAACAAAACCAGAAAACATTGAAATTCCCTATGAAAGGGCATTTAAAAAAATCCATTTATAATGTAACATAAAATAAAATTTAAAACAAAAAGTCATTTCAAAACAAAAATTAAAACATTCCATTCCAATAAAGGGAAAGTTTCAATCTTATCAGAATACTTGTTCCCCCCACCCACTCCCAATGTTTTCCAAAATGATATTTTATTGATATTGACACTTTCCTAGGGGAAATTTTCATTTTGGCAGAACAGCATTTTCCAACAGAAAATTTACTCTCAGAAGATTTCCAACTAGCTCTAATAAAATATGCTACATCCCCTGTGGTTGCAACCCGCTCTAATAAAATATGCTACATCCCCTGTGGTTGCAACCCTCTCATTAACTCTGGCATGTTTGTAATTGATTTTGCAGTTGCTAAAATCCATTCTGGTGGGAATCGGTCAGGTGTTTGGTTGTGACAATCCCTGGACTGGTGGCATTTTTCTGCTCGCTGGCTTTGTAGCATCACCACTCATCTGCTTATATGCTGCAGTTGGATCAGCAGTGGGCATGCTGGCAGGTATGATATACACTTTTCCCTTCCCTTAGATGCTCTGCTCAGCTGGTGTAAACAGACAACATTCCATGGATTTAAGTGAAGCTATGCCAGTTTATCCCACTGAGTACCTGGTCCTACACCTTTAGAACTGTTGTTTTAAGTCATCCTATAAATCTACCAGCCTGATTCCTCTACCTGGTCTGACCATTCGCAATACTCATAGAATATCAGGGTTGGAAGGGATCTCAGGAGGTATTCTAGTCCAACCCCCTGCTCAGAGCAGGACTAATCCCCAGACAGATTTTTGCCCTAGATCCCTAAATGACCCTCTCAAGGATTGAACTCACAACCCTGGGTTTAGCAGGCTAGTGCTCAAAGCACTGAGCTATCCCTGCCCCCATTCAACTCTGCTAGTAAAGAACAAAAAATATATCATGCTCTACAACTCCTCTAAACACAAGTGCTGATGTGATGACTATCATTTTGGCTGGCACCAGTATTGAACTGGGGGCCTTGGGAGCAGAAAAACATGAGTTACTGAGCTTGGAGAAGTGAAGAGTCAAGCTGTGTAGCTGATGTGTGTAACTGTAGAGATTACAGAGACCCAGGATGCAGTGGTTGGTCAGACCGTCTTTATTTCCTGTTTACACAGAATCTTACCTTCTTACCATATGACCCTCAGTAGCCACCCTGAATTGCAGCTCTAAACATTAACAATGAACAGGGCAGTAATGGACTTGGCTCTTCTGTGGATCAGTTGTAGGCAGGGACACGTAACACACATAACACTTGGGCAGGGAACAAGGGCTTGGGAAATGGAGACCCAGTTCAGTAAACAGCCTGTGTTTTCCAGGTACAGATGAGCTGGGATCATTGAAATGCAGCCACCTCTGGGGTGGGGCAGCAGATAGCTGCATAGCAGCAATGTTCAGAGTTCATATTCCTGGAGTAAGAGGCAGCCACCCCTGTGATTGGGCAGGTAGATAATAACATGAAGTGAATGGGGAGCCTGTGTCCTAATGCAGCCACGGGTGGATTTTAGGGGAGGGGACAGAATGGAATAACTGAAGGAGAAAGTGCTGAGGGATCTTTCATGACAATGTGGGACCAGTGAGTTGGTTATTTCTGATAGGCAACTCAGCACTTGCTGCAGCACAGCAGCCTGCTGGGGCATTGGGGTCAGCACTGACTGAGGGGAGAGCACCTCCTACTGAGCCCCCATCCCACTCTTTGCAACACAGGCCCAACCACTGGGACCCCACTCTGCTCCCTTCAGCACAGCATCCCCTACTACCAAGCTGAGGCACTAAGGTAGCACTGACTGTGACAGGCAGTGCCCTACCCCACTCTCTGAAGCCTCTGCAGGCTTTCTGATGCCTTCTTTCTAAATCCTGCACATGTCAGAACCTGCTTAGCTTGTGAGATCCACGCCAGGGGAGTGCCTGCCTCTGAGAGCATGTGGTTGGTTGGCTTGGCTTATAGTCATTATTGCCAACTCTGAGCATATTTGTTGCTTCCGGATGATGGGTTTGGAATTGCCCTAAGGGGCATCATCAAAGTCACTTGGCAATAGGGGTTCTGTTATTTCTACTTGCCTAAGGTCACAAACAAATTAAGTACTTAGGTCATATTACTCCTAAAGATTCACCATAGACTTCTGGTGTAGCAGCGGGGTGGAGAGGAAGGGCAGGCTTTGGGGTTGGGTTTGAGGGACACTGGCTGAGCTGTGTGTAGGGGGGGAGCCCAAGGCTGGGATAGCAGGGGGCTGTGGGTCAGGATTGAGGGGCACTGGCAGAGCTATGTGGGCAAGTGGAACTGAGGGCAGGAATAACGGGGGGCTGTATGTTAGGGCTGAGGGGCATCGTCGGTGCTGGGTGTGTTGAGGGAAGGCCAGAACTGCAGCAGCACCCCTAGTTCCAGCACCTATGGCATCAGCAGAGCTGGTTGGAGGAGAGCTAAGGGCTGGAATACAGGGGAGGATGTGATAAAGATTTAGGTGCATCAGCAGAGGGGAAGCCCAGGGCTGGAATAGCAGGGGGTTGCAGGTTGGGATTGAACAGGTGTCAGGTGCTTTTTTGCTTGGGGTACTTTATTTATCCCCATTCTGTTTATTCTCCTGTGATCCAGACAAGCGGGGTCACTTTCCCTGCATGAGTCCCCTCTGGGAAAGTCCAGCTCGGGGACATCCCCAAGCCAGGACTGAATCTGTCACTTCCCAAACACTCTTTAAGCCGGGAAGCTGTTGTCTCTCTGCACAGAGCAATGCTCAGTCCCCTGGCCCAGCATCTGCCTGTAACCCAGTGGAGCCAAGCAGGCTTGGGATCTGCTTCTCACAGCCTCTGCCCTGCTTTGCTTTGTGCTGGGCCAGGGGGAAGTCTTGTGGAAGGGTGACACAGCTTGTGCCGTGCAGAGACTCTGGGGCAGCTTTGACATCAGCTGGCTTGAACCCTAGGGGCTGCAGAGAGATTCTGTTGCAGTTTCTATCCCACAGGGCTGAGCTGGCTGCAGGGGGCACTAGGGAAAAAGCTGTTTACAGATGTCTCCCCCCACCACATTCATCTCTCTGCCTACCTTCCTTGGTACTCCTGCACTGCACACTAAACCTGAGCTCTGACTGAGGTTTGAGCCCACACATCCCTTCTCTGTCCACACATAAATCAGTCTGACTCGGGTCAACAAGGACGCTGGATCCAGGTCCTAGGATCCTGCTAGGGGGACAGGTCAGAGCCCAACTGTCCACTGTGACTTGAGTCCAAGCTCTGTTATTTTGCAGTGTGGACACAACTCAAGCCATGGACCCGAGTCAGAAGGTCCGTGTAAAGCACAGCTATGAGACCCAGGTCTACAATGTGGTGTGTATGCTCCAAAACTGGATTGGTAATATGGATTCCGCAAGCCTGGGTCCCACAGAGCCAGCTTACAATGCAGTAAGGACATAGATTCATAGATTCTAGGACTAGAAGGGACCTCGAGAGGTCATGGAGTCCAGTCCCCTGCCCTCATGGCAGGACCAAATACTGTCTAGAACATCCCTGATAGACATTTATCTAACCTACTCTTAAATATCTCCAGAGATGGAGATTCCACAACCTCCCTAGGCAATTTATTCCAGTGTTTAACCACCCTGACAGTTAGGAACTTTTTCCTAATGTCCAACCTAAACCTCCCTTGCTGCAATTTAAGCCCATTGCTTCTCGTTCTATCCTTAGAGGCTAAGATGAACAAGTTTTCTCCCTCCTCCTTATGACACTCTTTTAGATACCTGAAAACTGCTATCATGTCCCCTCTCAGTCTTCTCTTTTCCAAATTAAACAAACCTAATTCTTTCAGCCTTCCTTCATAAGTCATATTCTCTAGACCTTTTATCATGCTTGTTGCTCTTCTCTGGACCCTCTCCAATTTCTCCACATCTTTTTTGGAATGCGATGCCCAGAACTGGACACAATACTCCAGTTGAGGCCTAATCAGCGCAGAGTAGAGCGGAAGAATGACTTCTCGTGTCTTGCTCACAACACACCTGTTAATACATCCCAGAATCATGTTTGCTTTTTTTGCAACAGCATCACACTGTTGACTCATATTTAGCTTGTGGTCCACTATAACCCGTAGATCCCTTTCTGCCGTACTCCTTCCTAGACAGTCTCTTCCCATTCTGTATGTGTGAAACTGATTGTTCCTTCCTAAGTGGAGCACTTTGCATTTGTCTTTATTAAACTTCATCCTGTTTACCTCAGACCATTTCTCCAATTTGTCCAGATCATTTTAAATTATGACCCTATCCTCCAAAGCAGTTTCAATCCCTCCCAGTTTGGTATCATCTGCAAACTTAATAAGCATACTTTCTATGCCAATATCTAAGTCGTTGATGAAGATATTGAACAGAGCCAGTCCCAAAACAGACCCCTGTGGAACCCCACTTGTTATACCTTTCCACCAGGATTGGGAACCATTAATAACTACTCTCTGAGTACGGTTATCCATACCTTCTATGTCCTTTCCAAATCCCACCCCACAGTGGGTCCTTCAGTGCCACTGGCTGTGCATTCCGGTGTGCATTCTGTGTATTCCAATGTGAGTCCGAGACACACACACACACACACACCCTTATATGCCCTGATTTACATACACACACCCAGGGTCATCAGCAGGGAGCAGAACCTGGGGACCTTCAGCACCACAGCAGAGACCTCTGTCACTTGAATTAAAGAGAGACCTCTGTTAGCGAGCAGCAGTGGTAGGGCTGGTATCTGATGAGGAGCAGTCACTGGGAGGGGGGCTGAGTGTGTCTGTGCTCACGTGCACAAACACGCTAGAGGGGTAGAGAATTCTGTGTGTTTGTAATAATCATCCCAGCCACTAGAGGGGTGTGGGTGTGAGGGTGGGTGTGTGCAATGCACATCCTAGCTGCTAGAGGGCTCTGTGTGCCTATAATGCCCAATCCTAGTGCTGACATCTTCACCCTAATCCCAGTACTGACACGCCAGCCCTAACAATGACTCCCTCGCCCATCCCCAACCCTAACCCCACCCTCTAGTGCTAGTGCCCGAACTAGGGTTGCCAGGCGTCCAATTTTCAACAGAACACCCGGTCGAAAAGGGACGCTCCCCTGCCCGGTGAAAATGAGCAAGTGAGGGTGGAGGAGCATGAGCGACAGAGGGAGAAGGGAAGATGGAGTGAGCAGGGCGGGGTCTTGGAGAAGGGGCGGGGCAAGGGTGTTCGGTCAGGAAGTTGGCAACCCTAGCCCACACCCTGTCGCAGAACTCTGACCCCATTACTCCCATGCTGATGCCTGGACATTAATGCTAGCCTCCTCAGCCTAAGGGTGCCTCTCCATTGCAGCTAGGGTGTGCATGGCAGCTTCAGGAGCCGTACTCACGCTGTTACACCTATAAGGTTTCAACACAACAGTTATACTTTTACACTTCAGCATACACACATCAAAACACGTTCCCCTCTGATCTTCTCGCTGAGCTGACTTCTCAGTCTTAATCGTGTGGCCAGGGTACTGTCAGGTGTGTCGCCTGGCCTCTTCGGAGCTTGAGAAAAAACGCACCAGCTCGGTTCTTTCAAACACTTCAGAACCCTGCCAGCAAACAAAGTCTGGGGATCCCCACAGCTAGCAGCATTCCAGCCCTTGGGTCAATTGCAGACTGCTCCTCTTGGGGTATGTCCACACTGCGATTAAAAACAGCGGGCCCGTGTCAGCTGACTTGGGCTCGGACTAAGGGGCTGCTTAATTGCAGTGTAGACATTCGACTCAGGCCCTCAGACCCCATGAGTTGCCCTGCCCTGCTCTCTGCACAAGTGCAGATACAGTATCCAGCTAAGAGCCATGTTCCCTCCCCATTGCTTCTCTCCCTTTCTTTGTGCCAAAGCCAAATGCAGCAGTATAAAGCATGTGTGTTACATCAACACCAGTGACCATTCGTTTAATAAATGGTTAATTGAACCATCAAGAGATGCACACACCTGAACTGAGTAACTGTGATCTTCATGCTCTAACCCTTGTTTTTCCTCCCATCCCATCCTTATTGTTTGTTACCTCTTGTCATTGTGGCATATCTAAAAGTCAGGCCCCAATGTTGCAAAAACATTTGCTAGTGCACACACTTATACCAGCATGGAAGCCCACTGACTACATGATCTGACTTAGGGCTTGGCTCACCCTTACCTTATAATTTGCATAGATGATGACTCCTGAGCTTCCCAGATCAAATATCTCCCTCTGCTCACAGCCTTTTACACTCACTTTGCCCTGGGGCAAATCACCAACCTGTTACTAGAGTTCTGTATAAAAGATAGGCATATATATATAGGCATACATGGTAGATAGCTAATGTAAAAAGTGCCATCTACCAGCATGGAAGATTAGGTAACATTGCTCATCAATTTGTAGGTTCGATAAAGCCGTTGTTGTTGCGCACTGTGAAAGGGTCCCCATGTGCAAGAGGCATGGGGATGCTCGGGTCTTTGATGATCAGAAAACCTGTGATCAGCAGAAATGCTTCCTTGGAACGAAGGCGAAAATTACAAACATCAGCCACAACTCTCCCTTTCCCCTACCCAATGGTAATAAAACAATTAACAGTTGGTTTTAAAAATCCTCCTGCAGAGTTTGCAACCCATATATTGCAACATTCTATTCTATTGTATTCTGTGTAGGTTCTTATGCCACCCTCACCGCCAGGGCCGGCTCCAGGGTTTTGGCCGCCCCAAGCAGCCAAAAAAAAAAAAAAAAGCCGCGATTGCGATCTGCGGCGGCAATTCGGCGGAAGATCCTTCGCTCCGAGTGAGAGTGAGGGATCGTCCACCGAATTGCCACCGAATAGCTGGACCTGCCGCCCCTCTCTGGAGTGGCCGCCCCAAGCACCTGCTTGCCAAGCTGGTGCCTGGAGCCGGCCCTGCTCACCGCTGTAGTATCTGCACACCTTCCAGTAGTGCATTAAGTGACATGGCTAATATCTTGCATATGATTCAGCTCTCCCCGCCTCCCTCCCTCCTGGGGGGGGGGGAGAATTGTGTGTGAAGTGCAGTTTGGTTTTGTAAATGTCCACACTGCTCTATGTTGGTGTTAGAGAAGGCTGGTCAAAGAACGACACCTTTGGCTTTTAAGCTGGTGATGTCGGAGATGGAATTCATGATTGTCCTTAGCTCCTATGCTCATATTTAAGAAGCAGAAAGTGAAACTGATCATCAATCTATTTTAATTACCTATGCAACGTGTAGTGCAAAGAGTAAACATGCAGCAGAAAGGATGGCAGGCCATTAGAAGTTTGAACGCTTTGACTGTCAGCACTAGTAACAAAGAGAAAGAAACCAGTTCGGTTAATAATGAGTGATTTTTTTTTTTTAACGCGAGTTTCCCTTGATGTGTCTTCCTTCCTTTACAGGCTTGACTGCTGCTGCGCCCTTTGCTGAGATCTACTCTGGCTTTTGGGGCTACAACAGCGTCCTCTCTTGCATTGCAATAGGAGGCATGTTCTACGCTCCCACATGCCAGACCCACTTGCTAGCAGTTGCCTGCGGTATGCCTGCTACCATCCTTCATTTTAAATGCACCTAGTGCTTGTGAAAGATGCTAAATGTGTGACTAGGGTGACCAGATGTCCCGATTTTATACTGACAGTCCTGATTTTTGGGTCTTTTTCTTATATAGGCGCCTATTACCCCTCACCCCCACCCCCTGTCCCGATTTTTCACATTTGTTGTCTGGTCACCCTGTGTGTGACCCCAGAGAATGATTGATTAGCTAGGGCTAAAATATGCCATTTGGGCACCAGCCCATGTTTTTCAGGGGGAGGGAAGATCCACACGCTGAAAAGAGACCTCAGGGAGAGACCATGCCTCAGGGAAGTTCAATCTCATCCCAAGCCGCCCACTGCACAGGGTGCGTTTGCACAGTAGCCTGTTCCCACAGCCATGCCCAGCATGCTCCATGGGTAGTGCTGGTCAGAAAATAGGGGGTTTTCCTCAGTGAAATATCAAATATATATATATATATATTGTAGGGTTACCATACGTCCGGATTTTCCCGGACATGCCCGGCTTTTTGGGACTCAAATCCCCGTCCGGGGGGAAATCCCCAAAAGCCGAACATGTCCTGGAAAATCCGGGGCTGCTGGGCCGGGGGCTGGCCCGGGGCCGGGGGCCGGCGGTGCTGGGTGGCCGGGGGTGCTGGGCGGCCGGGGGGTGCGCCGGGCCGCCGGGGGCCGGCGGTGCTGGGCGGCCGGGGGGTGCGCCGGGCTGCCGGGGCCGGCGGTGCTGGGCCGGGGGTGCTGGGCCGGGGCCGCGCTGGGCCGTGGGCTGGGGCCGGGCCGGGGCTGGCCCGGGGGTGCTCGGCCGGGGGCTGGCCCGGGGCCGGCACCCCAGGGCCCGAGCCGAGCCAGGCTGGGGCCGGGGCCGGAGCCGGCCGCCGGAGGGGGCCAGACTGGGCCGCACCTCCTCCCCCCACCCCCCCAGCTTACCTGCTGCCTGCTTCCTGCTTCAGGCTTCCCGCGAATCAAATGTTCGCGGGAAGCAGGGGAGGGGGCGGAGTTGGGGCGGGGACTTTGGGGAAGGGGCTGGGGGCGGGGCCGGGGCCCCGTGGAGTGTCCTCTTTTTGGACACTCAAAATATGGTAACCCTATATATTGGCCGAAAACTGAAATATTTTAATTCAAATTGGCACCACCATGCCCCATGGGAATTGTAGTTTAGTTGCCTCATGCTCTCATTCTCCTCTATGGAGAGGACTACATGTCCTGGACTACGTGTCCCATGAGGCACCACTTTCTCCCATGTTGGTGAGGGGAGAAGGTGCATCATAGGGGTCATGACACTTCATGGAAGACATAGTCACTGAGAGAGGAGAATGGGCGCAAAAGGCACACACACTATGGCTTCCATTAGGCACAGCAGCGCCATTTTGAATGAAAACATTTCCATTTTCAGTGAAAACTGTAAACTTTTCTGATTTAAGGCATTCCATTTTTCGACGAAGTGTCGAAATTTCCCATACAGAGCAGGTGCTCTTCACAAAAAAATCAATTGAGTCAAAAACCCAAATTTCTTTTGGAAAACACTTTCAACAGGAAATTTTCAATCAGCATTATCTATAGGGGGTATAGAGAGAAGGGGCAGATCTATGGGCCTACCTCCCCATCCCATTTGGGAGAAATTCATACACAGAGCAGTTTTAAACCAGTTTTTCATTCTGTAAACTCCCTTTCATGCTCACACACAACATGGCAGGATGCAAGGTATGCACAGGAATGTGTCCTCCATCAGCAATGAATAGAAGGTACGGGCACGATGCAGGAATCACTGGGTGACACTCTATGGCCTGTTATGTAGGAGGTCAGACTAGATGAACATAATGGTCCCTTCTGGCCTTAGGCTATGTCTACACTACAGCCTATGTGGGCAAAACTTATGTCACTCAGAGGTGCGAATATTCAACCCCCTGAGCCACATAAGTGACAGCGACATAAGCAGTCGTGGGCACAGCACTATGTTGCCAGGAGAGTTTCTCCCGCCGATATAGCTTCTGCCACTTCCGGAGATGGGTATTTTTAAGCCAACGGGAGAGCTCTTTCCCATCGGCATAGAGCATCCTCACCAGACGCGCTGCAGCGGCGCCACTGTATCGGTACAGCTGGGTTTCTGCAGCCTTGTACGTATAGACAAACCCTTAAAATCTATGAATACCAAACATTTGTGCCCGGCATTGATCCATCGAAAAAACAAAGATGTGTGTCTGTGTATCTATAAGGAGGTGCAATCAGGGGATCTGGGATTGTGGTGTAATTTTTGCTAGCTGTCTAATGCTGCGAGCAAACACGTTTTAACCTGAAGTTTCCTTTGTCCTTTTCACAGCCTTCTTTGGTGCCTATCTGGGAGCAGCACTTGCTAATTCCCTCTCTGTGGTAGGTATTTTTTTTAGTGTTATTTTCTAATTTTCAGTTCCCAGGACTGTTCTGAGGCTGCCAGCAAGTATGAGATAGGACACTAGAGAGGCAAGGTGGGTGAGGTAATATCTTTTATTGAAATAACTTCTGTTGGTGAGAGACAAGCTTTTGAGCTACACAGAGCTCTTCTTCAGGTCTGGGAAAGGTACTCAGGGCAGGTCTACACTTAAACACTGTATCGGCACAGCTACAACACTTTAATGAAGGCCCTCTAAGCCAACGGGAGAGAGTTTCTCCCACTGGCTTAGTTAATCCTCCTCCAAGGAAGGTAGTAGCTATGTCAAGAGAAGGTGTTCTCGCGCCGACATAGCACTGTCTACACTGGCACATAGGTTGGTATAACAGTGTCGTTCAGGGGCTTGGATTATTCACACCCCGGAGCAACATAGGTATACCGAAGTAATTTTGTAGTGTAGACAGGGCCGGCTCCAGGTTTTCTGCTGCCCCAAGCGGCAAAAAAAAAAAAAAAAAAAAAAGCCGATCGGCGGCACTTCGGCTGCAGCTCAAAGAGGAAGAGAGGGACTGAGGGACCCACCGCCGAAGACCCGGCCATGCCGCCCCAATAGCTCATGGAGTGCTGCTCCTTTGTATTGGCTTCCTTAGCTGGTGCCTGGAGCCGGCCCTGAGTGTAGACCAGCGCTCAGAGTGTCACCGCTAAATACAAGTTCAAATAGTTTAGCATAAGTAGTTATCACATATTCTAAGGGTCCATTCAAGGTGAAGTGGCCTGTTATCACTCCTGAAGTCATAGGACAAAATGGGGGGTTAGTGAGTTAGATTGTTGTAATAAGCCATAAATCCAGTTTCATACAACGTAGGAACACGAGTCTATTAGGAACTGGATGAGACAGCCAACTCATTTCACATTGGACACTGAGCAGCCATTTGGTCAACAGCAGCCTAAGGCTCTGTAGCCCATCATACAGCCTGTATGCTACAGTCTGTGTGCACGCGCGTACACACCCACACACCCACACCCACACACACACCTCTCCCTCCCTGCCTATTTAACAACGGGCTTGTTTTGAAGCTCCATGGTTCTTTGCTTTGCATCTATCTAAGGTTGAAGAATTAAGAAACTAGAGCGGTCAAAATTGTGAGTGGAATGATCAAGATCCTTTTTCTTTCAGTTTGGATTACCAGCCTGCACCTGGCCTTTCTGCTTCTCCGCATTTCTCTTCCTGCTACTAACTACAGACAACCCTGCCATCTACAAGCTGCCACTCTGCAAAGTCACTTACCCAGAAGCCAACCGAGTCTATTACCTGGCAGTGGAAAGAAACAGGAAGGCAACAGTGATGACAAAATAGCCGTCTAACATGGCTTCCTAATGCAGTTGCACAGCTCTGCTCCAAATATGTGAACTAAATCCTCCTTGGGACATTTCTAAACAAAACAATACTGCATTTTGTTTACTGAAGATGATGATTTTCTTTTGTGTATCATGAAATGGATGTAATTATAATGGATTTCATTTTAGAATTAAGCTGTCTTGCTTAAAGCCTTTACACACTCATTTCCTATAACACAGAGAGCGGTAAGAATGGCTGAGTTGGAATGCTGATTAACTGCTGACCCAGAACATTTGGTCTGCGTCATGCATGGAGATAGGTGAAGGAGGTAATGCTGGACAGATCTGTACTAGGTTGAGATTAGCTTTTGTGAGTGCAAGCATTTGGGCATAGAAATGGCTGAAATAGCCCAAGATCCATTGGTCTCAGGGGATGGTGTAAATCTTACTAGACTAACCATTCTCATGAAGCTCTTGCCTTTCTGAGGTAGAGCAGTAAAATAGAAAATCTTCCCTAGAACCAAAAGGACGGGGACAGCTATATAAGGGGGGGTGATGCTGTATGATTGAATATGACCATTTATATTATTGATATTGCCACTGTTATACAGTTGCAACAAATCTTGTACAGGGTATGTCATGTAAGGTGTCAATGGCAGGGGCGGCTCTATGTATTTTGACGCCCCAAGCACGGCAGTCAGGCGGCTTTCGGCGGCGCGCCTGCGGGCGGTCCGCTGGTAACGCAGATTCGGCGGCATGCCTGCGGGAGGTCCGTCGGTCCTGCGCCTTCGGCGTGCCTGCAGCCGAATTGCCGCCAAAGCCGCGGGACCGGCGGACCTCCCGCAGGCATGCCGCCGAAGGCAGCCTGACTGCTGCCCCCCGCGGCTTGCCGCCCCAGGCACGCGCTTGGTGCGCTGGTGCCTGGAGCCGCCCCTGGTCAATGGAAAAGTTATGATTTGCTAAGTATGAATACCCTGTTTATATGCATGTATCATCTTTGTATTTGAAGTTATGAACATTGGCTATATACTGGCATTATACACATGTGTTGTATTCCCGGGTAACACCCACCTGGTAAAATTTACATAAAGGCCAGACAGCTATGTATTGAGGGCCCATCAAGAACACTTAGCTCTCACAGTGGGCCATAGAAGAAACTCATTCCACCCAGATAGCTCTGTGGATACCTCAAACTCCAAGGGGCCAATGGCCATCCCTTGTGAGTCTTCAAGCCATGTAAGGACATGTGATATGCTCGTGTGACCTTGGACTCCATCTTGGGCCAGTAACTTTCCACAAACAAAGGCCGTGAGCTTTGTTTGAGACAGTAAATTTCCAGATACATGGCAGAAGATACAAAAGACCCCTGAGATATCTCCATTTTGCCTCTTTTCCTGTCCTGATTCTATGGATGTACAACAAAAAGGAGCATTTTGAACTATGGACTCAGGACCTTCCAATCTTTTGGAAGTTACCAGAGGGGCTTTACAAGCCTGCTACAAACCTGATATAAGGACTTTGCAATTATTTGTATGTATATGATCTATTAACCATTACTAACTCTCCTCTTTTCTTTTTTTATTAAACCTTTAGTTTTTAGTTACTAAAGGATTGGCATCAGTGTGATTACCGGGTAAGATCTGAGTTATATATTGACCTGGCTAAATGGCTGATCTCTTGGGATTAGAGTATAGGCACCGACTCTGTGGGCGGTTCAGGGCTCAAGCACCCATGGAAAAAAAAAATTGTGGGTGCTCAGCACCCAACAGCCATGGCTGCTCAGTGGTGCCACTGATCAGCTGTTTGGCAGGGATGCCTATCAGCTGTTCCATGGGGCCACTGATCAGCTGTTTGGCAGATGCGCTCCGGGGAGGGCGGAGAGCAGTGGGTGGGGGGCAAGAGGAGGAAGGGGCAGAGTGGGGGCGGGGCTCACGATGGAGTGGGGGTTGAACACCCATGGAAAAAAATAAAAGTCAGCATCTATGGATTAGGACTATATATTTGATTAAATTTGTTTTCAGTAACCACTCATCACAGAGTCCAGTGTCTGGCTGGTGAGTCAAGAGCTGGAATACCTAAGGAGACTGCATTTTTGGCTTCTTGTTAACCAGTATGGTGAGACAGATGTTTACTTTTGTTACTGGCTTGATATAATCTAATGTTAGAATAATCACCAGTTTGGGGTGAGTCTGCCCTATTTCTCAGCAGTTTGTCCTGAATTTGGCATCCTCAGCTGTAATCCACCGAGGCTCTGTGATGGGGGGCGTTGAATTCACAATTCAGAGTTACTTGGGTTGGTGTTTCTGGTTCGGTCTCATTCTTAAGTAAAAAAACCCAGTTCCAGATTAAACACATGGTTCCACTTTGTAGCCCAGTGGGCCATCTTACCTGTATTATATTCATTGCTTTGTTATTCTGCTTTATTATATTTAGTAGCAATGCAAGGAACCTACAGGCTTTTATCCTGTAAGATTTGGCTTTAGCAGATAGTGTGAGGTTTGAGGCCTATAACCTTTGGAATAGATAAATTTAAGTAACTCATGAGTTATAGGGAACGGAAAGTAGCATGCAAGAGGGGGAATTTTGTCCAGAATACCAACATCAGCCACGCACAGAACATAGCTGACACCAGCATCTGGAAGGTTCCGGACAGAATGTCCGACCGCAAAGGTGCCATGTCCACAAATTGACGTGTATGCTAATAGGGTAACATCATACATATACTAACCTATAGAAAACTGACACCTTAAGAGGAGGAAATACAAATAAGGACCTCTATTGAATATACATTGGACATGGTAACATCAGCATAACCTGCTATAAAAAGTAGCATCCCAGGGGTAGCAAGGAGAGAGATGTAGACCTTGGGAGGGGCCAGAATAATGGCCACCGGGGAAGATGAGGACGGTGACAGTGATAAAAAAGATAATGGTTAACATTCCAGGGTGTAAGTATGGCCATCCAGATGTACTTTCTGTATTATCTCTATCCGCTTTGTTAAGTTTAAGTGTGTGTATAACTTTGCTAAATTATAAAGATAAATGATTTATTAATAAAGAGTTCCTATAATGTAAGTATTAGAGGGGTAGCCATGTTAGTCTGGATCTGTAGAAAGCAACAAAGAGTCCTGTGGCACCTTATAGACTAAGAGATGTATTGGAGCATAAGCTTTCATGGGTGAATACCCACTTCATCAGATGCACGATGCGTCTGACGAAGTGGGTATTCACCCACGAAAGTTTATGCTCCAATACATCTCTTAGTCTATAAGGTGCCATAGGACTCTTTGTTGCTTTTTATAATGTAAGTGTTGCACCTGTGCATATCGGGGTTCCCAAATTATATGTTAATTTTACAATAATCTAACTGGGCCTAATCTTGGGACAACACCCAGTTAATTCTCAAATTACAATTGTATACACCCAACTTTGTATACACCCAATTATATACACCCAATTTTGGGTCAGGCTACAGATGGCACCCCAGATGGGACTTTTGGTGTTTCCACTCTGTGTTTGGGGATGTTTGAATCTGGTGTTTTTGTTCTGGCTCATCTAGAGCTACGAGTGACTGGGATAATGGGCATCCTGAAGCTTCTGACTAGAGCAAAGGAGAATGACGTTAACAAACACTGGCTCCTGAGACTAGCATTCCTGAAATGAAGACATGCCTGATCTGAGGACCCAGTCACATTGGTTGAGCTGGTCCTCAGTCACAGACAGCCAAAAAAGGAATGTGAAGAACAGGGGTTTTAAGGCATTTGAGGGAAAACAGCATTATACCCAAGCCCCATGCATTCCTGCCACATGGCTTTTACCTCATGCAGTAGAGCAGGCCTGCACAACATGCGGCCCGGGGGCCGCATGCGGCCCGCGTGGGCTCACTGTGCGGCCCGCGGGGGGTGAGTAGGCAAGCGGTGGGTGAGGGAGGGGGGCTGAGTAGGCGAGCGGGCGGGCAGTGGCGGGGAGTGAGTAGGTGAGCAGGGGGAGTGGGGGGCTGAGGAGGTGAGCGGGCAGGCAGTGGCGGGGGGGGCAGGTGAGCCGGCGGCGGGGGGGGCGCTGAGGAGGCGAGTGGGCGGGCAGTGGCGGGGGGTAAGTAGGCGAGCCGGAGGGGTGGGGGGCTCAGGAGGCAAGCGGCGAATCGGTGGCTGACCTGTTCTACTGATCTGGTCTGGCTCCCATCCCCTCTCCAAGGGTTGCAGCTGTCTGGAGGTGCCTGCCTTCCATGCCTACCTCATTCAGTCAACAGGGCAATTGATTACAAAGTGCGGGGAAGATCTTATTCTACTTCTAGCAAAAAGACATTTTTCTTTTACCTTAATTATACTACCTTAGGGGCCCGCTATAACATATTACCGAGGTCCAATACTGCTGTTTCGGTGGGGTGATGCTGGGGAAGGAGGGTTTGTGTTTCTGCGGGGCAGGCGGCACTGGGGGGGGGAGTGTTTCGGCGGCGCTGAGGGGGTTGTTTCCGTGGGGCGGGCGGCGCTGGAGGGGAAGGTGTTGTGTTTCGGGGGGGGCTGGGTGGCACTGGGGGGGGTTTTTGGCGGGGCCGGGGGGGGGGGGTTGGCCCTCAGCTGTTTTCTTTGGAGTAATATGGCCCTTGCCGCTTTACGAGTTGTGCAGGCCTGCAGTAGAGGCTCATGCACTAAGCTCCAGAGGTCCAAAGTTTGATCCTGCCCGCCGACGACTGGGGTCTGTCGGTGTTACAAACACACACACACCGGAAGAATACAATGAATACTGGAAAGGGAAATATTTATTTACAGAGGGCTGAATGGAGAAAAACAACAGGGGGAAAGATGGGGTGGTTGGTAAAACAGGGTTACATTCAACACAAGGCCCCACAGACCCAGTGGCACCACAGTCTGAAAAGGCAGACACCGAGCAATGCGTCTGCACTCAGAGTTCAGGAGTCCTCCATAAAGTCCCAGTCCAGTGGTGTGTCTTGGGTGCTCCTGGTCGTCTTCAGCACCAGGAATCTTTCCCCAACAAACCCCTCCATTGCCCTCTTCTACTGTTCTCTGCAAAGCCACACGCGACAACCTTCCCACTTAGCTAGCTACAGCCTCCCTCTTTATTCCCAGTGCAAAGTCACAAGCCCCAGTACTCATGGCCCCATACAGCTCTGGGCAGCAATGATAGTGGGTCCAGCTCTGGTTTGTCATTCTTGGGTGATTCCTCCCTGGCATGGTGCTCTTCCTGGCTCCAGTCCTGGGGTGATCCTGTCGGCCACTATGTCCCTCCCAGGTAGGGTTACCGCCTTTGAAATGCAAAAATACCCAGCACGCCCGCCCTCCTCAAGGCAAGTCCGAGGCAACCCGAACCACAAGGCAACTCCGCAACCCCCACCTTCAACAATCACTTATAGTATCTAGAGAGATAGCACATATAGATAAGATTGACCACATCAATGATAACTCACCAGGGTATGTTTTATCAGCACATTTTGCCATCTAGGCTTTGTAGTCTAGTTTGTTTAACCAGTTAATGGGCTGTTTCTGATGCAAACTTTTTTTCCAGGGGTCTAGTAGGATCACTGGCACCATAGCACTGCTCTTCCATTATTTAATATGCCTTGCACGTCTCCTCACACTCACATGGCCCTCTCTCAACACACATGCAGTGCTCTTGCCTGTTGTTGGGCAGCCAGCTGCTGTATTTTCAACCGTTTTGATCTTCACTTAAACTGTGGAAGTGGGAACACGGCAGCATCTTTAGCTGGACACAGAAACTTTTAACATTAGCTATCTCAGTGTCTTGTGATAATAACGCAAATCCTTACACCCACATTAAAAAAAAACCCGGCAGAGTAAATCATTTTCCTTGCAACTGCAAATCCATAATAAAACCAGCTACACACACACTCTCTCTCTCTCTCTCTCTCTCTCTCGAACAAGCAGCACTTCCTCCCCTCATGATTTAAAGGGGCCATGCTCGCTAAACCCCCAAAGGGTTTCAGAAACAGTCATCCATGGGGAAATCCTGTCACCATTGCTGGAGCAGGTGTTCTTTGCTTGTCTTTGTGTCTTTAGAAGGTACAGAGAAAGCAGGACTAAGGCCTAGATCCTCAAAGGGCTTTAGTCACCTATTTGAGGATCTAGACCAGGCCTGCACAACTCGTAAAGCGGCGAGGGCCATATTACTCCAAAGAAAACAGCTGAGGGCCAACCTCCCCCCCCCGGCCCCGCCAAAAAAACTCTCCAGTGCCACCCAGCCCCCCCCGAAACACAACACCTTCCCCTCCAGCGCCGCCCACCCCACGGAAACAACCCCCTCAGCGCCGCCGAAACACTCTCCCCCCCCCCCCCCCCAGTGCCGCCTGCCCCGCAGAAACACAAACCCTCCTTCCCCAGCATCACCCCACCGAAACAGCAGTATTGGACCTCGGTAATATGTTATAGCGGGCCCCTAAGGTAGTATAATTAAGGTAAAAATGTCTTTTTGCTAGAAGTAGAATAAGATCTTCCCCGCACTTTGTAATCAATTGCCCTGTTGACTGAATGAGGTAGGCATGGAAGGCAGGCACCTCCAGACAGCTGCAACCCTTGGAGAGGGGATGGGAGCCAGACCAGATCAGTAGAACAGGTCAGCCACCGATTCGCCGCTCGCCTCCTGAGCCCCCCATCCCCCCGGCTCGCCTACTTACCCCCCGCCACTGCCCGCCCACTCGCCTCCTCAGCCCCCCCCCCCGCCGCCGGCTCACCTGCCCCCCCCCCGCCACTGCCTGCCCGCTCACCTCCTCAGCCCCCCACTCCCCCTGCTCACCTACTCACTCCCCGCCACTGCCCGCCCGCTCGCCTACTCAGCCCCCCTCCCTCACCCACCGCTTGCCTACTCACCCCCCGCGGGCCGCACAGTGAGCCCACGCGGGCCGCATGTTGTGCAGGCCTGATCTAGACCTATGAGTAGGGCCCTACCAAATTCACAGCTGTGAAATCTGGTCTCCCCTGTGAAATCTGGTCTTTTGTGTGCTTTTACCCTATACTATGCAGATTTCAAGGGGGAGACGAGTGTTTCTCAAACTGGAGGTCCCAACACAAGAGAGTCACGGGGGGGTCACAAGGTTATTGTAGGGGGGTTGTGGTATTGTCACCCTTACTTCTGACCTGCCTTCAGAGCTGGGTGGCCGGTTCTAAAGGCAGCAGCTGTTGGCTGGGCGCTCAGTTTTGAAGGCAGCACCTCACCAGCTGCAGAGCAGAAGTAATGGTGGCAATATCGTACCATGCCACCCTTACTTCTGCGCTGCTGCCTTCAGAGCTGGGCGGACAGAGAGCGGCAGTTGCTGACTGAGGGCCCAGCGCTGCAGGCAGCAGCACAGAAGTAAGGGTGACACTCCCATACCATACCATACCATACCATACCAGGCCATCCTTACTTCTGAGTTGTTGCTGGTGGTGGCGCTACCCTCAGAGTGGGGCTCCTGACCAGCAGCTGCTGCTTTCCTGCTGCCCAACTCTGAAGGCAGCACCAGCAGCAGTGCAGAAGTAAAGGTGGCATTATGGCGACCTTCCTATAATAACTTTGTGATTCCTCCCCCCACCCCCCAAAAAAACCCTCTTTGGGGTCGGGACCCCCCACGGTTACAACACCGTGAAATTTCAGATTTAAACATCTGAAATCACTAAATTAACTATTTTAAAAATTCTATTACCATGAAATTGACTGAAACGGATTGTGAATTTAGTAGGGCCCTACCTATGTGATGAGGTCTTAGTCAGGAGCAGCAGAAGGTCCCTCAAAGTGTGGGGGGGCACTGGCGCCTGACCTGTTTTTCCCCCCTGCATTACCGTTTCTACCTGAGGCCCTGCCTCCCACACCACCCATTCCCCCAAGGCCCCGCCCCCACATCGCCTCTTCCCCCAAGGCCCCATGCCCGCACTGCCTCTTCCCCCCAAGACCCTAGCCCGCCACGCGTTCCTCTCCACCACCACCCCGGTCACTCACCCTTATGGCTGATAAAAAGTGATGGAGCCACGGTCCCCAGCCCCCCTCCCCGTTCTGGTGAGCCTGGGCTGCGAGGCCATGGAAGGGAGCTCAGGACAATGGTGGAGAACAGCAGGGTCCAGGATAGTGATGGGAGGGTTGGGGGGAGACAGGGCAGGGCTAGGGGGATCTGTGGGGGGCAGCAGGAGCCAGCACCAAAATATAACTGTACAGTATTGTTATTATTGTTATTATTGAGTCTGTAAAAAAACCAACCTACATAAACTCCGGCAGATTAGCCAATGGGACCCGTGCCCAGGGGCCCAAGCCAATTGGGCGGCCACTGGAAAAATGGTCACACCCATGTCCCAACCACTTGGTGCTCCTGCTGGGGAGTGGGGGAAGCATCTGTGCCCCAACCCTGCTCCTGACCTTATTTCCCGGCAGGAGCGCTGGGGGAGGGAGTGGGGGACCGCAGCTTGAAGGGGTGGGAGAGGGCCTCCACTTGCTCTGGCCCAGGGCCCCCAAAACCCCTAATCTGCCTCTGTACATAAATAAAGTACAATGATTTGGCCATGTCTGTGTGCATATTTATTTGTTTTTCCTAAAGTTAATTAAGTATTTTAGAAAAAGTTGTCAGAGCGGCCACCAGCAAGAGTTGGTGGCCATACTCTGAGGCCACCAAAAATTTTGTTGTGTGAACCCCTGGTCTCAAAAAATCCAAGACAGCCAGCTAGCCAGCCTCCTTTTGTAAACCTCCAGTGAAGGAGCGTCCACAACCTCCCAAGGCATCTGTTCCATTGTCCTACTGTTCTTACAGCTAGGAAGTGCTTCCTGTCATTTAGTCTAAATCTGCTATGCTGCAGTTTGAACCCATTGCCTCTTGTCCTGCCCTCTGTGGCAAAAGAGACCAACTTTTCTCCATTTTTATGGAAGCCTTTCAAGTATCTGAAGCCTGCTATCATGTGCCCCTTAATCGCCTCTTTTACAAACAAAACATACGTGGTTCCTTCATAGAATCATAGAATATCAGGCTTGGGAGGGACCTCAGGAGGTCATCTAGTCCAACCCCCTGCTCAAAGCAGGACTAATTCCCAACCAAATCATCCCAGCCAGGGCTTTGTCAAGCCTGACCTTAAAAACCTCTAAGGAAGGAGATTCCACCACCTCCTTAGGTAACCCATTCCAGTGCTTCACCACCCTCTTAGTGAAAAAGTTTTTCCTAATATCCAACCTAAACCTCCCCCACTGCAACTTGAGACCATTACTCCTTGTTCTGTCATCTGCTACCACTGAGAACAGTCTAGATCCATCCTCTTTGGAACCCCCTTTCAGGTAGTTGAAAGCAGCTACCAAATCCCACCTCATTCTTCTCTTCTGCAGACTAAACAATCCCATTTCCCTCAGCCTCTCCTCATAAGTCATGTGCTCCAGCCCCCTAATCATTTTTGTTGCCCTCCGCTGGACTCTTTCCAATTTTTCCACATCCTTCTTGTAGTGTGCGGCCCAAAACTGGACACAGTACTCCAGATGAGGCCTCACCAATGTTGAATAGAGGGGAATGATCACATCCCTCGATCTGCTGGCAATGCCCCTACTTATACAGCCCAAAATGCCGTTAGCCTTCTTGGCAACAAGGGCACACTGTTGACTCATATCCAGCTTCTCGTCCATGGTAACCCCTAGGTCCTTTTCTGCAGAACTGCTTCCTAGCCATTCGGTCCCTAGTATGTAACAGTGAATGGGATTCTTCCGTCCTCAGTGCAGGACTCTGCACTTGTCCTTGTTGAACCTCATCAGGTTTCTTTTGGCCCAATCCTCCAATTTGTCTAGGTCCCTCTTCAGCCAAGATGTTAGTCCAGACTCACTTCCACCACCCCCATGAGTCATCTCACTTGGGTTGATAAAAAGCAGGCTGATACTCGTTCACACAGCACGTGTAAGAAGTTATAGCAGTTCAGTAGGGCCTGTGCCAAGGGATATGTATGCATGGGAATTGTAGCTATGCCAGGAATGGCGCATCAGCGTTTACACATCCACACACCGAAGGATTTCACAATGGCTCATGTTGCTATTTTTGGAATATGCCACCAGAGGGAGCCAAAACATCAGAGCATAACAAGACTACCTTAAGGTTGGTATTTTTTTAACCACACTAGATCCTCCGGAATGGAGGTTGTTGGTAACTCTGAAATATCCCTAACTCTGAACAAAACATTATGTTGGTTCTTTCAAAGGTTTACAACTGAACATTGACTTAATACAGTTTTGAAACTTTACTGTGCAGTACTCAGAAGAACAATGCTGCTTTTAACCATCTTTATTCAAATAAAACTAGCACAGAAACAGTTTCCTTACCTTGGCAAATCTTTTATTTAAACTTGCCCTTTATTTTGTAGTAGTTTACATTTAACACAGTACTGTACTGTACAATAGTTGCTGCTTCTTTGGTCTCTGCTGTTGCCTGATTGCGTACTTCCGGTTCCAAGTGAGGTGTGTGGTTGACCGATCCATTCGTAACTCTGGTGTTTGCAACTGAGGTTCTACTCTACAGAAGAAATTAAAGTGCAAATCCACACTAATGACATCCAGGGTTTTCACATCCATTGAAGCCCTTCCCAGCGCACACTGAGCAATGGAGGGAGGGGGTTTTAATATGACGTGCCTCACTGCACCTAAGCACGTCATGCAGAATTGATGTTACAGGTGCACAAGCCTTGTGCTCCATTGAGAAACACACTAAAATCGAGAAACCAGGAACCTCACAGGCTGCTACAATGACCCAACTTGCAATATGGCCTAATGGGAATAATGGACTGTGGTGGATGACCTATAATTGAATGCTTTATTGTTCATGTAGTGAAAAATGACAGCTTTGCAGCCTTTGAATCCACATATAAGCTAGACTCCAGCAGTGCCACACATCGCCCCAACTGCCGCGCTGCCTTCTCCCTGCCATATCTCATCCCATCCCCTCCTGAAACTGCCTCCACAGAGATCAATATAGTGGGGTTGCTGCCTGGGCACTCGGGACATCAAATGATCCAGCAGATTGCCAAAGAGAATTTTATTATGGGCCAGTTTCAAGGGATGGATTCTCAGCCCCACTTACACCAGATTATGGGCACTCCCACTGTATATACATAAAGCACTATTCCCCTCAACAAACACGTGCAGGATTGTGACAGACCTGTTGTGTGCACTTTTTCACTCTGTCTCTGATGTGCTCCTAAACAGAAATGGCTTGCGGTAATGTGGCCTAGGACATGGAGAGCCACAAAGTTGTTGATGGACGCTCCTCTTGTGACATGTTGCATCACTGGTTGTGGCAGCCTGACCTGCCCCCTCAGAGCTGATCATACCACAAGGCCACTGAAAATGACCATCCATGTAGCTATCGTGTGACCTTCCTCAGCGTTCCACTTCTTAGGAGTCTGACTCCATCTGAGTCACATGGGGCAATGCATTAGGCTGGGCATAGTAATACAGCCAAAATGTGACGTCAGCCCAGGCCAGTGGAAATCTACTGCTGCATGCACCCCTCAGAGCTGTTGGTAGCTAGGTGGGATGTGGCGGTAGAGCACTCAGCCCCAAGGGAAGAGATCACAGCACACCTGAAGGAACAGCTTTGATGGCATCTGAGGACGAGCGGGCCAGACTTTATTAACTTATGGTAGGGCACTGTTATAATGGGTCTTTGCGAGCAGGGGATTCCACCTCCTCCTCCTTCTAAAACCGTCTGAGCGCTAGTAATTTCAAGTAAAGCCAGTCACCCCTATGCTCCTGATGATCTCGCTGGTGCCAGTTAACCTGGCGGCTGTGGGGGTGCGGAATGTACTTGGTACAGTCTCTTGACAGCTCATGGGATTGGGGGTTAGAATGGGCAGCTCCACACTGGTTTTGCTCTCCCTTACGCTGGTCTCACGCAGGAGTCAGTGGAGATACGATGGTGTGAAGCTGGCACAAGTGAGATCTGCAGTCACATACTCATGGCTTTTTCAAGCCAGCAGGGACCATTATCATTATCTAATCTGACCTCCTCCATGACCCAGGCCACAGACCTTCACCAAGGCCCGGGGTCATAAAGGTATTAAGGCATTGCAACACCTAGCCCCTAGGCAGCCTGCTGCCCTCTGGCGTTTTCAGCCCAGAGCTGGGTGTCCAGGCTCTCCATTCAGTGCATGGGGAGAGTTAGCCAGCCAGGCAGGGATCCTCAAAAGCCAGCCAGCTGAATGGGGAGCCACCGACGGTAGCCAGGAATGCAATGCCGAGAAGACAGGCTTAGCTGGCTGAGCTGGTGTATCTGGCTGATGGGCTGGAGATAGGTATCTCCCTCTGCTCAGGAGCCTCAGTTGTGAACCCTCTCCTGGAGTTAGGACCTAAGCCAGGTCAGCCACTTAGGTAGCCCATGTCCTACCAGCAAAAATGTCTCCCTCTCTCGCTCTCTCTTCCCCCACCCCACCCCTCCTCTCACCTCTCTCATGCACGCCTTGCATTTCCCCCTTCCTACAGCTGTCTTTTGTGTGGGTGCTGGGCTCCTTTCCTCACCCATCAATCAGCAGCTTGAGTCCGGCCCGCCTGCTGCCAGGTCTGATTGGTAGAAAGTTAAAATGCCGACCAGCAGAAAGTTAGGGGGCTTAGGTGTTTATGAGGTTAGGCAATGGCTCTGAAAATGCCAGTGGTACTGAAATGGTGGAGTTAGGCACCTAGGGCCTTTCTGGCTCTAACCACAAGTGTTTCCTGCATCAACTCTATGCTGTCTGGCTGAGCAAAAACTGATCTTTCCAGACAACATCCAGTCTTGCTTTAAAGACCTCACGTGACAACTAGGTAAGTTGTTCCAGTGGTTAATTATGCTCATTGTGCACCATATTTCTAGTCTAAATTCCTTAAACTTCAGCTTCCAGCCACTGGATCTTGTTAATTCTTAGTCTGTTAGATGGAAGAACCGACTACTGTCAGAAATCTCTTCCCTCTGAAGGAATTTATAGACCATGATCAAGCTACTTTTTGAGAAGATCTTCTATTTGATAGCTAAACAGCTAGAGTCTTGCAAAGACATGTATTCCAGGCATCTGATCATTCTTGCAGCTCTTTTCTGAACCCTCTCCAGTTTGTCACGCTCCCTTTTAAAGTGTGCCTCCGCCCCCCGCAAGACCTGAACATGGTATGCCCAAATTAGCCCTAGAGATTTTTGTTCGGATGAACTTGACAAGGACGCTTGTGAACATTTTGCTGAGAAGTGCATTTCCTCTTTGATTCTCCTTAATGCTAATTAGCTGTCTAGTAGCATAGGGGGTCTGGGGTCATTGTGCAGGGGCAGTCCAAAGGAATGAGGGAGAGGGTTGCAGCACCTTTGTACTCTAGCACATAGTACCTAGGAGGCCTGGGGCAGTGAAAATATAATACAGACAGCCTGCTTTACATTACACCAGGAGCCAGGTTTGCATCTGAACACCCCCAGAATGTGGGAAGTACAAAGGTGGCTTAGAGGTTAGGTCCTGGAACAGAGGTTCCGGGGTCAAACTCTTTATATGAGGACCGTCCGCCCAAATCCTTTTTCTTCCTCTGAGCACCTGGTGTTTGTTGAACAGGAAAGAAAAGGAAAGGGCTCAAAAGGAGTAACAAACAATGAGAAAAGGCAAACAAAATTATTACTGGGCACTTCCTAGAAAAACATCACACTATCTTATGTAACACATGTGCTGTGAGACACAGCTTCAGTTTATCGCACAGTCTGGCATTGTCCCAAGGATGGTGCCTGGGAGATTAAACAGAGAGCAGCTCACACTGATGAATTGAAGCTGACAACTGCGAGCATAGACCCAGCTAAGAAAAAGTAAGAGCATTCTACCGTTAAAAATGTCTTTGTCAGAATACGGTGAATGTGATTCGTAGGCATCCCAGGGATGGGCATCTATAATATATATAAATAGAATACCCTCCTTTCAGTTACTGCAGGGCAAGAGCTTGTATTTCTACGGGTTAGGACGCAAAGCCAGAAAACCAGATGTGGTCTATACTTCAACTACAAGCTGGTGAGCTCGATGCAGGGATCCCTGGGTGAGATACTATGGTCTGTGTTCTTCTGACTAGATAATCACAATGGTCTTTTGTGGCCTTAAAATCTATGAAACTGGGGCTTTAATTCATGTGAAAGATATCTAAGCAGAGCTGGTTGGAATTTTACATCCGAAACAAAGCGTGTCAGAGAATGCTGATTCATCCAACATGAAACCTTCAGTAAATCAAAGTCGGGGTTCCATGGAAAACCTGTCAGCTCATTGGGGTGCTCAGGACCTCCGTTTTCCAGGGAATACAGCTCTGAGGGGACTTCTGGTGCTTTCACACTCCCTGCCATAGAGTTAGGAACCGGAAGCCCTGGGGTGGGCTCCCAGGATCAGCTCTCCTAGGGCAAATCCACCATGCAGACTGCCCCCCGATAACAACAACCGTGAAATTCACAAGAATGTATGTTTCTCTCAGCAGCTGTGAGGAGTAGCTTTTGTGTCAGAAGCACCATGTGTCAGTGTTTCTTAAATGAATTTGTTTTCGAGATTTCCAGTTTGCAGGAAATGTTAAAAAAAAACATTACAATAATAGATTTATTCCCTCGGGCACTGAACCAAAGCAAAATTTCCTGTGAACTGCAAATCCTGCATTTTGGCAAGCTCTAGATCTAAGTTCATGGGGTTTTCACTGTCCTTTCTTGCACTATTCACCCTTCTTAGATTCCCCTCTGGTACCCTCTTTCTACCTTTCACAACTATGTATGTTTGCCTTATAAACGTCTCAAAAATGCCAATGTTCTACTATGCTAGATTCCTCCCACAGGCCAGGGGGTCCCAGTGGAAAAAATAACTTGAATTTCTCAAGTGACTAGAAAAAACCCAGTTCACAAAATAAAGGTCGTAAGTGTGCTAAGCATCTGGAGCAGAAGCGCCGCATGTTACAGGATTGGGCTCCTGGAATGCTGCTGAGAAGCAGATCTGAGCCCAGAGCAGTTTCATATGGCCTTAGAATTTGGGGTTAGGGTGGGAAGGTTTCAAAAGCCAAATCCATATATCGTAACCGGTTCTTATCATTGGACTTGACCAAAGTGAAACCCTGGCTCCGATTCCCTCCTCAGGCTTGGGTGGTTCCGATTTTTGCAATTGATGCCCCTCTCTGCTAAGAAGCCATCTACGCTGATGTGTGTTTTGATGCATTAAAATGCACAATCATTTATTTCTTGGACAAAGCGTTACCACAGAAACAGCCAGTTCAGACTCCTCCGGATTCTTCTTTAGTGACCTAAAAGGCAAAGTAGCACAATTAAGTAATTGGATTTTAATGTGGAGTGGAAAAGCGTAGGAAAGATGGGATTTCTTAAGATATTTGGCAAGAAACCAAGACAAAAGGTGGAGCAGGTGGCTACTGTCTAGCATTTCTTTCCAGTCCACAGTGTAACATGAAATGGTAGGAGGAGTGCTCTAATTTGTTGCGTTATGATAGGAGCTGTTCTAGCTATATAAACTGGTGGGGCACTTGTTCTACAATCTCTAGCTCAGCACACATTCTTTAATAGATAGTCAGATACTGCATAGCAACAGCTGCCTTGCTGGACTCAGCTGGAAGGTAAGAAGAGTTTGTTTTAATGCAGAGCTTGAATGTCTTACGTATCTGTGCATTTTCCCCGCGAATAGGAAAATACAGACAGTTAAAAAAACTCTTGAATGGAAGTAAATGAAAGTAAATAAAGCAGATTAGAGTAAGTGAAACAGCACCTGGGGACTGCCTCAACCATATTCATTACCAGCAGTTTTCTGCTAGGCACTGTAATTACATTTATTAACCCGACTGACTGTACCTTTGATAAATGCATCGTTTCTCTCTTATCTGTTCTGTTTACTGCCTTTTAATTTTGCAAATGAAAAATGACAAGTCAAAACTGATCAGGATGAACTGTGATAGCAAAGCCAGAGATATTCTAATATTGGACAGATCTTTGCAAGGTGAACGATGGGTGGATTTAATGAGTGTTTGATTGTCACAGTTGAGCTACATTTGAAATGTGTGTTTTAAGAAGGCATTTATCTATGAGCAATGTGCTGGAATTTTTAAAAGGCAGCAGGTTTAAAACAAAGAAAAGGAAGTACTACTTCACACAATACACAGTCAACTTGTGGAACTCATTGCCAGGGGATGTTGTGAAGGCCAAAACTATAATTGGGTTAAAAAAAGAACTACATAAGTTCACGGAGTTTTCGATCATCAATAGTTACTAGCCAAGATGGTCAGGGATGCAATCCGATGTGCTGAGTGTTCCTAGTCTCTGATTGCTGAAAGCTGGGCGTGATTGACAGGGGATGTATCACTGGATGATTGCTTGTTCTGTTCATTCCCTCTGAAGCAATTGGCATTGGCCATTGTCGGAAGACAGGATACTGGGCTAGATGGACCATTGGTCTGACCCAGTATGGCCGTTCTTATGGGAAATCACCAAACACCAATTTAACCATAAATTCCTTTATTAAATCCAAAGGCCAAATGATACTTTATGCAGTAGCTCTAAATATATCTAAGAACCTAAAAATGAGCAGTGTCTACACCCAATACAGTAACAGAGTATTCTTAAGTATGTGATTAGTATTCTTACAAGTAGGCCAGACCTTGGGCTGACCCTCTCAGCCAGTACGTGGGTTTACCATGGCGCCACTGGCACCATAGTGCCGGGCCCAGGCTCCAAAGGGGCCCCGGCTCAGCCCGCTCTGCTTGGGCTACAAGGCCCCGAACACTCTTCTCTGCCCCGCCCCGCCCATCGCTCTCTCCTGCGGGGGCAGATGCTTGGTGCTGCTAGCTCCTGGGGAAAGACAGGCTCCGCCTGCACCCACCGACAGCAAAGCTCCCCCGCATCTTCTCCCGAGAACACCACGTTCCCACCCCTTCCCCTCCCTCCCAGCGCTTCCCCCGCTGCCAAACAGCTTTTGCCAGCGCTCTGGGAGGCAGGGAGAGGAGGGCTGCACCCTAACTCCTGGCCAGACCCTGCACCCCAACCCCCAGCCCACTCCTGCACCCTAACTCCCTCCAAGACCCTGCACCCCTGCTCTGACTCCTGCACCCCCCCTCACACACACCCAGCCCCTGCCCTGACTCCTGCACCCCCCCTCACACACATGCACGACCCCAGCCCTGACTCCTGCACTGGCCCACATCCCCACCTACACCCCTCGCACCAAACAGGAGCTGCCCCAAGTAAGTGCTCCACACGCCAACCTCCTGCCCCAACCCTGAGCCCCCTCCCTCATCCTAACTCCTGGCCAGACCCTGCACCCCAACCCTCAGCTTGCTCCTGCACCCTAACTCCCTCCCAGACCCTGCACCACCAATATTTGGAAAGATCATTAAGTGGTCCACCGAGACCCCCAGCGATTTTTCAAGTGGTCTGTGAAAAAATAAGTTAGACTACAAAACAATCAAAGTACCGCACTTTATTTCCATTTACTTGATCAGTTGGCAAGAGCAAACAGGATAAATGCCCGTTTTTGTCAAAAAAGTCAGGATGGCAGGGACAGAGCTTAAAAAGGGAACTGTCCCGGCCAAACAGGGATGTATGGTCACCCTATCTCCAGGCAAGTGGGTCTTGAGGGAGTCCGGCCAGGATGGGGGCAGCCCGACCCTGGCTAATCACGCCACTCCCAAGAGGCCGGAGTGATTCCCCAGCCTGGCACTGGACTGGCCCTGGCCGCGCTGCCAGCTCAGCCTGGCAGATGCTGTCACCTTCCAGCAGGGCCGGTGAGTGTGGCCAGGGGGCAGGGAGTGGGTCTCTGGAGGTATGTGAGGGGCTGTTGGCCAGTGGGGGGTCTCTGAAGGTGTGGGGAGGTCTGTGTGTTGGGATGCTGGGCAGTGGGGGGGCTGAGTAGGGTGCTGTGTAGTTGTGGTGGTGGGCTGTGGGGAAGTGCATTGGGCTGTAGTGATGCGGCTCTGTGGAGGTACTGGGCGGCAGGGGGTGCAGGCCTCTGTGCATTTGTGGTGGAGGGTCTGTGTGGGGGACTGCTGGGCATAGCAGTTCCAGGGGACACTGGGCATAGGGAGTCAGGGGCTGTGTGGCATGGCATGGGCCCACCCCCGAGGGGAAGGGGCATGCTGGCAGCACAGGGCTGGGCGGGCCAGTGTGCGTCTGGCAACTGCGGGTTTGTATACGGTGCCCTTGCACTGGGCTGGGTGGAGTGGGGCCAGCCCCACCATGCTATGCCCCATTGCCCCTGGTTGGCCCCTTGCTCTGGGGACCGACCTCCCCACGCCATGCTCCTTTGCCCCCATGGGGGCCCACAAATATGTTTGGCGCTGGGCCCACAAAAGGTTAATCCGTCCCTGACTCCAGCATGATCAGGTAGGGTCTGACCAAGAACTTTCAGATTCATGGCTCTCTTTATACCCTTCAGCTAACTTGATAGCTTTAACAAAAACCCAGTTTGAGGCCCTTTATCCTTGCCACTTTCCTTCCTCCAAGCCTCTCTTTCTTGTCTTCTCCCCCCATTCTTGCTTGCCAGCAGAACAGTGGAAAAGTTTGGGCTTGTTTCTTTGAAGACAATTTTCCTTTGTCTTGTTCGTGCAGCTCTTTGTTAGTTTTGGAATCACACATTCTTCCCACATTACAAATTACACTACTTATTATGTTCACAGCGTTCTTTTATTTGCTTTTTGAGGCCCTCTCCGTATTAGCCAGAATCCATAAAGCAATTACATTATTTTCTTAACCAAACTTATGCTAACTCTAATTGTTTAGGTTTCAGAGTAGCAGCCGTGTTAGTCTGTATCCACAAAAAGAACAGGAGTACTTGTGGCACCTTAGAGACTAACAAATTTATTAGAGCATAAGCTTTCGTGGGCTATAGCCCACTTCTTCGGATGCATCCAAAGAAGTGGGCTGTAGCCCACGAAAGCTTATGCTCTAATAAATTTGTTAGGCCTGGTCCACACTAACCCCCAGCCCCTTCGAACTAAGATACGCAACTTCAGCCAACTTCAGCTACGTTAATAACGTAGCTGAAGTCGAAGTACCTTAGTTTGAGCTTACCGCGGGTCCAGACGCGGCAGGCAGGCTCCCCCGTCGACTCCGCGTACTCCTCTCGCGGAGCAGGAGTACCGGCGTCGACAGCGAGCACTTCCAGGATCGATCCCAGAAGATCGATTGCTTACTGCCGGACCCGGAAGTAAGTATAGACGTACCCTTAGTCTCTAAGGTGCCACAAGTACTCCTGTTCTAATTGTTTAATTTCATAATTATCCTACATTCACCACCTTAAAACTCTACATAGTACATGGGGTTTACTACATTAAGCATTTTAAACATTCATCTATGATTTTGCAACATCTTGTACAACTAATAAACTTGACAATACAAAATCAAGATTACAATTACCACAATCACGCTGATAACGATCACAGCTTTGAATGACAATCTGCACAATGGATGTAATTCCACTTTGCATGCTTGGTCCCACCAGGTGGAGCTAGTTAATTGCCAAATTCTCTGTGCCTGGCTATTAAGCTTTTAAGATCCAGGTTCAAGTGAAGATAGAATGCCCAAACTTGGGTATTGTTTTTAAAGCATCCTCCTGTAACCTGAATTCAGCCTGTCATTCAGTTACATTACGGAAAATGGGTTTGGGATGTAAAGTCTTTCCATTTATCACTGCAGCGAATTTTGGTGGGGTACAAAACATTGGCCAATCAGAATAACAATTTTTGGATCTATACCGAAAGTGGTTATTTCCAGCCACCAAGCAACATTTACCATTCCCAGCATAAGCAGTTTTTACTTCACCAGTTCCCCAGCATCTCAACCGTACTGTGCAGTTTGGAGATTGTTCCTGCAGAGTGAACTCACACGCCAGCAGCTCTGTTGGTAAGACATTACATGGGCATATGTGGGTGTCTCCCAGGTGCAAGCAACAGGAAAAGGTGAGGGATAGCTCAGTGGTTTGAGCATTGGCCTGTTAAACCCAGGGTTGTGAGTTCAATCCTTGAGGGGGCCATTCAGGGATCTGGGGCAAAAATCTGTCTGGGGATGGGTCCTGCTTTGAGCAGGGGGTTGGACTAGATGACCTCCTGAGGTCCCTTCCATCCCTGATATTCTATTCTAGGGCTTTCCAGATCTTGTCCTTATCTCACAACAGTATTTGAGGAGGAGAATCAAACTTTATAAGTTACTGTATCTTCCAGTACTCCGAGAGGTTTAACAAGGGTTTGAATGACCTGATGTTCTGCAATTTCTGGGATGGATAGCGTAGGTGGGATAAGGAGTCCTGTATTCTTTTCATGGTATTGGAGCCTGGAGAGGTTTTGTTGTTATAGTTTTACACCAATCAGGCTCATCACATTTTCAATTTCTCTGGGGTTATAAAAGAGGGCAATTTCCCTTATTCCATATCAGTGAGAGTGGCCTTGATTTTGTCTAGTACATTCTCTCCCGGCATAGAACAGGGTATGGCTCTGGCCATTGCCCCGCTTTGATAACTTTAATTGGTTTGGTTAACTTGTTCATTGACTTTGTGCTGTACTTCCTTAAACAAACTGCATATTATATACATTCAAAAGTTATTGATTAATGAGTTCTTTCCTGTGCTCATTCCTCGGGCTCAGGATGTCCTGGCGTTGGAATGCTTGGTCATGTTCCCACCAGGGCTCAATGGCTGCGTGGTTTCAGACTGATGCTCTGGCTCCAAACCACCCTGCTACATCACTGGCAGATAGGCTCCATCGGCTTCGCCTTTGAATTGATTCGGGTGCCTTTACTTCTGCATTTGTCTCAACAAAGTCTTCCCAATAGTCCTTTATCGTTTTGCCATACAATTGGCCAAGCTCCGGCAGACAGAATTCTTTTGGCAAAGGCAATGAAATCAAATTAAACAAAGCGGTACATGTCTACATTGAACATCATTGTATAGCACTTCTTTAAGGGGCCTTAAAACCAATCCATTACCGGGTCCTGCCTCTGCCTTGAAGCACTCTGAGTTTTTCTTTTCAATGTACCTTTGTGCCACCCTTATTTCTACCCTTTTCGATACCCAGAAAGGTACATATTGATAAGCCTTTGTTTGCGTAAACTTTACAGGAAACTCAAAACCTGTATAATGCCCCTCAGGCCTAGCATACCCATATGGAAAATTCAAGGTACCATTCCCTAAATAGGGATTGATGCGACAACTGTCAATTCTTACACAATTATCATGGTTTGCTTGTTCTTAGACCACTTACAGAATTGAATGCGATATCCAGTGGCATTGTTTATTTCACCCCACCACTGACCTGGGCTTCTGGCCCTCACCTCAGTGACAGAGACTTCCTCATAGCCCCAAACTTAGATTGTTATTTCTGTGTTTATTGAGTTGCATTTTCCACATACCGCAGTGGTAGACTTCTTATGCACGATGACACCAGCTTCGCCATACACTGACAGTAGCCTGAAAAATCCAACCCAATTTCTGGTGTTCCCTTCATGGGAACCTTTGTGCAACTTTAACTGAGTAGGAGGTAGCCATCGATCCTTGCTTTTAGGTCCTGCTTCTATTTGTACCAAATAAACTGCAGGGCTGAGTTTTTGTATTATATAGTATGGACCTCCCCATCCAGATGCCAAAAATGGGGGGTTGTCTGGGGTTAACTGCACCATCATTCTGTCCCCTGCTTGCCAGTCTACATTTTGGGCTTGTTTGTTAAAGCATGCCCTCATTTTGGCATGATCCTGCCCCCGCTGCTGTGCAATAGACACATACGTGTCTCATAAATTTTCTCCTCGCAGTCTTACCGGCAGAGCTGTGACCAACCCTTCCTTCATTAGGTTTGGCAACAGGATCAGTGAACAAATGTTCTGGGAGTCTCATCTCTCCACCCATTCTGGCAATGAAAGGAGTGACACGGGCTGGTTTACTTTGGCTTCCTCCTTAAATACAAAAGAATCAAAGGCCACTTTTCATCCCAATCTTTGCCTGATTCACACACCACATTGTTTTGATTGTTCTGTTTGTCCTTTCCACCAAGCCAGAAGCCTGGGGCTGGTAGGGTATGTGACATTGTTGCTCTTTTTCCAGCATGATGAATGCA
The DNA here is from genome assembly GCF_028017835.1 of Emys orbicularis. Lineage (NCBI taxonomy): Eukaryota > Metazoa > Chordata > Testudines > Emydidae > Emys > Emys orbicularis. The sequence goes on from NC_088688.1 coordinate 12,324,302, forward strand.
CCTTTCATTACCTTCCCTGTGAAAGTTGTTCCTCGATCGCTGTCTACAGCCTGGGACATTCCCACCTAGAAAAGACATGCTCCACCAATAGGCTTGCTGTAACAGGTGCAGTGGCTTTTCTCGTAGGCAAGGCTTCTATCCATTTAGTAAAGGCATCAACAATCACAGGCTATGGCTACACTACAGCGCTTACAGCTTTCCACTGTAGCACTGACAGTCAATGAACAATAGCTTTCCCACCAACATAGCGCTATCCACACCAACGCTTAGGTCAATGTAACTTACGTCGCTCGGGGGGGGGTGGCTTATTCACACCCCTGCGTGACAGAGCTTAGACCGTCTTAAGCTGTTGTGTGTACATAGCCACAAGTAAATATTGGTTGCTGCTTCTTGTCAATGGTAACTCACCTGCACAATTGGCAATCTTTCCAAGGATCCCTGAAGTGCTGGGCCTAGATAAATCCACGTTTTGTATTCCTTGGTGGATTGTTTTTAGCACAAAACATGAAGTTTTACTATTGGGCCACCTTACTTAGTCGCTGATAAGTGGCATCAGCGTTTTGGTGGGCCCCCCAATGGCACATCATGCACCAGTCTTAACATTTCCCTTTGAAGGGGCAATGGTGGAATCCAGAGCGGGTCATGTAAATCATCCCCTTCACTAAGCAACAAGTTTTCCCTGACAAGGAGCCATTTACCCTTCAGCTGGTTTAGCTCCCCGTGAGTTACTTTGGGTGTAAAAGCGGATAGCCCTGGATCAGACTCTTGCAATGTTACTAAATCACTGTTTGCTGCTTGCGCTCAGGTGGTACCAGCAAGGACTGGCTAATTAGGGGCTGGACTCACCCAAAAAGCAAATCCTGGGCACTTCTCAGCTTGGCAGGTCATAGCCCAGCACCTCTGGGCTTGTGGTGTCAGTTATGAAAGCAAAAGAATTGCTTGGGCCCAGCCCCTAATTGCTTGAGCCCCTTCTTTCATTACAAATTAAGCATTGAGCAAATCCTGTGAGTGGGTCCCGGCCTACCATCAGCCGCTCAGGGTGAAGACCTTCAGAAGTTAGATTCTGTACTGCATTGGGATAAAAGGGTGAGGGGGGGCCCCCTGGAGAGGGAATTCCTCCAGAACATTCCTCTGGAGCACCATCAATTAATAGTCCCATGCTGGCAAAGGTGAGGGTTCTTTAAGAGGACAGACTGCAGTTGGCTGCTCTCAGCAGCCAGCGACTGTGTTAAACTAGGACTAGATACTGGCCCGGCATTACAGTTTCACATGTCCCAAGCCCACCCGACATCTGAAACGTGTCCCGGCCCACCGCACAGCCAATACGTGTTTTTCACAGAGGCTCTACTGCTTTTCAACTCCCGTTCAGTACTCTGGAAGCATAAGCAATAGGGTTTTCTCTGCCGTGATAGATAGCCCTGAGTGAACACGGCTGAAATGGCTGGGTCCCTGGTTGCTACAAATAGTTCAGAAGGTTTTATATAATTTGGGGCACTAGGGACTGGAGCTGGTGTCACCTTTTTGAAATGATACACTACCTGGATATGCTGGAGGCTCCATTCCCACTCTAGCTTTTTCTGCTGCAGCGGGGAGAGGGGTGTGTGCCGCAGTGGCTGAGGTAGTCAAGGACAAAAATCCCAACAAAAGCTTGTCATGCCAGTGCTGTTTCTGAGGTAGGGCAGGGCAGCTCCAAAATCACTTTAATATTTTGTTTGTCTCGAGCAGTGTTTCCCAAACTTGTTCCGCCGCTTGTGCAGGGAAAGCCCCTGGTGGGCCTGGCCGGTTTGTTTACCTGACGCATCCGCAGATCCGGCCGATCGCGGCTCCGACTGGCCACGGTTCACCGCTCCAGGCCAATGGGGGCTGCGGGAAGTGGCGCGGGCCAAGAGACGTACTGGCCGCCGCTTCCAGCAGCTCCCATTGGCCTGGAGCAGCGAATCGTGGCCAGTGGGAGCAGCGATCGGCGGGACCTGCGGACGCGGCAGGTAAACAAACCGGCCCAGCCCGGCAGGGGCTTTCCCTACACAAGCGGCGGAACAAGTTTGGGAAACACTGGTCTAGAGCTTGCTGGCTGGGTTGCAGGGTGGTTAGTCCCAGGAAGGAAACCTCCTACTTCACTAGCTGGACGGTTTAGCGTGAGTCGAGCTTTCATCAAAACCTTAAATAGGGCTTCCAATACTTTTAAATGGCTTTCCCTGTCAGTAGGCTGCACCAGCATATCGTCCACACATTGCACAACGTTTTCTTCATAGGTTTAACCCTAATTAGTTGAAGTTGTTTTCAATCTAGGGCATTTTAATCTTTTCTACTGTTGCTTTAGTTTCAATACAGTTATTCTTTTTCACTTACAAAACACCACCATCTAGATTTTTCGCTCCCTAATAACATTTACTTTACACCACAGTTAATCATACTTTTTAGATACGATTTTTCATGGTGAAGCACCATTTTTTTTTATATTTGCTGATCTTTCTTGGCGCTGGGTTGTGGTTCCAAAGCACACAGCAATCTGAAAAAGAAAGCACGGCCTATCATGACTCCTCTCTGGAGCCCTCATGGGACTTTAATTAAGTAGCATGTTTTGTTTACATTTCTTTTACCCCCGCATATGAGGTGGGGAAATGCACATTCCTCCATAATTTACCATATACTGTTTATTTACTATGATGTTCGTCCATCGTTATCGATGAAGACCTCAACAACTCATTCTTTCGATGACCAGGCTTTGTGCGTCCGAAGATGACTGATCAGTCCGATTCGGGCGTGGAACGTCCTGTCACACGTCGGGCAAACATGTAATGGCACTGTCGATGATGTATGAGCAGCTCTGGACTTGCGCAGCTCACGCTTTTTTTCAGCCTCAGCAATACGCCTCGCCTCAGAGGTATTACTGCCTGTGTGAATGAGGCTGTGCCATGCTGAACGGTTCAGTGCGAAGGTTTCCCATGTGGCGGTGTTGATCTCGAAGGACTTCAAAGAGGTCTTCAGCGTGTCCTTGAGTCGCTTCTTTTGACCTCCATGGGAGCGCTTTCCCTGAGTGAGTTCTCCGTAGAAGAGCTGTTTAGGAATGCGTTCATCTGACATTCTCACAACATGTCCGGCCCACCTGGTCTGGGCTCTCATCAGCAATGTGTGAACTGACGGCAGACTGGCTCTAGTAAGGACATCAGTATCGGGTACTTTGTCCTGCCATCTGATTTTTAGAAGCTTTCGCAGACAGGAAATGTGGAAGTGATTGAGCCTTCGTGCATGACTCCGATAGACAGTCCACGTCTCGCAGGCGTACAGCAGAGTTGGAAGCACCACTGCTCGGTAGACCTTCAGCTTCGTTGGTAGGCTGATCCCTCGACGTTCCCAAACATTGAAGCGCAATCGGCCAAATGCAGAGCTGGCTTTAGCAATTCTGCAGTTTACTTCATCATCGATTGACACTGCTCGGGAAAGAATACTGCCCAGGTACGTGAAGTGGTCCACTGTCTGAAGTCTCTGTCCATTTACAGTGATGGACGGTTCTGAGTACGGAGCGTGGGGAGCTGGCTGGTGCATGACCTCAGTCTTCTTGATGTTAATAGTGAGACCGAAGTTATTGCATGCAGTTGAAAACTTGTCCATACTGGCTTGCATTTCTGGCTCAGTACTAGCATTCAGAGCACAATCATCAGCAAAGAGAAAGTCTCGAAGTACAGTTTCCTTCACCTTGGTGATGGCATGCAGTCGCCTCAGATTGAATAATTTCCCATCAGTTCTATACTTCAGGCCTACTCCTTCAGTGCAGTGTTGAAAGGCATCAGTCAGAGTGGCAGAGAATATCATGCTGAACAAAGTGGGTGCTAAAACACACCCTTGCTTGACGCCGTTGGTGACTGGGAAGGCCTCAGATGTTTCACCGTCATCCAGGACACGAGCCATCATATGAAATTGACGTACCATTCGTATAAATCTGTCTGGACAGCCAAATTTCGACATGATCCTCCACAGACCCTGGCGACTGACAGAGTCAAATGCTTTCGTGAGGTCCACAAAAGTTGTGTAGAGTTCACAATTCTGCTCTTGACATTTCTCCTGTAGCTGACGCACAGCAAAGATCATGTCAATAGTCCCACGACCTTTGCGGAAGCCACCCTGTGATTCTGGCAGTAAGCCCTTCTCCAGGTGAGTAATCAATCGGTTCAACAGAACCCGTGCAAGAACTTTCCCCGCTGTAGAAAGCAGCGAGATTCCACGGTGATTGTCGCATACCTGGCGATTGCCCTTCCTCTTATAGAGGTGCAAGATGGATGCGTCTCTAAATTCCTGTGGAATGGTTCCCTGCCCCCAGAAGGACTGAAACAGCTCAGTGAATTTCCGTAGCAGCACGGGTCCACCGACTTTGTACACCTCTGCTGGTATGGCATCTGACCCTGGGGCTTTGCCACTTGACAGCTGATTGATAGCTTTCTTCACTTCGTCCTCTTCTGGTGAAGCATCCATGGAGTCATTGACTGCAACTTGGGGCATCTTGTCAATGGCCTCATCATTGATGACTGAGGGGCGATTGAGAATTGCTTCAAAGTGTTCAGCCCATCTCTGGAGAATCTGCGTCTTCTCTGTAAGGAGCACAGTACCATCAGAGTTCAGGAGGGGAAAGCTCCCAGAAGACTGTGGACCATAGAGTGTGTTAAGGGCTTCATAAAACTGCTTAAAGTCGTTCCTGTCTGCATATGCCTGTATTTCATCTGCTTTGGCGCTCAGCCACAAGTCCCGCATTTTGCGCAATCGGTTCTGTACTGTTCTGCGAACGTTGATAAAGGCGGTCTTCTTTGCCGCCGAGGATGGATCGTTTTGATATGCACGATGCAGGCGGTGCTTCTCAGCAAGTAAGGCCTGGATTTCTGCATCATTTTCATCAAACCAGTCTTGCCGCCTGCATGTGGAGGGCCCCAATACCTTCGATGCAGCTGTATGGGCAGTGTTGCGGAATCGCTCCCAGTCTTTCTCAGCGTCATCCTCAATACGAAGATCAGCAAGCTCATTCTCTAGGTCTTCCGCTAGATTTTCAGTGATGCGGCTGTTCTTCAGCTTCGACACATTGATCCTTTTGAGAGTCTTACAGCCTTGTGGTCGTCTCTTCGGCATGATACGAAGCTTCATTTTGGATACTATGAGCCTATGATCCGTCCATCAGTCAGCGCCACACATAGCTTTTGTAACCCTGACATCTTGTCTGTCCCTTCTCCTGATGATGACATAATCGATCAAATGCCAGTGCTTGGAACGGGGATGCATCCACGAAGTCCTGTTGCGGGTAGGAAGGCGGAAGACTGTATTGCTGATCAGAAGGCCATGTGCTGCACAAGTTTTCAGCAGTAACAGGCCATTGCTGTTGCACTTTCCCACTCCATTTTTCCCGATGACTCCTTCCCAGGCTGCGGCATCGCATCCGACTCTTGCGTTAAAATCGCCAAGCAGAATCAGCCTGTCTGTGCGGTGCACTGACGATAACAGAGTATCTAGTTCTTCGTAGAATTTATCCTTCACATCCTCTGGGTTGGTCATTGTAGGAGCATATGCGCTGATCAAAGTAGCTTGTTTTCCTTTTTGAAGCGGAAGCTGCATTGTCATGAGCCGGTCATTCATACCCTTGGGGGAACTGGCAAGTTTCCGAACAAGATGATTCTTGATGGCGAAGCCAACTCCAGATTCGCGACGCTCATCACTGCTGCGGCCACTCCAGAAGAATGTATAGCCACCACCTGACTCGGATAGCTGTCCTTCATTAGCAAGGCGAGTTTCGCTAAGGGCTGCAATATCAATGTTGTGGCGTGCGAGCTCTCTAGCGACAAGTGCTGTTCTTCTCTCTGGTCTGTCTGCCGTGATGTTGTCCAGTAACGTGCGCACATTCCATGTGCCAATAGTGATCGGTGTCACTCTAAATTTTGTTTTTATTTTTGTTCGACCGCTTTTATGGGATCCCCGCCAGCTGCGGTATGCTGGCCAGGGTAAGGTGAAGCAGGCAATGTTTAGGGCACCTTTTCTAGCCCCCTCCTCCTTCTACGGAGGTGAGCAGTGCAATCCTGAATAGGGCTGCTCAGTCGCTCAAGAAGATGCCGAGCTCCACTGCTGCTTCGGTCAGTGAGGAACGACCATTATGTCTGAGCCGCCTATGTGCAGGTCCGCGGCTACAGCTCCCAGTGTATCCACACCTGCTGCTTCGTCGCTCGCCCATCGCCACAGGACTTGATATGATGTGATATGATATGATATGATGTCGAGACTTGCGCGTGAATTGGATTAAAGTGAGGGAGAGTTGCGCAACGTCAGCCTCACTCTCTCTTCCCAGTTCCTATCTGTATCCAGTGGCAGGACAGAAGTCGAGACGGCTGGAAATAGGACAGGGCGCAGTGGATGACCAGGACGCCTACGTGTCTTGTCGTGCTCTTAAGCGTTCCACAACGCTTGCTGTCACCGCCTTCCTGACCATTGAACCAGGTTGAACCAGGTTGCCTCAGTCAGCCGGATCCAGCCTTCGCATGCAATGGGTAGACAAGCCCTGACTCACCGAGAGTCTCGTACTCATCAGCTACCCTCACCTGGTTTAGCCCGCCAGTCGAGACGGTCTCCGGGGTGTGGCCGCTGTCGCATGCTGACAGCTACTTGGAGCCACAGGTGAGAGCTGGGTGTCAAGTGGGGACCAAAGTGGATGAGCTACTCCTAGGAGTACGACTGCTCCCCCATCAGAGGTACTACCCCTCCCTGACAACCCCATACACCCCCATATTTACTATAACATTACAATAATCATTGCAATATTTACATGAAGTATAACTGCTTATTTTGTGCTCACAGAATTTCCATACACCCTTATCAACGTGACTGTCTGATTACTCAGAGCCACCTTAAGGCCCAGTGTTCCTAATTGCATCGCTTGTTGTCGTGTTTAGATGCTGCTTGTGATTATTAGAACCGGGAGCACTGGCTGTTGGGAGTCTGAAAGAACAGGAAACAAGAAGGAGGGGGGAAGAGTTGAGGAGGCTGGGAGAGTTACAGAGTGTGCAGCTACAGCTTGGAGAAGAGACTTGCATTGTAAATAAAGTTCTGTTGAAGTTGTTAATACTTTGCCTGGTGGATACAACATTTTGGCGATGAGTATGGATCTTCTGCCTCTGAACCCACCTGCACCCTTTCTGCAAAGCCCAGGTGAGCCTCTGTCATAACTATAAAGGGAAGGGTAACAGCTCTCCTGTGTACCGTACTAAAATCCCTCCTGGTCAGAGACTCCAAAATCCTTTTACCTGTAAAGGGTTAAGAAGCTCGGGTAACCTGGCTGACACCTGACCCAAAGGACCAATAAGGGGACAAGATACTTTCAAATCTTGGGGGGGGGAAGGCTTTTGTGTGTGCTCTTTGTTTTAAGGGGTTGTTCGCTCTTGGGACTGAGAGGGACCAGACATCAATCCAGGTTCTCCCCATCTTTCTAAACAGGTCTCTCTTATTTTCAAAATTGTAAGTAAAAGCCAGGCAAGGCGTCTTAGATTTACTTTGTTTTCTCAACTTGTAAATGTACCTTTTACTAGAGTGTTTATCTTTGTTTGCTATACTTTGAACCTAAGACAGAGGGGGGTCCTTTGAGCTCTTTAAGTTTGATTACCCTGTAAAGTTATTTTCCATACTGATTTTACAGAGATGATTTTTACCTTTTTCTTTAATTAAAAGCCTTCTTTTTAAGAACCTGATTGATTTCTCCTTGTCTTAAGATCCAAGGGGGTTTGGATCTGTATTCACCAGGAGTTGGTGAAAGGAAGGAGGGGGGAAGGGTCAATTTCTCCTTGTTTAAGATCCAAGGAGTTTGGATCTGTATTCACCAGGGAATTGGTGAAAAGTTTCTAAAAGCTTCCCAGGGTAGGGAATGGTGGCAGCGGACCAGAACTAAGCTGGTAGTTAAGCTTAGAAGTCCTCATGCAGGCCCCTACATTTGTACCCTAAAGTTCAAAGTGGGGATACAGCCTTGACAGCCTCCAATTGCTTTTACTGCCTGGATCTGTATGTTTGAGACTTATCTGCTTGCAATCAGTGCTACAGAGATTTCTGAAGTAAGAAAGCGTGCTCTGCTAATCCACTGCCTTGGAGCAGAAGGGCAGTGTATATTTTACATTTTTCCCCTTGCAGATGATAAATATGAGACTGCACTCACTGCATTAAAGAACTTTTTTGTGCCAAAAGTGAATGTAGTAGCTAATCACTACAGATTTCGCCAGCGTGAGCAGAAACCAGGGGAGACTATAATGCAGTATATGGCTTCCCTGAGGAGTCTGATTGTAACTTGTGACTTTGGGAATATGGCAGATGAGATGATTAGAGACCAGCTCATTGAGAAAACAACAATGCTTCAGGTAAGAGAACGCTTACTTCTAGAACCACAACTTACACTAGAAAAAGCAATAACCATTGCTACTCAGATTGAGTCAGCTACAGCTGAAGCCAAAATAATGAGCCAGGGTACAAGAGGCCCAGTCCAGGCTGTGACTCCTTTGCAGAAAAGTTCACTATCGCTGCAGACAAACAATTGCAAAAGGAAAACTAATGAAAAGCCACTGAATCAGCGAATGCAAAATAAAAGCATGCTTTCGCTGTGGATCCCCACAACATCTTGCAAGCTACACAGGATGTCCAGCAAAAGTAGCTCAGTGCAATCATTGCAAAAAGATTGGGCATTTAGCTAAAGTATGTCGCAGTAGCCAATTCAATCAACAGGTGCATGCAGTTACAATACCAGATGTTACTGTGCTGAGTGTAGACAAAATCACTACTGCACATATTCCAGAACAGATAAAGTGCACTGTAAATGTTTCTGCCATACCCTCAGGCAAATCACACTCTATTCAGCTAATGTTGGACACTGGCTCAGCAGTATCTATACTACCTGATTCCATCTATTTGTGTTACTTTAAAGATGTGCCTCTTACTGAACCCAAACTTCACTTGGTATGCTATTTGAAAAACCATATTCCAGTACATGGCTGCCTGCCAGCAATAGTTACTTTTGGTGATCGCTGTGTAACTGCGGAGTTCTACATTGTCCACAAAGGCACTGCTATCCTTGGCAGAGATTTATTAGCTGCTTTAAATCTCAGGGTAGTTAATGGATGAATTGATCTTCCTCAGCAAAGCACTCTTGCGGTACACACACCAGTTTCAGCTGGGACCCAACTCCAGGTTGAGGAGAAACTCGGCTGTGCTTATGGGTTTCTGCATAAAGTTAAAATGCGGAATAATGTGTTGCCTGTACGACAGAAATTACGGCGCTTACCATTTTCAGTCAGGGAAGCTGTTTCAGAGGAACTTAGAAAACTTGTTCAAAAGGACATTATTGAAGAGATTAACTCCTCGGAATGGGTTTCACCTATAGTAGCGACGCAGAAGAAGGGTGGAGACATTCGCCTTTGTGTGGACTTAAGGGAGCCAAATAAAGCTATTGTGATTGACAGCCATCCTCTTCCTCAGATAGAGGAAGTATTTGCAGAACTCCGTGGAGCAAAGATGTTTTCTACTCTTGATTTGCAGAGCGCATACCACCAGGTTATGTTGCATGAAGATAGCAGAGACCTCACAGCATTTATTACACATGAGGGACTATTTCGTTTTAAACGTGTTCCATACGGTCTCGCATCAGCCCCAAGTGCCTTTCAAAAAATGATGTCATTGATTCTGAAGAATCAACATGGAGTTCAGTGCTATTTGGATGATATTATTGTGTTTGGAAATACTACTGAGGAGCATGACAATAACCTGCAGTCTGTACTAAACTGCATCAGCAAAGCAGGTCTCAAGCTCAATAGGTCCAAATGCAAATTTAGACAAACTGAACTCTCCTTTCTGGGGCATACAATTTCACAGGCTGGACTAAAACCTGATCCAGATCATATCCTGGCAATTTCAAATGCTCCTCCTCCAACAGATTTGCAAACCTTACGTTCCTTCTTGGGTCTTACCTCCTGGTATGCAAAATTCATTCCCAATTATGCTTCTGTCACTGAACCGTTACGAGAATTACTACGGAGAAGTTCAACCTTAGTGTGGACAACGGATGCACAAGTTAGTTTCGAAAGGGTGAAAGACTTGATTGTACATAGTCCAGTACTTGCATTATTCAGTCCCGCATTGCCCACAATTGTAACTACTGATGCTTCTGATTATGGACTTGGGGCTGTCCTCACACAACTTCATGAGGACAACACTGAGAGGACTGTTGCATTTGCTTCAAGGACACTAAGTAATGCTGAGAGAAAATATTCTACTGTTGAAAAAGAATCACTTGCTTGTGTCTGGGCTACTGAAAAATGGAGAACTTACCTGTGGGGCCGCACGTTCAAGTTGCGCACAGACCACAGCCCTTTGACGACGTTGCTCACCACGAAAGGACTGGGAAGAGCAGGATATCGTATTGCTAGATGGTCTGCAAGACTACTCTCTTTCAATTATGAACTGGAATATAAGCCTGGAAACGAAAATGTGGTAGCTGATTGCCTTTCTCGCCTGCCTTTGCCTTCACCAGATGGTCCACCAGAGGATGAGGATGTAGTAGTTGCGCTTATTACAAGCACTCTTACTGCAGTTACAAGAGAACAATTTCAAGCTGCTTGTTCAGCGTGTCCAATTCAACAAAAACTACGGGAATTTCTGACAAAGAGATGGCCCAGTAACCCTAAAAATTTTGACCCAGTTTTGCTGCCTTATTTTAGAGTTCGGGATGAACTTTCTTTGCTCGATGGCTGTGTGCTACGAGGTAGATACCAGCTACTTGTGCCAGAAGAATTACAGTCAAAACTCATACACCTGGCACACGATACTCATCAAGGAATTGTCAGAACCAAACAACGACTACGGGATCTGTATTGGTGGCCAGGGATGGACTCTCAAACTGAAGCACTCAAAATCCTGTGTCACTTGCCAAATGCATGATAAGACAGCAGTGACATGTAACCCTCCATTACAGCCTGTTCCTCTTCCTGAATCTGCATGGGAAAAAGTGGCGATTGACATTGTAGGACCCTTTGACACTGCTCCAATTGACTGCCGTTATGCCATCACTTTAATAGACTATTTCAGCAAATGGCCTGAGGTAGCGTTTACATCGCAAATTTCTTCTGCTACAGTAATTAAGTTTCTCTCTTCAGTTTTTAGCCGGGAAGGTAACCCCAAAGAACTGGTTTCAGATAATGGTAGTCAATTTACTTCCCTGGAGTTTGAAACTTTTCTAGCAGAGAGGAACATTTTACACAGGAGGTCATCCCTATATTACCCTCAAGCCAATGGAGAAATTGAACAGTTTAACAGAAGTTTGAAAGAGAGTTTGCAAACAGCTAAACTGGAAGGGCGATTGTGGATACGCTTCACTACTGATTTCTTGCAAGCATACCGGGCTACACGACATGCCACAATGCAAAGATCACCCGCAGTGTTACTTCATGGGAAACAGATGACTACTAAACTGAACATTGCTGGATTGTTAAAGGCATGACCTGATGCCCCAAACAAGGATGATGTGAGAAAGACAGTTGAACAGAACCAAGCAAAGTCTAAGGCTTTCACAGACAAACGGCGGGGTGCTAAGAAACCAAAGTTTGAGTGTGGTTCCTTTGTTAGAATACGAAAACCTGGAATCTTACGCAAAGGGGACCATAAAATCACAGCTCCTCTTAAAATCATAGAGAAGAAGGGACCTTACACCTATTGACTTTCTGAGGGGGGGGGAATGCTTCTTATCTTGCACCTGCCTATGCACCAAGAGGAGATTATGCCAATACCCAGTCTGCATTGGATGACTTCACTGTAGAACCAACACAACAAGACATTACACTGGAACCGGGGCTTGAGAGACGGCCTGTCAGACTCAGACGACCACCTGCCTGGACTAAAGACTATGTTATGTAGTATCTACAGTGTTTTCAGTGTAATATTCCTGCCAACAGTATAGTGTCTTGTTTCATATTTGTTCCTGGGGTTAGAACAACAATGTTTATTTTAATTTGGAAAGTTTCTTAAGACAGGAGGGAATGTGGTGTTTAGATGCTGCTTGTAATTATTAGAACTGGGAGCACTGGCTGTTGGGAGTCTGAAAGGACAGGAAACAGGAAGGAGGGGGAGGAGTTGAGGAGGCTGGGAGAGTTACAGAGTGTGCAGCTACAGCTTGGAGAAGAGACTTGCATTGTAAATAAAGTTCTGTTGAAGTTGTTAATACTTTGCCTGGTGGATACAACACTTGTGTACCTCACCCCTGCCATTGCTCCAGAAGGGCACTGTTGTTTTAATTTTTCATTCTTCTCCTGCAGCTCTGAACTGCTGTTTTATTGCTGAAAAAGGATCCAGAGTCTCTCCCCGCTCTCCTGGGTCTGGCTGCCCCTGCCACAGCCATGACTGAGACATTGAACTTTATAAAAACACTGAGATAACCAAAGGGTTAAATGCTAAATAACAAAGCCAAACAACACTAGCTACCTGTGTTTGGCAAAAAGTGTCTATCAGGGTTGCAACTTTGAATGAAAGATGCAAATGGATTTTTACTGGCATTTTTAAAAAGCCAATTCATTTTAAACATACCAAATAGGGTTTTGATAGAATAGAAGTGTTCCTTTAGGTCCTTAAAACCTTACACAAATATAGTTTCACATTTAAAAAAAAATGTTTGCTTAACATCCCTGGCCCTGCTCTAATTATTTTTACACAGTTGTTCCCAGATTACATGCCCTTCTTGTACATTCAGAGGCAGTCAAGTTCCAATGGAAAACCCTGATTTCCTTTTAGTGACTTTGACTAAATCATCCATAGTAAATGATTCAAATCAGATGGTCTCTCTGCCTGCAGCCGCCATTTACAATTGTTTATTTACAGGCGATTCCTTTCGGAAAAGGCCCCATTTTCCTTCAGAACAGCTGTAAAGATTCCTGGGAACAAAAGCATAGTGATGGTAATTTCCAACCCCCCCTCTCCCCAACCTCTCCACTCCCCTCCCGTATAATTTGTTTGACTGCCAGGGCTCCACCCGGCATGACTGTACCGAGTTGTACTGCCATAACTAGGTTTTATTATCAAACCAAGCATTCTCTTCTTATAACACTTTCACTCTACCATTTCCACAACCCCCGAAGCTTTAATTCCCTCCAAACTCTGTAGTGTTAACTGGTGCAAAAGCTCCTTTTAACTCCTCACTCTTGTTCCTTAAATCACTTACTTATCTCCCACAGAGACACACAGTCACCGGACGATTTCTCTCAGCGGCACTGAACTTATTTCTGGGCTATTTTGCACTCATACGGCAAGGTGGTGCTCTTTGCCCGGACAGACTTAGCCACCACGTACAGTCCCTGAAACACAGCTGCCTTAGTCTGTGGTTTCTTTACCTTCAGATTGCTTAAGAAGGCAGTATTGATATTTGTCTCCAGGGTCACCCAAAGGTCTTATTCTTTAAAATTTCAGCGGCATTTAATGGACCGCTGTTGTGCTCTGCCAATAATGTATCTATTTACAGCATTCACCAGACCTTTGCAGGGCTCTTTATGGCATTCAGCAGACCTCGGCCATGCTCTGCCAGGCATTCTTTTACAGTGGTATCCAAAGTCCCTCCCTCTGTTCCCCTGGTGTTACTGAATTTCTCTTTAGGAGAGAATTCTATACTGGCCCCCGAGGATAGATCGCTACCCCTTCACCCTGGGGGTTTACAGCACCTGAAATTCATGTCCGCGGTCCCTTCATGGATCACCAAAATGTTGGAATAATGAATAATAATATGAGAAATCACCAAACACGAATTTAACCATAAATTCCTTTATTAAATCCAAAGCCCAAATGGTACTTTATGCAGTTGCTCTGAACATGTCTAAAAATAAGCAGTCACCACAACCAATATAGTAACAGAGTATTCTTTAGTTTGTGAGCAGTATACTTACAAATAGGCCAAACCTCGGGATGACTATGTGTATTTTTTTTTTAGACTATTTCATTCTGGCATATTCCAGCATGATCAGGTAGGGTCTGACCAAGAACCTACAGTTTCATGGCTCTCTTTATACTCTTCAGCTAACTTGTTAGTTTTAGCAAAAACCCAGTTTGAAGCAGTTTAATCCTTGCTAATTCCCTTCCTCCAAGGCCTTCCTTTCTTATTTCTCTCCCCATCCTTGCTTGCTTTGGGCTTGTTTCTTTGAAGACAATTTCCCTTTGTCTTGTTAATGCAGCTCTTTATTTTATTAGTTAGTTTTGGAATCATACATCTTTCCCACACTCCAAGTAACATTAGTTATTATTCTCACGGCTTTCTTTTACTTGCTGGTTGGGGCCTTCTCCCTACTAGCCATAAAGGATAAAGCAAATATGTTATTTTCTTAACCAAACATAAGCTAACTCTAATTTTCTAATTGCACATTTATCCTACACAGTGGAGCATGTCTAGCAAGCATAATAAATGCATTAGAAGCTTGCCAACATTTGGGATTGTGTGTGTGCGCACACGCATGCACATCACAAAATATGCATTTTGTACTTAATATTGAGCAACATGAACTTAGATACATGGGAACAGATCTTAATCAACGTCAATGGAGCTACATTTATTTACGCCAGCTTGAAATCTTTCACAATAAAAATCCTGAAGGAAGTGAGATATAATGAATGTAACTGCATGCTGGAATAAAAAAGGACCACATGGGGCTTTAAATCCTCTTAAAATTATACAGAAACTTGAAAATCCTCAGGGTCGCATTGGCAACAAGAGAAATTCTAGTGTAGAGAAGAGAATACCTGATTACTTTTCTATCTGCAGACTCGTAGGCGAAGATCAACTCCCTCCTCCCCCCAAAACACACAGGAGAGAAGTTGGAAATCAGCATTATCTGTGAGTATTGAGCTAATAATTCTAATGAAAGTCTCTGGTCCTTTACCAGCTACAAGTAGATACAAGTAAATACAAGTAGTGTATCATAATGTATATTTTCTAATGAATGGACTACTAGATGTACCGTTTTATTTCAACATGTGAAATAATATTTACAGCCCATGCCAGATGTTCCAGGATTCAAACCCCACCATCCACTTCACCACTCTTCAGCGTTAGTGGGTCACTACTGTAGGTGTGGTGACAGCAGAATGCTATGGTTGCAATGTACAGCAGAATGGAATTGACTTGATTTGGGGAGAGGATACATTTATGCAGTACCTAGAGCTCCATTATAAGACATATTGGCTCTGGATAGATGAGAGAGAACAATCAACTGGCTTCTCATTCACTGCAGAAGAATCGCTGCTGTAGCTTAATTTTTGTACAACAGAAATTTATGTCGTTTTTTTTCTTCCAATAGGCTATTTCATTATAACTATGAAATATTTTAACTAAACAGTATTGTTCTTCTAAAAGCTATAATTTACTTAAGGCTACAGTGAGATATCTTACCTAACAGCTCAAAATTCTCAAGGCAAGGGGAATAAAAAAAAAAGCAGTTGAAATTATTGGATAATGAAAACAATGCACCTATTTTGTGTAAATCAGCAGTAAATAGAGTAACTCTGTGATGTGACAGGTCAGAATTTGACAGGACAGTTCCTTGCATCCTGATCGCTTTCTAAATGCAGTTCTTGGGTGTTTATCTCTCACTCTTGAGCTGTATAAAATAAGAGTTGGAGCAGACCCATACATGGAGTTGTATCGTGTTCAAAATGAAACTCCCACAAAATACACATCAGGAATATTCCTTAGCTCATCTACTTTTATTGTAGGTTCTATAGATCAACCAGCAGATTTTTTTTTTAAATGGTTTCATACCAAACCAGTAGGGAGCACATGTTATAAATTATCATTGTAAATCCACAGAGACTAATGGAGTTACTCTGGATTTACGGTGACATAATCAAGAACAGAATTTAACTCTTAACTGGAATCTTAGCACACACACACACACACAAAATTCACAGAATCATGAGAACTCAGAGAGAGACAAAAGAAATTGAAGCCAATTACTTCAGTCACATGTCACTGCAGAATTGTCCCCTGATGTACATTTTCCAGTTCCTCCCCACCTCTAATTTAAAATACTCGTTAGAAGAGTGGAAATCAATGTTAATTTTACTTTAATAGCATATTTATTTATTAAAGGACGAACTGCTGGCCTGAGTAACTATCATGAATTCAAGAGACTTACTCTAGATTTACTCCCATGTAACCTATATCAGAATGTGCCCCTGTGAGCGCATTTTTCAACATAAGATTTCATGTCATTACCTTATAGTATCGTAGACTGCAATGAAAACCGCTGTAAGTCTGCAGTTTCATTAAAAACATTCAAAACCAACTCTGTCGGCCTCAATTTTTCAATGGGTCAGATCTCACTTTAGCTTTCCTTTGAGCACTAGATGGAGTCATCAAATTTTAGTTTACACCTTGCAGGTTGTACAGAATTCTCTGTCCATTTGGGTAGGGGCAGGATTGTTGCTGAGGGAGTAGGAGAGAGGCTCATCTTGTTCTTTATTAATATATTTGTTTATAAGACTATAAAGACCAAATCATACAAGACTCTTGGGCAAAATAAGCTGATTTCCCCATCCTCCAGCAGCAAGCATACTACTAATATCATGGCAAGAAAGCCGGGATACATTACATAGCTATTTTGATAGATGAGCCAGTAATTTGGAAGCCAGGCTGTGATCCTGCATCATTTAAGTCAATGAGAACAGGATCTGGCCCTTAATAATCCCATGACCCTTCCTGAGATTAATCATGAACTCTGCCTATTACATGCCATGCTGCTGTGGGCATGTTTCCTACTGATTTCCTTATGCTTGCCCTTTATCACACATGACACGCTAGGAAGAATGAACGGCTGTTCTCTGAGCGATGTTTGTGACATCTCCAGTAGGCCACTCTTGGCCGACTCGCCTCTTGATGGACACAGGCCTAACGAATCTGAGTATAAGCACCACCTCTGGCCAGCCCACTCTCCAGACCTCCCAGCAAGCGTGCCGCTTTTGGATATGCTGGAAGACCAGGTAGGCATAGCTTTAATGCAGCCTTCTTCTGAGGATGAAGTTCAGGCCAGGGCAGTGGAAGGGCATGTCCAAACAAATGTCACACTCTCCTCTCACTTTACCTCGCTACCCGCTCAGAGAACTGGGGCAATTTCTCCTCTCAGTTAGGTCCATGAAAATCCAGAGCAATTCCACTCAATTCAGTGGAGTCCCCCAGATTTACACCTGCATAGTGGAGAGCAGAATTTGTCCCATAAGATAATTGTGTTTAAATTAATTGACTGTCCCCTTAAGCGTTTCAGAACACATGAACTGATAAACAACATAATGACTAGGCCCTATTGGCGTTCACACACACTCTCTTACATTTAGAACTCCGCATCTTACTGAGGCTTAAAGGATTAATCTATAGCCCAGGGCAAGTGTTCCTTTGAACAGAGAGAGGAAACTAGTGAAAGCTGCCCTAATCATGTTTTTCACCACAGGGCAGGTTCTGCATAGACAGTAAGCACCAATAAAGTTTAAATTTCACTATTAATTTAGGCCCCTATTCAACAAAACACTTAAATCCCTTCTTGGCATCAATGGAATAAGCCCATTCTTAAATTCCTTACTGAACAGGAATGGATTCATGCATGTACAGACAGTTAACTATGTGCTGTCTTGAATTTCGGCCTTAAGCATGTATTATTTTCATCTCTACTATACGACTTACCTGACCAGGTTCGCAGACCCTTCTTCATAGGGACATTATGTTCCCTACTGTGTAACATTTCCAAATTACTTTGATGTAAACCATCTCAGTTAGCTTTCCAGCGGCAAACCATTGTACAGGCAATCATAAAATCTGAGTTTTACAGCCTCTTTGGTACATGCCTCGGTTTTGCTGCCAAGTAGTGTGGCGTCTTTGTATTTCTCCGTGTGTTTTAAAAAACCCGTCCTGGACAGACCATTTCATTTTCCAAGTGTTTACAGCATGATCTCTTTCAGATAAACCGCTCGTGTTTCAGTTTGTCATTTGGGTCCTGCAAGGGACATCACAGGTGATGTTCGTCAATAACCCTATCAGTAGGCTTATCGTGTACACAAATACCTAGTTACTCAATCAGAATGCAAGGAAGCATGTGAGGTATGCTAAGCGCTGAATACATATTGCATTTTTCTGCCAAACCCAAAACACACTTTCTATTGGTTTTATGAATTAGCCAATTTTTTTCTGCATAATAATTAACAGGAAAAAAAATCATTCTTTTGTTTAAATGCTGAGTCATTTGTCTGTACATTCAACCATTGCCCACAAGCACTTTTCTTGGATGGAAAATTCTGATACTTGATTTTTTATACTGGAAGTGGCCAAGTACACCCCCATTCTGAAATGAAAGATTTAAAAAATAATAAAAGTACAAAGCATTTGTTGCAGTGATTATGCCTAAGAAAGTGAGGAAGGTGGGAAGGTTAAACAAAAAACAAAAATGAGTAACAGAACCATAGAGATATGTATGTACAGGCCGTGCTGCACTGAGTAACCACATGATCTTATTATTGTCATCGTTTTCTTCCTTTTTGCTCCCCTTACTTGTCTGTTGATACCCCTTATTGATTGGGTCACGCACCTGAAGTAAGATTGTACGCTCTTCTGGGCAGGGGTCACATCTGCACTTGTTTTGGTGTGGCACCTACACTAGCATAGTTTTGGTTTTTCAAAAAATAAAGTGATTTTTGTATGTCTGGGCAAAAAATGATTTTTATACTTTTTTCAAAGTTGTGCCATAGTCTATGGCAGTAAACTGGTGGGCAGTGTGTGCATGTAACCATGTGCTCCTCCAGACTTAGTCAGAACTGCTCAGCTGTGTGTTATAGGCCCTAAACTGCTACAGCTAAGGGAGCTTTTCCTTTAGTGTAAGTATAGGGCCTGTACTTTTGGAGCATGAGTTCTATCCCTACTGCCGCCATGAAGCGCCAAGTGACCCTAATGTGCAGCATAGTGTTAACTGTTAAGCCCTAAATGGCTATAGACTTATTATAATCTTTGTGTGTAAAATATAATGTCATATTTAAATTATCTACTCATAGCCTTACCAGTGGGGGTGCCCTAGTACATTTTGCTTCCTGTGTAGGCAATAGTCCACCAATCAGAACAGATGTAGCTTTAGTTTGCCATTCACTGCAATGTCTTCTTTTCCTCAACAATTGGCCTGGATGGGTCCTATCACACCAAATAGTGAGTGAATTCCGATGAAAGCTTTGGGGATTTTGAGCTCATGGTGCTAAATTGGAAATTGCTCCCTAAGCACTTGAGACAAGTTTTTCAAAAATAGTGTGTGTGATTAGGATCCTACATTCATACGGTCTTTCCGATGACTTCAACAGGCCTCGGATCAGGCCCCATGTCTCTTAAATAAGTGCTGAGCACTTTTGAAAATCAGGCATTCAGGCCCAGAACCGCAAAGGCATTTAGATGCCTAACTCCCATTGATCTCCATGGGAACTAGGCACCTACCTATCTTTGAGGCTCTGCACCTAAGACCCTAATTCAGACAAACATATAAGAACAAGCTTATCTTTAAGCAAGGGAGTAGTGGTGTGAGGGACTATGCACGTGCTTAAAATTAAGCTTGTGTTTTTGTGCTTTGCTGTATTTGACCTCATTTAAGTGATTAAATATGGACATGTGGTCCTACCTTTAAGCACTCACTTTTGATGGCTGGAAGAAACAGCTAGACAAATTCAAACCAAAAATAAGGTGAAAAAATGTTAACAGTGAGTGTACATATCCATTGGAACAGCTTCCCAAGGGATGTGGTGGATTCTCCATAACATGGAGTTTTGGGACTAAATCTTGGCTCCACTGACGTCAGTGGCAAAACTCCCATTGGCTTCAATAGGGCCATGGTTTCACCCTTTAAATCAAGAATTGCTTTAGTTCTAGAAGGTAGGTTGTAGCTGAACCACATGTTATTACTGAGTGAAACTATGGCCCGGATTACGCCTCAGGTCATTCTAGATGACCATGGTTCCTTCTGGCCTTCAGATTTATGAAACTATGAAAATCTTGACCTTGGGTATTGGGGTGAGGGGCAATACAGAGAACCTGACAGAGATTGAAGACATGACCTTCTCATCCAATGAAGAGCGATACTTTAAAGAAAAGCAGATAGTTCCATAATAGACCACCTTCTCTCTAATTGCTCCCAGTTTCAGAGTGCAATAAATACTAAGTGGCAGAGGGAATAATTGGGGCATCGTAATGCATTGTCTCCTTTCCTGAATTCCTTCAAAGGCTCTGAAAGCACCCATGGAGGGTGTTGAAGTCGAGATAGAAATGAAACGGGAAAGGAAGACACAAAACCAGACTCCAGTGAGAAAATGTGGGAAGCGAGTCTGCAAAGCCGTGGGCTATATCACAGGAGACATGAAACAGTTTGGAGTCTGGCTTCAAGGTAAGCCCATTTCAACTGAGCCAATTAGAGTATATCAGAAAAGCACTGTGGCTAATAAATAGCGACCAGCGTGTTCCATCTGTGTTAACTAATTCAAGGATGATCTGGTTCAATAAACTGCAGAATAGAAATGATAATACTGAACCATTCCTACATTGTAGGGGAAATGCCCCCTTGTGCAAAGAGCCAGCCCAAAGCTCATCCACCACTCAAGTCCAGAGGGTGCATAAGCTGAAATTCACCCCATGTGCCAGCCCCTCTGCAAAGGAGTGAATTTCATCTTGTGAGCATAACAGAGGATGTTTATTTCAATGTTGGGTCGTTCCTTATCATGCTCCCCTTTCTTTCCACAGACTAAGGCTAGGTCTACACTACCCGCCTGAATCGGCGGGTAGAAATCGATCTCTTGGGGATCGACTTATCGCGTCTCGTCAGGACGCGACAATCGATCCCCGAATCGATGTGCTTACTCCACCAGCGGAGGTGGGAGTAAGCGCCGTCGACTGGGAGCCGCGGCAGTCGATTTTGCTGCCGTCCTCACAACAGGGTAAGTCGGATCTGATACGTCGAATTCAGCTACGCTATTCGCGTAGCTGAATTTGCGTATCTTAAATCGACCCCCCCCCCCCGTAGTGTAGATGTAGCCTAAGTTTATCATGCCCAAATGCCAGTGTGAAGTTAAATCATTCAGCCATGGGTTTTGATCGCTCAATAAATCAGCAGCGAGATACTCACCTAATCTGCCATCCGAGATGCAGACATCATAAGTAAGCCAGTTTGTATGAATCTGGCCCTGTATGCTTTAGAATAGGGAACTCTAACAGCTGCGCTATTCGTCTCCGTTAGTCTTCCAGCTGCAAACCATTGTACAGGCAATCATAAAATCTGAGTCGAGTTTTACAGCCTCGTCGATAACGTGCCTTGGTTTTGCTTCCAAGCAGTGTGGCATCCTTGCATTTCTCCGTGCGTTTCCAGAAAACCATCCTGGACAAACCATCTCATTTACCAAGTGTTTACAATGTGATCTCTTTCAGGTAAACCACTCCCATTTCAGTTTGTCGACTGGGTCCTGCGAGGGATATCCCAGGTGATGTTTGTCAATAACCCTCTCAGTGGGCTTATCATGATTGTTGGGTTCCTGGTCCAGAATCGTTGGTGGACACTCACAGGCTGTTTAGGAACAGTTGTCTCAACATTAACAGCACTTCTTCTGAATCAAGACAGGTAGGTTGGTCTTGTGATTTAAAATATTGTGATAAGTGAGAAATAAGATCCACGTTCAAATATCTGCCCTTTGATGTGCTGAGTAGCTAGTACTGCCTTAGCTTAACATATCAATAGAAAGAAAAAGTGCTTCCTAACCTATTCTTATATTGGTTGTTATACTCTGAAACATAACCATGGGGGAATGCTGTCTTCACTAAGAAATACATTTTTCCTACACCTTCAAGGACCGAGCTCCTGAAATCCTAACTGAGGCAAAACAAACCCAGGAGCTAGGATATGTGCACACTGCAGTAGACCAACCTGAGCTAGCTTTGGCCTAGCCAGCTAGAGTAACAGTAACAGTGAAGTCATAGCTGCTGGAGTACATACCCATGGTGCTATGGCTTCACTGCTGCTGTAGTCTGAGCTAGCTCTATCATAGAATTATAGACTCGTTGGGACCTCGAGAGGTCATCTACTCCAGTCCCCTGCACTCCCAGGAGCCTGTGCCCTGTGCCGGCAGCTCCTTCAGTGTGGCTGAAGGGCACCAGGCTCACCAGCAGCTGTCCCTGGTCGCACTAGTCCTGTCCGTGAGCGTGCGAGCCACTTGCACACACTAGCACAACAAGGGACAGCAGTTCTCAGTAAAGTCCTGGTGCTCTGCAGATATCCAATTTATATCTGCATTCGTGGGGGTGGAGCACAGGTGGGGCCTTGGGGAGAGAAGGCCAAGCAGGTGTGGGCCTCAAGGCAGAGCAGGGGGCATGGCCCCCCACTTCTAGGAAGCGTCTGGTGCTTGCACGCAGCCTCCCCAAATTCGGGAGTCACACGCCACCCATGCCTGTTCTCAGAGGTTAAGGAGAGCAAATATTTTCCCTCCTTGTAACAACCGTTTATGTACTTGAAAACTGTTATCATGTCCCCTCTCAGTATTCTCTTTTCCAGACTAAACAAACCCAATTTTTTCAATCTTCCCTTATAAGTCACGTTTTCTAGACCTTTAATAATTTTTGTTACTCTTCTCTGGACTTTCTCCAATTTGTCCATATCTTTCCTGAAATGTGGCATCCAGAATTGGACACAATACTTCAGTTGAGGCCTACTCAGCACAGAGTAGAGCAGAAGAATTACTTCTCGTGTCTTGCTTACAACATTTCTGCTAATATATCCCAGAATGATACGAAGTGTTACACTGTTGACTCATATTTAGCTTGTGATCCACTATGACCCCCAGATCCCTTTCTGCAGTACTCCTTCCTAGGCAGTTATTTCCAATTTTGTCTGTGTGCAACTGATTGTTCCTTCCTAAGTGGGGTACTTTGCATCTGTCCTTATTGAATTTCATCCTGTTTACTTCAGACCATTTCTCCAGTTTGTCCAGATCATTTTGAATTTCCATCCTATCCTCCAAAGCCCTTGCAACACCTCCTCAAAGCTAGCCCTATACCAAATGGCACCGCAGGTGAGGAGCATCTTTGGCATCCCTCCCCCTCCATTTCTTAAACTTTTGAATACCTTATTTTTTATTGCATTTGTAGCCCATTTCATGACTTTGATGCATGATTTGCATGCATGATTTATTCCTGTCACACAAGACGATAAATTTGCACTCTAGGATCTGTAAATCTGTATTTATTCTTGCCATATATAAGCAAATAAACAAAATTATTTCCTCTAAGCTTATAGAAACTTTTTAATTTTAAGAATAATGGAAATGTACTAACATCAAGAAATGGAACTGTGCCCCAACATTGGGTGGACTGGCGTTAAATAGTGTTATGGTAGGTGGCAGCCTTAGAAGAGGTGGGGCCAGAGCACAGCAGCTACGTAGGAGAGCACTTGCCTGCAGTGGCGGCAGGCTGCTCCTTGCCCAGGTTGGGCTTCCGGGGACAGCGGCCAAGCAAGCTGGTGCCCCCCTGAAGTCCCCAGAAGCCAAGCCTGGGCAGGGAGCAGGTTTCTGCTGTTGCCCCTCCCCAGCCAGGGGTAAGCCAGGCAGGTGCTGCTGCGCACAGCATGCTGGGGGGGAAAGAGGGGGTTCCAGCTCGCTCAGCCTGTGTCCTGGAAGCTGAGCCCAGGCAGGGAGCAGGCTGCCGCTACCGCCCCTCCCCAGCCAGGCTGTCTCCCAGACAACTGGCTACGCTGCACAGAGCAGAGACTGGGAGCAGCTCCGTCCCGCTCCTCGCCTGGGCCAGGCTGCCAGGGAGAGCAACTGAACATGCTGGGGGGTCGGAGGCGGAAGCTGGCGCAGCAGGAGGACAGAGCCCCTTCCTCCCCCCCACAGGTAACGTGGGAAAGGGGGGAGGGGGCAGGGACAGTGCAGGGCCCCGGGCTGGGGTTGGGGCAGGGAGGAGACCCATGGGGCGGTCACGTGTCCTCCTTTTTAGCTGGTGCCCCCCCCAATACAGGGAGGCACCAGTCGTCATCGTCGTTCGAAGATAGGTTTTCGAAGCTCAGACTCATTAAAACCTGCACTCATCACTCACGACTGTGACCATCAGCGTAAGCAGAATCCTCAAAGCTATCCACACATTAGGAAAAGTGTCCTTCAGCTCTGCCTCATGAATGAATTGGAGAACTTGGGGTGGAAGGTGCTTCCCAGGTTGCAAAATGTGACAGATGTTGTCCAATTCGACATAGAGGTCTTTATCATTGACATCCTAACATTACCCATGTGTCAGCATCCGGTGAAGGTCCAAGCTTACTAAAGTCATACAAAAAAACCCAGGTCATTTTGGGAGCTTCATTTGTCCCAACCTTTCTTTGATGGACACTTGAGCAGTGTCAATGAGCTAGCAAAAAAACTCCCTCTTGAATTTTTCTTCCAAGCTTCCCATCATCTCATCTCTGCCCTCATAATCAAACTGTCTCTTCTTCCAGTGAGTTTCCTTGAAGACAGGCTCAACTTCTAAGTTTTCCGCCATTTCTCTGGCATAGAAAGTACGCTTATTAAGTTTGCGGATGATACCAAACTGGGAGGGATTGCAACTGCTTTGGAGGACAGGGTCATAATTCAAAATGATCTGGACAAATTGGAGAAATGGTCTGAGTTAAACAGGATGAAGTTTAACAAAGACAAATGCAAAGTGCTCCACTTAGGAAGAAAAAATCAGTTTCACACGTACAGAATGGGAAGAGACTGTCTAGGAAGGAGTACAGCAGAAAGGGATCTAGGGGTTATAGTGGACCACAAGCTAAATATGAGTCAACAGTGTGATGCTGTTGCAAAAAAAGCAAACATGATTCTGGGATGTATTAACAGGTGTGTTGTGAGCAAGACGCGAGAAGTCATTCTTCCGCTCTACTCTGCTCTGGTTAGGCCTCAGCTGGAGTATTGTGTCCAGTTCTGGGCACCGCATTTCAAGAAAGATGTGGAGAAATTGGAAAGGGTCCAGAGAAGAGCAACAAGAATGATTAAAGGTCTTGAGAACATGACCTATGAAGGAAGGCTGAAAGAATTGGGTTTGTTTAGTTTGGAAAAGAGAAGACTGAGAGGGGACATGATAGCAGTTTTCAGGTATCTAAAAGGGTGTCATAAGGAGGAGGGAGAAAACTTGTTCACCTTAGCCTCTAAGGATAGAACAAGAAGCAATGGGCTTAAACTGCAGCAAGGGAGGTCTAGGTTGGACATTAGGAAAAAGTTCCTAACTGTCAGGGTGGTTAAACACTGGAATAAATTGCCTAGGGAGGTTGTGGAATCTCCATCTCTGGAGATATTTAAGAGTAGGTTAGATAAATGTCTATCAGGGATGGTCTAGATAGTATTTGGTCCTGCCATGCGGGCAGGGGACTGGACTCGATGACCTCTCGAGGTCCCTTCCAGTCCTAGAATCTATGAATCTATGAATCTAGTGAAGGCATCTTCAAATCCGTTGTCTCTGTAGGCCACTGTGAAATCACAGCAGCTTCTCATCAAAGTAGTAGCAGTCACGATGTCCACTGACTGAGTTTGTAATCTCTTGCTTACAACATTTACTTGGAACAAGATATCGTGCCAAATCACAACTGAGACCTGAAATTTGAAGTCAGTGATGTGGTTTGCCAGGCTTTATGCCTCGTGTCAGATTCTGGCTTCGGCTTTACTCGATTATGCCAGTTCCATCAGGGCATTGTAAACCTCAGTCACTGAGGCATCTCACTGGCCAGTTACACTGTCAATGTGCTCTCCCAGCGAGTATCACTGATTTGTAATATTGACTGTGAGGATCTTCCACCTGATAGTTGATGCTGAAAACAGGACGTTTATCCTTTGCGGTACTCCGAAGAGAGATACTGAATCTAAAGCAGATGACACTGCATCTGACAGAACCAGGTTGAGGGAATGGCAGCCACAAGACATGAAGAAAGCTCTTGGATTCATCACAAGGATCCTAGCCTGGACACCACTGTTGCTTCCCTTCATGTTCGCACCATGGTCATAGCCTGGGCCGCGGCAGTCCTGACACTTTATTTTATTCTCATTCAAAAGGTTCATAAACAGTTCTGTTAGGCCTTTTCCAGTAGAGTCATCCACAGACCAGGAACTGGTCTTCTGCTCGTTTTCCATGTCTATGCATTTATTTAGCTTGAGCCTGGACTTGATCTCCATCCGTTGGGAGTACGCCGTAAAATGACCTGGTGACTTTTCATGTTGCTTCAGATCATCAGCTAAGTTATGCCAGTAATTGTACCCAGAAAGTGCAAGCAACGATTAAGCATTCTTGTAAAATATTTTGCAACAAAAACAGAACACATTGTCAGTTGATTTCAAGTAGACTAGCCAACACTGAGTCAGTTTCTCACCATTCTTGAGCACTCTTTCACAGTGTGACTTTGAGAAGTGTCGCTTCTGCTCATTTACTGGAAATGTCATATCCTTGATTTTGCCCAGCCCATTCAAAATTGTACGATCAGTATCGGCAGAGTTTAGGATCGCTGGCCATAAAACAGGATCTGATTTATCGATTTGTGGGGTGCAATTTTTCTCACTGCTGTTTTTGTCATCATG
Source organism: Emys orbicularis (assembly GCF_028017835.1). Lineage (NCBI taxonomy): Eukaryota > Metazoa > Chordata > Testudines > Emydidae > Emys > Emys orbicularis. The sequence goes on from NC_088688.1 coordinate 12,350,918, forward strand.
CGAGGCTGATTCTTCTTTATCATTTCTCTCCTTTTCATGTAAACCAGATTTTTCTTTGTCATCTCTCTCCTTTACACCGCTAGGAAAACTGGACGATTCTTCACCACTTTCCTCACATTCCCATTACTTATCTTTAAGTAAAACTGCTAATTCCTTAGTAATAGGACTTCCATCATTTACACTTTACTCCTCAATTTCTTCTGCACTGGAACGATCACTAGTGCCTAAAGCTGGTCTGTGTTGTTCTGTTTCAGATATGTTCCCATCAAATTTGCCCCTTGCTGCAAACTAGATTGCAATTGAGCTTTTCACTTCCTATACTGAGCTCCTGAAGGCTTCTTTGGGGGCATCTTTTATTTTCTATGGGGGAAAACAGACAGTATTAGGGAGAGCAAACCTCTATATTCCACAGTCTTGTTCCGCAGAATGAGGGGTTCAGGGTGCGGGAGGGGGCTCGGGGCAGGGGGTTGGGGTGGGGGGGTGAGTGAGGACTCCAGCTGGGAGTGCGGGCTCTGGGATGGGACTGGGGATGAGGGGTTGGGGGTGCAGGAGGGTGCTCCAGGCTGATCGAGGGGTTCAGAGGGCGGGAGAGGGATCAGGGCTGGGGCTGGGGCAGGAGGTTGGGGCCCGGGAGGGGGTCAAGGGTGCAGGCTCTGGGCGGTGCTTACCTCAAGTGGCTCCCGGAAGTCGCCGGCATGTCCCCCCTCCGGGTCTTATGCAGAGGCTCTGCGTGCTGCCCCGTCTGCAGGCGCCACACCCGCAGCTCCCATTGGCTGAAGTTCCTGGCCAAAGGGAACTGTGGGGGTGGTGCTTGGGGCGGGGGCAGCGTGCGGAGCCCACTGGCTTCCCCTACGTATAGGAGCCAGAGGGGGAACATGCCGGCTGCTTCCCGGGAGACGCATGGCGTGGAGGCTAGCAGGGAGCCTGCCAGCCCCACTGTGTGGTGCTGCCAACCGGACAGACCAGAGCCACCAGGATTCCTTGTCGACCGAGTGTTCCAGTCGAAAACCAGATACCTGGTCACCCTAATTGTGCTAGGCACTGTATATACACATAGTAAGAGACAATCCATGCCCCAAAGAGCTTACAGTCTCAATCGACATGACAGGCAAACGGTGGGAGAAAGAAAGTTTCATTTTCCCTATTACAAATAGGGAACAGAAGCCCAGGGAAGTTAAACGACTTGCCCCTTGTCACCAAGAAGCCTGTATCATAGGTGAGACTTGAATCCAGATCTCTCAAGGATCAGTCCAGTACCTTAACCACAAGACCAAGGAACTGGGAGCCAGGACTTTTAGGTCCTGATTCTTCCCTCACACTGGTTTTACACTGGTATAATTCCACTGGTACACAGCACGCCTGGAAATTACATTCCAGTACAAGTATCAGAGGGGTAGCCGTGTTAGTCTGAATCTGTAAAAAGCAACAGAGGGTCCTGTGGCACCTTTAAGACTAACAGAAGTATTGGGAGCATAAGCTTTCGTGGGTAAGAACCTCACTTCTTCAGATGCAAGTGAGGTTCTTACCCCCGAAACCAGTACAGGAAGCAGTGATTCACCCCAGGTGAAGGGACAGAGTTAAGTGATGATGCATTTCAACAACAACAAAACCTTCAAGTCAATTGTCTTTCTCCCACAGATCATCCATAGCAGCGGGACTGCATGGCTATAATGGGGTCCTGGTGGGACTGCTCATAGCAGTATTCTCTGACAAGGGAGACTTCTATTGGTGGCTTCTACTGCCTGTTGCTCTTACATCCACGACATGGTAAGTCGCACACTTTTAGGCTTCTGTGAAAGCCTAAACAGTTCTGTGTCGTAGAATTTAAAGGCAGAAGGGACCACCAGATCATCTAGTCTGACCTCCTGCATATCATAGACCACCAACACCCACCCAACTAAACCCAACAATTGAAATGAGATCAAAATATTACAGTCCCCACAGACTAGACTCCTATGTGCCACAGGCAGAGAATAAGAGGGACTGAGGTGCACCAGTGCTTGGATTCTGATTCCTTCTGTTCCTGAGACATTGGTTGTCATATGTTGTCTTGCATAGATTTTTAAACTAATGAAATCATGCTACTACTACTCCTGGGGGAATTCTGGGCCACTGTGCACATCTAGAATTCATGTCTCCCACAGATTTCTTTGCTTCTCTGCAGAAAAATGACTTTCTGACAGGGAAGCAAAGGGAAGCCACAAGAGCAGTCATGCGCCCCTCCCCAGCAGTGCAGGCAAGTCATTTCAGCTGTCTGGAGCAGCTGGCAGAGAGGTAAATCATGCAGCAGTGCGGGGGTGGGAACGCCCTGGTTGGTGGCTCCTACCCTGCGCTGGGCATAACTCCTCTTCCCCTGCAAGGAGCGGCTAGGGCTGAGTCAGAACCACCCCCAGAAACCTCAGGCTGCAGGAAGCTGCACACACACACACACACACACACACACACACACACACACACTTCCTGCCCCCATCGCTCCTCAGCCATGGGGACAGGGGTCTCTGTACAGGGAGCTGCTCCCCCGTCTGCCCAAACCCTATGCATCTGGATCCCCCCCATACCCAGACCTCCTGCCAAGCCCGACTCCCCCCACATCCAGAACCCTCACCACCAACCACCCACCCCACCAAGCCTCACCTCCTCCCTGCACCCAGACCCCCCCGCCAACCCCCATCTCCCCACCCGGACTCCCCTGATCCCCACCCTCCCTGCATCTGGACCCCCACCCCTGCACCCAGACATCCCCCACTGAGCTCCCTGCACTCAAACACCCATCCTGGTGAGCCCCATCCCACCTGCACCTGGACCACCCGGATCCTCACCCCACTGAGCCCCAATCAGCTGCATCCAGACCCGCACCCCACCAAGTCCCACTCCCTCCCTAAATCCCCCACACTCAGACCCCCTCTGCTGAGCCCCATCCCCCCACACCCAGACCCCCCTGATGAGCCCCAACCACCTCCCCCTGCAGAGTCCCATTGTCCCCCAACGAGCCCCTGTGCATCCAGATCCGTCCCCCGCACCCAGAACACCCACTGAGCTGCCCACACCCAGATTGCCCTACACAGAGCCCTCTCACCCTACACCTGGATCCCCCCCCCACTAAACCCCTCCATACTTGGATCCTGCCAGGCTGAGCCTCCCCAGCCACACCTGGTGTGGAGGAGCAGGTGGGTCGGGTGCAGCCTCACCGCCAAGTCCAGGGCCAGGGCCGGGGGCTGCAGGGTGATCTCCCACCTCTGTGCAGCCCGTGGCCTCTGTTCCCCACAGCCATTTTAAAATATTGTGCGCAGAATTTTGGGGGAGGGATGCAGAATTCCCTCCGGAGTATACCACACATGTATTGGCTTCTAAAGCTGTGATTTTTTTACTATCATTTATCTTTATACATTTTAGATTAAGCCTTTCTAAAATAAATTCCCAGTTTACATGTAAATTCCACATTTAACTGAAATTAATTCAATGTCCTAAATGTTAGCCACATGGCTGTTTGTCAGTTGCCCATTGTAATGCGGACAGCAACATTATTTTCACCATTTCCCTGCCCTTGTAAACCACAATTTTTTCATTTATTCTTTTACTTGTATAAATGGGTATTGTAAAAATGTTATAAACATTTACCAGCCCAGGCACAAAACCTACTCACCTGCCCTTAACCATGATGATTGATGATCATGAAAACAACTAATGATATTTTACTGGCCTATCAAACAATGATGTGCCCAGGCAGATTGGCAATCGGTCTTTTGAACTCAGGACATTTTGCTGGAAAGGGCTGAAATGCATAGATTCTCTTGTCTGCCTGAAGTTCAGGTGGCGAATTATAACCAATTTTGTTGCTGTAACTCAAATGGCCATAGGCTTTGTTTATTGTTTTAATTATCCAGGGTCCCAACCCATAAGCTTGGATAGACTCCAAGCTTTCTCCCAGCTCAAGGCTTGGCTCTGGTCTGATTTGGGCCCCTCTCTAGCTCTACTAAATTAAGGGCCAGATCCTCAGCTGGTGTAAATCAGCTTCATTGAAGTCAATAAAGCTTCATGAGTTCACACCAACTGAAGATCTGTCCCTAAATATTTTTAGGGTAATGAAAGCAGGGAGGAAATCTGTGTATTGCTGATTGCAATGCACAAGTAGGGATGAGGGACTTGCAAGATAACCTAAAATAAATCTGATTGTATCAGAAGGACCTCTGGAACTCAAACAGTTCCTAACGAAAACCAAAAGGCATGAAGAGTATGCATTTCCTAAATTATTTGTCAGGATAATGGATAGTTTTTACCTGGCTGAGTGATCTGAGGAATTAATCTTCACAAGCTTCTAATGAGATAATTTTGTTTTTCTCTTTCAGCCCCGTTTTCTCCAGTGCTTTAGGCTCAATCTTCAGTAAGTGGGAGCTTCCTGTTTTCACCCTGCCTTTCAACGCAGCAGTGACATTATACTCTGCGGCCACTGGACACTACAACCTTTTCTTCCCTACAGTCCTCATTAAACCTGCAACATCAGTGCCCAATATCACCTGGTCCAACATTGATGTGCCAAAGGTAAGAGTCATTAAAGAAACATTCCACGCCACTTACACAGTAAGCCAATAAAGAGCCATGTCCTTTTATTTTACATGACAAAGACAGAGCCCCATAATACAATTCTGTATTTACATGGTAACAAGTAACCGATATGTAATACTTTACTATGGCAACTGTCTGTTTTGGTGACTTCAATTTTAGAGTTTCCAAGTATCTTAAGCATACAACTGAACCTAAATACATGTTATAATCCTCAGTGAATCTCTCTGGATTCTCATAATCCATTACCATGGAGACACTGGTCATGGCTCCATAGTTCTGTTCAAATTTTCATGTAATGCTGGGATTACACCTTTGTATCACACATGATTAATATAGTCTATTAAGTTTTTTAAAAATCACCTTTCTGTTAAGAAATTGGCACAGACACTATCATGATGGGCTCATTAGAAACTCATGTACAGGCAGACATGCAGATTTTTTTATAGCCAATATTTATGCTGGACCTACACAAAAACAATCTTTTATACTCTAGTGGTCCCTCTACTATTAACCAACCAGTGCTATTTCCAAAATTGTGCTGCCATCATTAATTAATGCCAATGTATAAAAAAAGCTTGTAGAAATGGGTATTTCCATTTTAAACTTGTTAAGACAGATAGGAAAAGGAAATCAACCTTTGCCAAGTGGAGAACAACAAAGAAAAAAAACCCCAATGATAATAGATGTTATTTATAAGCTTCTATCAAGAATTTTAAATATATGTAGAGCAATAAAACAAAGTACAACTCCACAGGGCACATCATCAAACGAGAGCCATAGAACCAAGTCAAAACTGAAAATTACCATATATACTCGTTCATAAGCCAAATATTTTTGGTTAAAAAGTGCCTCGTCAAAGAGCGGGGGTTGGCTTATAAACGGTCTACACCAAAATTTGATGATTTTAAACTCTATGGAATCATTGAATTGAATATCTAATACATTGTTGTTTTGTTTACCTGGAGCGTCTGCAGGCATGGAGCCCCTCAGTTCCCTGTGGCTGCGGTTCACCGTTCCCAGCCAATGGGAGCTGCGGGAAGTTCCCACTGGCTGGGAACAGGAAACCACAGCCACTGGGAGCTTAGGGGCTCCGTGCCTGTGAACGCCTCAGGTAAACAAAACATCCAGGCCCGCTAGAGGCTTACCCTAATGGGCCAGGAGCCAAAGTTTGCCAACCCCTGAAATATAGGGTCGACTTATGAAAGGGTCATACAGTTTTTGCTATTTTTACCTAACCATCTTGGGGGGTCGGCTTATAAATGAACGGGCTAATGAACGAGTATATACAGCACTCTATATGTGGCTGGTGACCTCCCCAACACTGCGTTCCTTGCACACCTCAAATGCCTATTGATTCCAAAGAGAGTTTGAGGTGCAAAGGAAGGAACAGATTCTCTGCTGAGGGAAATGAGCAAAACTCCTTTGAAGTGAATGGAAGGAGGCCCATTTATGACAGCAAAGAATTTGGCCTGGGCCTTTACTTGGAAAATACCTTAATTAGAGACCACATAAATCCTGCTTCAGTGGAGATTTATTCATATTAAAGGAAAGAATTAGAAACATCTTCTTCACAAATGACTTGAAAGGTGAAAGAGAAGATCATCTAGAAATGCCAGCTGGCTACCCAAAACTGTAAGAACTATCTGCTGACAGAAAGAGCCGTTTCCATGGAACTGATGCTCATTAAAATGAGGCCTTTTGGGGAGGTGGGGGAGGCCAAAGCATTAGATTTCAGTTTATTCTGTTATCGATATCTGAACACAATATCAGTCATGAAAAAAAATGTGAGGTTGGAGACTTCGCCTTACAATATCTAATACTTAAAAGGAAGTCCGCAGACTGAAGCAGAAAAAGGTGAAAGCTGTCAGTACTTTTGAACGAGTGACTACCAAGGCTCCAGGGCCAGTGCAAGGAAACTTCCACCTTGCGCCACCCCCCCGCCCCAGCTAACCCCGCTCGCCGCGGCAGCTAACCCAGCCTGCCCCCCACCCGGGGGGCGGCCGCCCCCCCACACACAGCAGCTACCCCCCCTCTGCAGCTAACCCCGCCCGGGGAGCCTCCCTCCCCCCCCCTGCGGCAGCTAACCCCGCCCGGGGAGCCCGCCCCAGCTCACGTCCGCTCCGCCTCCTCCACTGAGAACACCGGCGCAGCTCTAATTCTCCTCCCCTCCCAGGCTTGCGGCGCCGATTGGAGGAGAATTAGAGCAGGGGCTGTGTGCTCAGCAGAGGAGGCAGAGTGGAGGTGATCTGGGGCGAGGAGCGGTTCCCCTATGCCCCCCCCCCCCCGTTACTGCGGGTGGCGCTCTCCGCGCCCCCCCGCTCCAGCTCACCTCCACTCCACCTCCTCGCCTGAGCGGGCTTTTAGGCGCCCTCAAGCACTAGGCACCCTAGGCAGTTGCCTAGTGGTTGCACCGGCCCTGCAAGGCTCACCATCTATGTGGCTCATTTCTGGATTACTTTTTAACACATCCCTTGGTTAGGTTTGCACAGAGCGAAAAATCCTGCAGGACAATAAGAGGCACCCGAGTAAGTGACAAAGAGTCACGATCAGGCATGTCAGCCCCCTGGTACGCCCTGAATAGAATTCCCGCATTGTCACAAAGTGAAAAGAGTGATAAGTGTGAAATCGCAGAGCCTGACTTTGACAAGAGGTCTGAAGGAGCTTTGGCCTATTTACACTAGGCTAATTTCTCTCCTGTGCAGAAGAAACAAAAGGCCAAAGACAATGTTGAGGTGCTGATCTAGAATGCTGAAATGCAAGGGCAAGGGAGAGACTACAAACAGCCTTCTTCAACTCCAGGGACCATGGGCCTGATCCGACGCTCATTGTGGTCAATGGAAAGACTCCCATGGACTATAATGGGAATTAGATCAGGTCCTATGCTATCAGATGCAATTTAAAATCCCCAAGAGATCCAGGTGGTGGCAGCCATGGAACACGGACTGGTAGTAAGCACTGGGAAAGCCTGAGACCTGGCTTTGAAATACTCCACTGTTTAAGTTTCAGCTTTGCTGCCAGGACTTCACTCTGACTAAACTCTCCCATAAACTTTCATATGGAATTTTTTTTGGCGGGCGGTGGGGGTGCTTTTTCTACAACAACACAGCATGCACTGAAGCAGTTGCATTAGGACTGAGAGCAGCAGTTGCAGTGAGAGACTTAAGGAGCTCAATCTGTTTAGCTCAGGGGTGGGCAGGGGTCCCAAAGGGGCCGTCAGGGAACAGGCAGGGTTGGATGGGGCAGGAGTCCCGGGGGGGGGGGGGCAGATAGGAGGTGGGGGCCGGCCATGACCCCCTCCCCTAACCGACCCGCCATACAATTTACTAAACCCGATGCGGCCTTCAGGCCAAAAAGTTTTTTCCCCCCATGGTTTAGCTGATCAAAAAAGAAAATCAAGAGATGGCTTGATCATGGTGTATAAGTCACTTCACGGGAAGAAAATACCAGATAGTAAAGGACTCTTTAACCTAGTGGAGAAAGGCATAATAGGAATCAATGGCTTGAAGTTAAACCCAGACAAATTCCACTTACAAATAAGGCATAAATTCTTAACAGTGAGGTTGATTAATTACTGGAACAAACTACTAAGGAAAGTGGTGGATTCTCTGTATCTTGATGTCTTCACATCAAGACTGGAGGCCTTTAGTCAAACACAAGTTATTGTGCTCAATTCAGCAGTAACTGGATGAAATTCTATGGTCTGTGATAAAGAGGAGAGCAGACTAGATGGTATAATGATCCCTTCCGGTCTTAAAATCTATGTCTCTATGAAGATCTGCTGCATAAAGGAGGACCCAGCACAGATAAAGTCAAAATCCTATCCTCTGTGCATCATGGTTAAAAATTACATGGCTCATCACAGGGGTTAAAGGAAGTGGATGGGGCAGGAATGTGGCCATTTCCTATGGAAAATCCCTGTAGAATTTAATAGATGCATTTTCTACGTGTGTTTTCTACTGAATTCTATAGGATGATCCAAAACTATATCCAGGCTATAGAATTTTGTAGGCTGATTAAAAAATTAACGATTGACAGGTTGTTAGAGTGACAAGGTGGGTGAGGTGATATCTTTTATTGGACCAACTTCTGTTGGTGAGAGAGACAAGCTTTCCAGCCACACAGAGCTGCTTCTTCCTCCCCCACCGCATCTCTCTAATATCCTGGGACCGACCTGGCTACAGCTACACTGCATAGAAACAGGTTGGCATTTTTATTAAATTCGATAGGTATTTGGAGGGCTTTTTATTGAATCCCATTAGCTTCATCCCTGTTAAATTGTACAGGGACCTTTCCATTAGTGGGGGTACAAGTCCAGTGCAGATTCATGGGGACACAAAATAAGTGGGAGGGATGACGAATGTGGGCTCTATCTGCTACTCCACTCCATAAGTACTAGTAATGCCCTCCTCTCAGATGCATAAGGCCCTAGAAGTGAGAATTTCCTCCTCCTAATCCCTGTGTCATTACTATGGGAAATCCCCATGTATTTGGGTTTTGTTTGTATGCTCAGAATAATGAAATAAGAAACTCTTTAACAAGCTGAGAGACAAAATGGGTGAGGTAATATCTTTGGACCAATTTCTGTTGATGAAAGAGACAAGCTTTCAAGCACCACAGGGCTCTTCCTCAGATCTGGGAAAGGTCATCAGCGGGTATGTCTACACGGCAATTAACCACCTTCAGCTGGACCCAGTCAGCTGATTCGGGCTGCGGGGCTGTTTAATTGCCGGGTAGACATTTGGGCTCTGAGATCCTCCCGATTTGCGGGGTCCCCGAGCTCAGACTCCAGCCCAAGCCTGAACGTCTACACAGTATACAGCCCCATAGCCCAAGCACCCCTAGTCCAAGTCATCAGATCTGCGCCAGCCACGGGCACTTAACTGCAGTGTAGACATACCCCAAGTGTCACAGTGAAATACAAAGTGGAACTGATTGTTAAACATAAGAAGTTAACACATGTTGCAAGAAAATATTCAAAATGAAGTGGGCATTAACACCTCAGAAGTAGATCCAATAAAAGATATCTAAAAGGGTGTCATAAGGAGGAGGGAGAAAACTTGTTCACCTTAGCCTCTAAGGATAGAACAAGAAGCAATGGGCTTAAACTGCAGCAAGGGAGGTCTAGGTTGGACATTAGGAAAAAGTTCCTAACTGTCAGGGTGGTTAAACACTGGAATAAATTGCCTAGGGAGGTTGTGGAATCTCCATCTCTGGAGATATTTAAGAGTAGGTTAGATAAATGTCTATCAGGGATGGTCTAGACAGTATTTGGTCCTGCCATGCAGGCAGGGGACTGGACTCGATGACCTCTCGAGGTCCCTTCCAGTCCTAGAATCTATGAATCTATGAATCTATATTACCTCACCCATCTTGTCTCTTTTATATTCTGGGACCAACAGCACTGCAAACAATATATACTAACCTCTCCTTTACAAATGTCTGTAGCTGTTACAATCCATTCCAGTCGGCGTCGGCCAGGTGTATGGCTGTGATAACCCCTGGACTGGTGGCATCTTCCTGGTTGCTTTATTCATCTCCTCTCCTCTCATTTGCTTGCATGCTGCAATCGGATCAGCAGTGGGGATGCTGGCAGGTATTACAGACTATTTCTCTCTTACAGATGTCATACATGATCACATAATATGAAAATAATTAAAGCCGGTGGAAACATTTGCAATCTATATTTGGGTTTCCTGATGGAAAATGGCTTTTTTGACAAACAAGAAAACTTTTCCAACAAGCATTTTGGTTGAAGTTTTGATTTTGTGATGAAAAATTTCAAGTTTTCCAAAAAAAAAAAAAATACATTTTGTTGCAGTGAGGGGAGAAAGCCACTTTCACTTCTCCTCTCCCCTTTCTTAATGGACAAACAGTTAAAAAAAAAAAAGCAAGCGAGAGAGAGAGCGCACAAATGATTTTTACACACCAAAATGAAACACAATTTTTCAGATGTCTTTTTTTTTAATTTTGTTTAGAAATTTTTCATTGAAAACATGAAATATATTTTGTGGTATAGTTCAAATAAAACAAAAAAAAAGGTTCAATAAATATACCAACCTTTTTGACCAGCTGTGCAAAGAACAAGAGATTTCTGTGGTTCTGAAATGTAGGGTTCTGGGAAAGCATTTAGGTCCAGATTCACAAAGGTACCTACATGGCTAACTTCCCCTGGGAGTTAGGTGCTTAAATACCTTTGTGAATCTGGGCCTCACAATCCAAATCTGCCTTCATTCATCAACTTCCAGTGAGGTCATAGAGACAGGGATTCTGTCCTCAGTCACCCCAAGGAAGTCCAGAGTAACTCCACTGGCTTCTCTGGATTTACACCAGTGGGAGTGAAATCAGAGCTTGGCCCACTGGGAGTGATATCTGCTAATCCTTTACAAGTCTGATTCATTCCAGGGCCGGCTCCAGGCACCAGCTGAGCAAGCAGGTGCTTGGGGCGGCCAAGGGGAAGGGGCGGCACGTCGGGCTCTTCGGCGGCAATTCGGCCGAGGGTCCCTGTCCCTCTCGGAGGGAAGGACCTGCCGCCAAATTGCCGCTGAAGAAGGTGGTGGAGCTGCTGCTGATTGCGATCGCGGCTTTTTTTTTTTTTTTCCCGCCACTTGGGGCGGCAAAAACCCTGGAGCCAGCCCTGATTCATTCCAGTTCTTAGTTTCTTTTATCCCTTAAGCCCAGCAGTGAGATTTTTCTGACTTCCTTTACAGCACTGAGCCTAGCAGCACCTTTTAGCAATATCTATGCTGGCTTGTGGAATTACAACAGTTGCCTCGCATGCATCGCTATCGGGGGCATGTTCTATGCGCTGACATGGCAGACCCACCTGCTAGCAATTGCCTGTGGTATGTACCTGATGGGTGTCCATTACTGGGGTCATTCCTTCTGAAAACGAAAATACAGGAGGCTTTTGTACTAGAGAGGGGTGAAGCCACAAAGTTCACAGCTAGGTCTGCAGATGAACTTAGGCGAGGCTGAAGATTATTTCTGTCAGAGGTGCTGATCCCTCTAATTTATGCTGTCAAAACAAAAATAATACATTTGCCTTCAGCCGTGCCAAAGGAAATATCTTTCAAGAGCTGTTTACCTAATGACTCTGTCACTTATGGATAGATGTTTTGATGTATAAAATGTATCTGTTCAATGCTCTTCAACACATCATGCTGGTATAGCTGAAACTAGGGATGGACCCAAACTATTTCCCCAGATATGGACATGCCTAAACTCTGGAGACAATCAGTACCAGACTGCTTCAGATCCATCTCTACCTGAAACTACATTGCACAACTTACTATCCCTATTTAAATGGAGAGTGGAATTGTGAGTTAGCTCAGAGTTCTTTCAGAAATGCTTTTATAAAGCAATTCCATGTCAGGTTTCAGTATATCCGCATCATATAGATTTCAGAATGGACCCTTTGCTCATTCAATAAATGAGATTTGATTTCTTCACTGGCTCACATTATAGTCTGGTTGTGTCTAAAGACAGAAGAGATACAGGGGGAAACAGTGCTTTCCATACCAGCCTTCGAGGTGCATCCTTGCAATTTCAGCAGACACATTTCCAATTATTCTCTTTCCACAGTCGTACTCTTAGACTTGTAAACTTTAAGGCCAGAAGGAGCCGTCGTGATCATTTAGTCTGACCTCCTGCTCACCTCATGAACCTCACCCGCCCACTCCTGTAATAGGCCCATAACCTCTGGATGAGTTACTGAAATCCTGAAATCTTGATTGAAAGACTTCAAGTTACAGAGAAGCCACTATTTACAGTAACTCAAACCAGCAAGTGACCCACACTACAGAGGAAGGTGGAAAAAAAACCAGTCTCTCTGACCTGGGGGAAAATTCCTTCCTGATCCCAAATATAGTGGTCAGTTGAGACCCTGAGACAAGGTCATTAATTAACATGTTAAATAAGATTGGTGGCAAGGCTGATCCCTGAGGAACTCCACTAGTAACCTCCCTCCAGCCTGATAGTTCATGACCCATTGTAGACTCCCATTTAACCAGTTCCTTACCCACCTTTCAATTCTCTTATTGATCCCCATCTTCTCCAATTTAACTAATAATACCCCATGTGGGACTGCTTTCCTGAAATCCAGGTAGATTAGATCTTTTCATTGTTTAATTTCTATTGCTGGGCATGACCTATTGTGCCTTTTGCATGGTTGGAAGGAGCACGCACTCTCTGTGAAAACAAGTTCAGAATGAGACTAATCCTTATGCTCTCATGAATGACAGGACGAGGGGACTGTAAAGTGCAGTGGCAGGGCTTGCCCAAGACCGCTGTCCTTACTCGTTTCTTCAGTGCTGTGAGTAATCTTATTTACCAGGAATTGTCTGTCTGTCTTTTCACAGCATTCTTTTGTGCCTATCTGGGAGCAACTGTGGCCAATATGTTTTCTGTGGTAAGTTTTTAATAGCTCGGGGCCAACTAATAGGGAAGTGAGATATGTTTCTGAAGACAGATTTAAATTTAGTTTCCTAATCTCCAGTGTGGTATAAACAGGTTATATATACAGAGCCATCCCATCCCATTGAGAAGGCATCCCTGAACCCCACCAAAGCGGGAACAGGTTTTGCCACATGGGACAGTTGCACTGCTCATTAAAATATATTATAAATAACTTAGAACTTTTCATCTTCAAAGTGCAGGCCCTACATTAATCATCCCTCAATATCTCTGCAAGGTAGGGCTCATTAGCCATATTTTACAGCTGAAGACACTAAGGCCTGGTCTACACTGGGTGGGGATCAATCTAAGATATGCAACTTCAGCTACGAGAATAGCGTAGCTGAAGTCGACGTATCTTAGATCGACTTACCTCCCATCCTCACAGCACGGGATCGATGGCCGCGGCTCCCCCGTCCACTCCGCTTCCGCCTCTCGCCCTGGTGGAGTTCCGGAGTCGACGGGGAGCGCGTTCGGGGATCAATTTATCGCGTCTAGACGAGACGCAATAAATCGATCCCCGATAGATCAATTGCTACCCGCCGATCCGGCGGGTAGTGTGGACGTACCCTAAGGCCCCGCTCACTTAGGACGTACCCTAAGGCCCCTAGGTATGTAGGCGCCTAACTCCCACAATGGGAGTTAGGCACCTGAATGCCTTTGAGGATATAGGACTAAGTGACTTGCCCAGGTAGACCACCTTAAGGACCTAGCCAGAGATTGATCCAGATGGCACTCAATTTGCAAGGAAGCCAGGTCCCTTTGGGATTTGTCATGATGGTGATGATGACAACAACAACTTGCCCAGGTCCCCAAAAGGCATTGGTGCAAGAACCAGGGCAGAGTTAATTTTCTGGCTTCTACTCCTGCATTCAGATCTGTAGCCAGCTGGCCACATTCTGCCCGGCTTCACACTTGACCTCACTAGAGTTGCATAGGTGTGACAGAGGGAAGGATTTAGTCATACACCATTCTCTGTGCAGCCCGTACTTATCGTATGTGACAGGTCCCATAATGTTACAGAGAGTCCTGTGACACCTTTAAGATTAACAGATGTATTGGAGCATAAGCTTTCGTGGGTGATTACCCACTTCGTCAGACGCATGGTATTCATCCACGAAAGCTTATGCGCCAATACATCTGTTAGTCTTAAAGGTGCCACAGGACTCTCGGTTGCTTTTTACAGATCCAAACTAACACGGCTACCCCTCTGATACTTGGTCCCATAATGTTGTTACCATCCCACAAGCAAATGTCTATGCTTTGGTAAAGAGGAAAAAGGCAGCTACCCACTTGGGAAACAAGACTCCTCTGAGAAGGCTCATCGCAGACCTCCTAGCTTTGAATTATGTTTAAGGCTGGAGGATTAAGTTAAGGAGGGTCCCAGAATGATTAAAATGATGAATATTCTCTTCTTTTCAGTTCGGATTACCAGCGTTTACCTGGCCTTTCTGCTTGTCTGCACTCACGTTTCTGTTACTAACCACAAACATCTCTGCCATCTACAAGTTACCTCTTGCCAAAGTCACTTACCCAGAAGCCAACCGAGAGTATTACCTAACAATGAAGAAGCAGTACCGGGTTTACGATGGCGCCAGTGGCGCCGTGGCGCCGTGCCCAGACTCAGAAGGGGCCCCGGCCAGCCTGATCACCCGGCCAGCTGAGCCAGCCAGGAAAGCTGTCTCCGCCCCTGCTCTGCCCCCGCCCCACCTCTTCCCAGCCCTGCTCCGCACCAGCCCCGCCCCCACTCCATCCCCTCCCCTAAGCTATGCGTCCCGGGGGACTGCAGCAGGGGTTGGGCACACCCTGCACTCAGCGGGTGGTGGGAAGTGGAGTGACCCAGCCCCAGCCCGCTCCGCTCTGCTAGCTCCTAGCCGTGCCACTGGTGAGTGCCGGAGGGCAGTTCCCCCCTACCCCGCAAGTCCCAAGGCTGGGAGCCAGGGGAGCAGAGCAGAACGGGTAGGGGCCAGGTTACTCCACTTCCCCCCACCCCGTGAGTGCGGGGTCGGGCCCACCCTGCAATCACCGGGTGGCAGGAAGTGGAGCGACCCAGCCCCACCCCGCTCCGCTCCGCTGGCTCGTGCTGGGTGGCGGTTTACCCCCTGCCCCACAAGCCTGGGGAGGAGATGGAGCAGTGGGGAAGGGGCATGGGATGGGGAAAAGCAGGGGATGGGGGAAGCGGGGGCAGGGGGAAAGAGGCAGGAGGGAAGGAAGGGGGTGGGATGTGGAGGAGATGGAGCAGTGGGGAAGGGGCATGGGATGGGGAAGAGAAGGGGATAGGGGAAGCAGGGGCAGGGGGAAAGAGGCAGTGGGGAAGGAAGGGGGTGTGGTGGGGAAGAGATGGCGCAGTGGGGAAGGGCATAGGATGGGGAAGAGAAAGGGATAGGGGAGGCAGGGGCAGGGGGAAGGAAGGGGGTGGAGTGGGGAGGAGATGGGGCAGTGGGGAAGGGGCATGGGATGGGGAAGAGAAGGGGATGGGGCAAGCGGGGGTGGAGGAAAGAGGCAGTGGAGAAGGAAGGGGGTGGGATGAGGAGGAGATGGAGTGGTGGGGAAGGGGCATGGGATGGGGAAGAGAAGGGGATGGGGCAAGCGGGGGTGGGAGGGAAGCTGGAGCCCAGCATGCGGTATCCCCTTGGCAGAAGCTGAACCCTCACCCTGACAAGCCCCACCTCCCCTGCATCTGTACCACGCCGATGAGCCGCCCCAGACACCCTACCCACCGAGTCCCAACCACCTGCACCCCCACCCAAATGAACCCCACTTCCCCTGCACCTAGACCTCCCCGCTGAGCCACAAACACCTTCACCTGGATCCCCTGCAGAGTCCCACTGCCCCTGCACCTGGAACCCACCAATGAGCTTCTGTGCATCCAGATCTCCCACTGAGCCGCCCGCACCCAGATTGCCCCACAGAGAACTTTCTCACCCCAACCTGGATCCCCCCCCCACTAAGTCCCTCTGCGCTTGGATCCTGCTGCTGGGCTGAGCCTGCTCCCCCACACTTGGTGGGTGTCTATGAGGAGCTTCTCCCAGGTGTGAGGGGGCCACATGGGAGAAAGCACAAAGGGTATTTGAAAATGTAACAATGAAGGCTGATACCTTGGGCCGACTGGCGGCAAGATTCAGCATCTTGAAACTGAATGAAAGATGTGAGGTAGGGTGGGGATAAGCTCTGAAGGGCCTTGAAAGTGAATGCAAGTAAGTCAAGCGCCAAAAGAGAAATATTCAAGGTGACCAGGCAGTATTTTCCTGCAAATTTTTTATTGATTTTTCAAACTGGAATATTTAAATATGAACAATGCTTCAAAAATCACTTGAAAAACGATACCGTTTGCCATGCTTTACTTGCTAAAGCTCTGCACAGCATTTTGTGGTGTTAATAAAAAAATTGCACATCTAGGTTTCAGGGTTTCATATATGCATTTGCCTTCTCTGTTTAGTCCCAGCATTTTTTCCAAAGGCGCACATTGTTGAAGTGATCGTAAAGATAGCAAATAGACTAAAAAGAGCTTGGAGAAGTAAGTTATATGTGAAGACAAGCAACAGAAAACTCAGCGGCGTGCCAGATTTTTAGGAGACTGTAACCAATGCCTGATGCAATATTTAGGGGTTGGTTTTACAACTCAGACGCTATTTGTGCTCGTGCAAATTTACATCGGCAATTAATTGCATCTAAATTACAGCGGTGCCACACAAATCAATGATTAGATGCCCAAGTGCTAGTGTTCGCACCTGCACCCGTGAGCACAGTTAGCTGACGGCACAGTTTTGTGCCTGCAGGCCTGGAGGCCAGGATGAGGTCCTTAATATCAGGGCATAAGAGTCCAAGCCAATTCTCTTTGAAGTCAACAGGTCCCTTCAATGGGTATTGGTTTGGGTCATATTTTGTCCGGAGGATGCGTATGTTTATATTTCTCTGTACATCTATATTCCTATGGAAAGTGTTAGCTATCACTGTCTGAACCGAAATCTACCTTGTCAAGGGAATCTGCACCAGAGAAGGTAAAAACCACAGAGGAAAGGCGAAGACCGGATTTCATTGATATTGCAAAATCTAGAGAGTTATATGGAGCATACATTTTAAGGGCCTGATCCTTAGCTGGCGGAAATCAGCCTCGTTACATTGACTTTGACGGAGTTATTTCAGTTTATACCAGCTGAGAATCAGGGTTATTATAGCAATACTGAAGCAAGACAATCAGAAAAAAAATAGAAACGAAATGTGTCTTCTTAAGTCATTCATAAGATCCTATATGTCGCTTATAGTGAATTGTGCCTTAGACGATATATATCAAATACAGAAGTGCCATTTGTCTCACTATGACAAATAATCTACTCCACACTGTACATATTAGACAGACTTTAATTTCAGACAAGTTATCACAGAAATGTTATCCAGGAATCCCTGCCATTCACTGTTGCATCTACACGTACCTATTTTGTCACTGTTTCCCAGGATAACGAACAGCTCCATCCTTACTTACAGAAGTAACTTACCTTATTATTGAAGCTACGTTGTTACGTTTCTCTGTGTCATTTATACCAAATAAACTATACTCGGAGTTCACAAATTGTGCGAGTTTTCAAGCTGTCTTTTGCATTCTCATTTTTTTGACACTGAAATATGAGCAATTCTGGGATTGTGAGAAATGTCTCCAGTATGAGGGAGCTGTTCACTCTGAGCGTTTTCTGTCCTACTCCTTACACAGCCCCCATAGCTGTCAATATCGCATCACAAAACCCCCCAGCTACAGTAAAAAGTTACATTTGAATAAAATTAGAATGTTTGCATCAAGTTCTGCTTGATGACAAAAGGATTCCCATCTCCTCCCGAAAAACATGGATGCTAATTAATTAATTGTGTGTCTCCTAATTCAGTCTCACATGTTCCCCCCTGGCTCTCGTCCTACATCAGTTTAATTCTGCACCCCTACACTGTCAGATAAGCTACCTCTGAAACCTCACCCGGCTCCCAACCCCACATAAATGACCTCTGCATCCCATCCCAGACAATAATCCTACATCAATGAAATTTGTGACTCCCCCAACTTGTATTTGCTTCTGTCACCCACCACATCACCGCTCCTGCTGCCAGTTGGCGGTTCTTCAACAACCATCCAACCTCCTTCAGGAGAAGGGGGACACTTCTTCCCTTGCCCCCAATCTCAAGAGGCGAGTGAAGGCACTGACAGTCATTGAGCGTGAGTGGGCACAGAGCCAGCAAGGAACACAGCTGGCTCTGAGAATACAGAGATCAGTGTTTTGGTAGCACTCCAGTCCTTTGTGTGCTGTGGGAGGTGAGAGGAAATAGCCTGCTCTGCCTGCTGAGGCAGGAATCTACCCCTGGGGAAGTACCGTAAGTGCAGGAACCACCCAGGCTGGTTAAGTGGTTCCCAAATCCCACACCCCTGGGGAAGTACCGTAAGTGCAGGAACCACCCAGGCTGGTTAAGTGGTTCCCAAATCCCACACCCCATGCCTGGGAACTCCACTTGCGGTGACTCTCTGTACCTCAGGGAAACACCCAGCACCCCCATGTTTTGTTTTTATTTCATTTGACCAAATCTGACTTGTTATGTTTTGACTTATAATCACTTAAAATCTATCCTTATAGTTAATAAATCTATTTGTTTATTCTACCTGAAGCAGTGTGTTTGGTTTGAAGCGTGTCAGAGACCCAGGCTGCTTCCCAGATCCTATGCCCCGTGCCTGAGAACTCCACTTGCCTCTGACTTGGCCCGAACCCCATTGGGACCCTTCCACAGCCCTTGGGGTCAGAGTGGCACTGGAACATTTTTAGTAGTAGGGGTGCTGAAAGCCAGCCCCCTTACTCCTGTCCCTCCCCCACCCCCTGGCTGGGAGCAGGGCTGTGCCTCAGGGAGGGGGGGACCCAGACAGGGGAAAGGGGGCCGAGGCCACAGCTGGGGGTGGGCGTAGGGCCAGGAGCGGAGCCCCAGGCAGGCACCAGCAGCCGGGGCATAGGTGTGGGGCCAAGAGCAGAGCCCCAGCTGTGGAGCTGGACGTGGGGCCCTGGGCACAGGGCCAACAGCCGGGAAGCTGGGCCAGCGGCCAGGGCCCCAGGAGCAGAGACCCGGGCGCAGGACCAGGAGTGGCGTGGGCCCTGGGAGCAGAGGCCTGGGAGCGGAGGTGGAGCCGCTACCCAGGACCCAAGCCCCAGGTGAGATGAGGGGTTGGGGAGCAGAGTGCGGGCGGAGGACCAGGAGCAGGGCATAGGCACAGGAAACATCCCCAGGTTTTATGTGCGGAGCTAGTGGCTGGGGAGCAGGGCGCGGGGTCAGTGGCCCCGCATAAAACCTAGGGGTGCTGGAGCACCCCCTGCACCGCTACTTCCCACGCCTATGCTTTGGGAGGCAGGAATAAGCCCCAGAAACAAAGACTGCCAGAACAGTTTCATCAGAACAGAGTAGGCAACGAGGTTTGTTAACACCACTGGCCATCACATACAGCCCCTAGCTAAAACCTCTCCAGCACATCCTCAACGCTCTACAACCTATCCTGGAAAATGATCCCTCACTCTCACAGATCTTGGGAGACAGGCCAGTCCTCGCTTACGGACAACCCCCCAACCTGAAGCAATTACTCACACACCACAGAAACACCAACCCAGGAACCAATCCCTATAACAAACCTTGTTGCCTGCTCTGTCCCCATATCTACTCTAGCGACACCATCAGAGGACCCAATCACATCAGCCACACCATCAGGGGCTCATTCACCTGCACATCTACTAATGTGATATATGCCATCATGTGCCAGCGATGCCCCTCTGCCATGTACATTGGCCAAACCGGAACGTCTCTACGTAAAAGAATAAATGGACACAAATCAAACATCAGGGATGGTAACATACAAAAGCCAGTAGGACGGGGGTGGGCAAACTTTTTGGCCCAAGGGCCACAAGGGGGTTGCAAAACTGTATGGAGGGCTGCATAGGGAAGGCTGTGCCTCCCCAAACAGCCCCCTCCCACTTCCCACCCCCTGACTGCCCCCCTCAGAACCTCTGACCCATCCAACCCCCCCTGCTCCTTGTCCCCTAACCGCCCCCTACCGGGACTTCCGCCCCTAACCACTCCCCGGGACCCAACCCCTATCCAATCCCCCTACTCCCAGTCACCTGACCCCTATCCACACCCCCATCCCCGACAGGCCCCACGGGACCCCACGCCTATCCAACCC
The DNA here is from genome assembly GCF_028017835.1 of Emys orbicularis. Lineage (NCBI taxonomy): Eukaryota > Metazoa > Chordata > Testudines > Emydidae > Emys > Emys orbicularis. The sequence continues at coordinate 12,371,127 of NC_088688.1, forward strand.
CCCCTGTTCCCCGTCCCCTGACCCCCCCCACCCGCAGAACCGCCGCCCCATCCAACCGCCCCCTGCTCCCTGTCCCCTGACTGCCCCCCATTACACCCCGCCCCTTATCCAACCCGCCCCGGCCCCGGTCCCGGCCCCCTTATGGCAGTCGCACCGCCAGGCCGGAGCTAGACATGCTGCTGCTCTGCTCAGCAGGAGCTCAGAGCCCCCCCACCCAGAGCGCTGCCCGCGCAGTGGCGTAGTTGCAGGGGAGGGGCCAGGGGCTAGCCTCCCCAGCCGGGAGCTCAAGGGCCAGGCAGGACGGTCCCGCAGGCCGGATGTGGCCCGCGGGCCATAGTTTGCCCACCTCTCCTGTAGGAGAACACTTCAGTCTCCCTGGACATTCTATAACAGATTTAAAAGTAGCCATACTTGAACAAAAAAGCTTCAGAGACAGAAACTGCAGAACTAAAATTCATTTGCAAACTTAACACCATTAATTTGGGCTTGAATAGGGACTGGGAGTGGCTGGCTCACTACAAAAGCAATTTTCCCTCTCCCAGAATTGACACCTCCTCATCAATTACTGGGAATGGACCACATCCATCCTGACTGAATTGGCCTTGTTCACACTGTTTCTCCACTTGTAAGGTAACTCCCTTCTCTTCATGTGTCAGTATATAATGCCTACATCTGTAATTTTCACTCCATGCATCTGAAGAAGTGGTTTTTTACCCAGGAAAGCTTATGCCCAAATAAATCTGTTAGTCTTTAGGGTGCCACCGGACTCCTTGTTGTTTTTGTGGATACAGATTAACACAGTTACCTGCGATATTTTAATAATACAATATCACCACATGTAATCAGTTGATGTAACTGATTATTCCTGGGGTTTAACACTCCCTGCCCCAGGTTAATTCCTGGGGTTCTCCCTTTGGGATGTCTGGACCCTCATTGTCACAGGAGTCCATATTACCAGCAGCCCCAGCCTCTCTGCCCCAAACAGTCATGAGCCAGACACCACCAATCATGAGTTTAGGTTAAAAAATAAAGAAAACCTGAAGTCGCATTTCTTTCGGTCTGTCTTTTGATTTTCAACTTCCCCTTGCCCAGCTCCAAAGGGTTTGGCTGCCAGTCACTGGTGCTCACGCATCCAGATGTATTGAGTCAAGGCATTTTCAGCTCCTGCTGCAGGAGCTCTCACCCCCACATCTGCCCATCTCCTGCCCAGTAAATAATTCTGCTCCCACCCAGGCTCTCTCTGATCAGCTTACCCACTGCCCCTCATCCATTCAGTCCCCCACCCCCACCCCCCGCCGCCTCACCTCTGCTCCTACTGAGGTTCTTCACCCTCTCTCCCAGGCCAGGGGGGAGGTGCATCAGGGTCCCCTTGTGACATTCTATACCTTGGGGAGCGCTCTGTAACCCCCATATTCCTCATTTATATATAATTGATCATATAAAGCAGGCCGTGTGAGGTATCAAGGGAAAGGTTATGATCTGCTGAAAGTCATTTTTCTATCTAAATATATATATCATCAATGCATATGAAGTTATGAGAATGTGTTGTACGGTTGTCACTAAAATACGCTGTGAGTTTGGGGGGTGCCCAGATACTAGCTCTCCAGAAACAATGACAAAGGAGGTAACCAACATCTGGGTGGATGCTGAACAACCATTGTCCAGCAAGGGAGCTACAATTCAATGACTCACCTGCATAAGGCCACACCAGGGGAATTGCTCAACCTTGCCTGGGGACTCAGCAATGCCCACCAGACATGCCTGGACTTGTGTTCTACAAGCATATGGGACTGAGGGTATAAAACAGAACACAGGCCCACATGCTTGGCCTTTCTCCTTCCCCCACCTATGCTGCAAGCAACGAGGACACTCTGAAGACTCCAACAGAGGGGACTGGCCCACGTTTCAAGGGTGAAACCTGTGTACTATGAACTTCAATATCCAGTGGGGGTGAGGAAAAACTGCTTAATCTAGATGTTGCCCAGTCTAATAGGTTGAGAGGTTAGACTGCGTGCTTATATTTTATTTTATTTTGGTAACTAACTCTGATGTTTTGCCTATCATTTATAATCACTTAAGATCTATCTTTTGTAGTCAATAAACTTCTTTTACTGTTTATCTTTACCAGTGAGTTTGCCCGAAGTGTGTGGTAAATCTGCTCAGGTTTGCAAAGGCTGGTGTATATTCACTTTCCATTGATGAAGTGGTGAACTTATTAATAAATTTGCACTGCTCGTCTTGAGCAGTGCAAGATGGTACATTCCTGGGGTACAAGGCTGGGAGCTAGGGGGATTTGGCTGGTGTCTTTCTCTTTGATTCATGAATGGCTCTGGGAGCATTCATGCAAACTAGCTGGGTGTGGAGCTCCACATGCTGATGGCTGAGTGATAACAGAGCCTGGAGGGGTTTGCTGCTTGTCAGTAGCAAAGCATGGTGAGAGACAGCCCAGGCTGGAGAGATAAGGGGGCACAGTGGTCTCAGAGTCCCAGCTGCCCCCCAGGGGATCCCGTCACACCCCCTCCCCTGTCCTTGTTTTGGAGAGAGATTTCTCCCCTCTGATGGGCAGCAAGAAGTCAGTGGGTGGTGTTTCCACCTTGTCCTCTAGGCCCAGCTCCCCTGTCTGCCCATGCCCTCACCAATCAGGGCTCTGGGAGACAGAGCTGACCCTTCTGTATTGTAGCCACTCCACAGCAGGATTATGGGCAATACCAGATTTATAATGGCACCACTGGCACCATGGCGCCGGGCCCGCAGTCGAAAGGGGCCCCGGCACGCTCTTCTTCCCCCCCACGCTCTCTCCTGTGTGGGGTCAGAGCTTGATGCTGCGGGCTGCTGTGGCTCCGTGGCAGCCTCTGCCGGCAGCCTGGCTCCTGCCCCGCCCCTTTCCCCAGCGTGCGACGTTCCCTCCCCCCCAGCCCCCCGCTGATCAGCTGGATCAGGAGGGGGAAAGGAGGAGGAGGGAGCCGTAGCACGCCGCTCCGGGGAGGAGGAGGAGAAGAAGAGGCGGGGGTGAGGTGTTGGGGAAGGGGCTGCAATTGGGGCATACCCCCTCCAGCCCCCTGCGTGAGCACCCCCATGACCCCAGCCCACCCCCCCAGCCCCCTGCCCTCCCTAACCCCTGCACTCCCCACCCCCTGCTCCCCCTCACATACCCTGAGCCCCCTGCCCTGACTCCTGCACCCCCCCACACACACAGCCCCCTGCACTGCCTCACACACATCCAGCCCCCTGCTCTGACTCCTGCACCCCCCTACACACACCCAGCCCCCTGCACCCCTCATACATCCTGAGCCCCCTGCACTCCCCTCACACCTCCTCAGCACCCCCTCACACACCCCCAGCCCTCTTCCCTGACCCCTGCACCCCCCACACCTCCCCAGTCCCCTGCCCTGACTCCTGCATCCCCCTCACACCTCCCCACCCCTGACCTCTGCACCCCCCACACCTCCCCAGCCCCCAGCCCTGCCTCCTGCATTCCCCCCTCACACACCCCAGCCCCTGCCCTGAAACCTGCACCCCCCTCACACACATCCAGCCCCCTGCCCTGACTCCTGCACCCTCCCCCACATCCCCACCCCCATCCTGAGAACCAAATAGGAGCTGCCCCAGGTAAGCGCTCCACACCCCAACCTCCTGCCCCAATCCTGAGCACCCTCTCTCACCCTAGCTCCTGGCCAGACCCCACGCCCGAACATTTTTTTACAATATTTGGAAAGATCATTAAGTGGTCCATCGAGACGCTCCGTGATTTTCAAGTGGTCTGTAGAAAAATAAGTTAGACTACAAGAACAATCAAGGTACCTCACTTTATTTTCATTTACTTGCTATTACTTATGGGAGGAGGATGAAGAAAAAAAGAATGAAAAACGGGGGCGGGGGGAGATAAGAGAGAATGTTCTTTTTCTTGACTGGGTCCCAAGGAGGAGCCCCAAAAATGAAGCTAAGCACAGGGCTGGGGGGCCCCACTAACTCTAAATCCACCACTGGCTGTCACGTCACCTAGGCAGGGGATACTGTCAGGGCCGGTGTAACCACTAGGCGAACTAGACGACCGCCTAGGGCGCCAAGACTTGGGGGTGCCAAAAAGCGGTGCCCAAAAATTTTTTTTACACTACAGTGGAGTTACACTACAGTGGGTTAGGTTCTAAAGTCACCGCGTAAGAGGAAAATCGTGTATAGTGAAAATTACCATAAAGTACAGTATACACTGGAACAGGGGTCCTCAACCTACGGCATGCTAATGTTAATGGCAGGCTGCGGGTCGCAGCGGCCGCTGATCCTGCTGCTGACCTGGGGTTCTGTTCACTCAGCTGGCAGCGGGCTGAGCAGGGCCAGCAGTGGGCTGGCTCCTGCCAGCCGGGGTCCCAGCCACCAGCCCCGCTCAGCCTGCTGGGGTCCCAGCCAGCTCCGCTCAGCCTTCGGCCGGCCTGAGTGAACGGAACCCCAGTCCGGCAGCAGGCTCAGTGGTGGCCGGGACCTGCAGCCTGCCATTTAAAAAAAAAATCAGCTCGCGTGCCACCTTTGGCACGCATGCCGTAGGTTGAGGACCCCTGTTCTAGTGTAGACAGTGTATCCTGTGTATACTGAGTGTACTGTAGTTTATGGTAATTTTCACTATACGCGATTTTCCTCTTACGCGCTGACCTTAGAACCTAACCCCCGTGTAAGATGTGACTCCACTGTATTCATTTTTGAAAATTTATAATAAGCGATGCTCCGGAGGGGAGGGGGGGGCGCAAGGTGGACGTTTCGCCTAGGGTGCAAAATATCCTTGCACCGGCCCTGGATACTGTGTCAGCTGATCCCCACAGTATCCAACCTACCTGGGCAGTACAGCAGACATGGCCCTGCCCACTAGCTCCTCTCCACTCCCTAGACCACCTACCACTTGTGTCCCGTCCCCCCCACTTAAGGCTTAGCCCTCTTACTTTTAAAAATGATTGCTTGCCCCTCTCCCCTCCTCAGGCTTTTCTGGCAGCCCTGTTGACAGGTATCCAGTTTTAGACTGGAAACTCCAGTAGAAAACGGGACCTGCGTGTCCGGTTAGCAGTGCTGACTGGAAACTAAATGTCCGGTTATAGGAGTAACCACATTAGCCTCCGCTCCTCCCACTCCCAACATCCACCCCAAAGGACTGGAAGAGAACCTGTGCTGCTGCTGCAGGAGGAGGGGCAGCTCAGTGCAGAGAGAGACAAAGAGAATGGGCTAGAACCAGGTAGGTACTCACTCCATGTGGGCAGGGGCGGGGGGGATCCTGTTTACCCCCTCCCCAGCCCTGCTGCACTTGCAGTTTACCCCTGACCCCTCCCTAGCTCCTGCCTGTTTGGCGCCGGGCCCACAAAAAGTTAATTCGGCCCTGATTATGGGGGAGGGCAGCAATTTCCTCATAGCTGGATGGGCTTCCCCACAGACCTACATGAGCCTACAAAGGAAGCCTGCAGTAGTGGTAGGTCTGCAACCCAGTTCCCTGGCACAAGCTCAACAGGGCTCTTACCCTGCAGTCCAGACACTGCCCTAGGTTTATTACCCAGCCCTTGTGGGCTTGATCCTGCAGCTCCTCCTGGTGCAAAACTCCCCGTAAAATCAAAGGGAGTCTGACATGCACAGGGCATAGAGGGGCCTTAGCAGCACTGCTAGAAAAGGGAGGAACACTCAACTCCCACAAAGAGCTCAAGGAATCAGACGCTGAGGTGATGAAACATGTACCCACGCACACATACACACACACACACACATCCTTGGCAGTGCAGCCCCCAGGGTAGCTGTTACTTTTATTGGGCAGTTCCTAGAATTGGAGTTGTGAAAGGAAGGTGCCAATTGTGACATTCCCTCCCCCACACACGTCTTCTCTAATCCTCTCTGTCCTAGCATGTCAAAGTCAGGGTGTAGCCCTCCCACACCCCTGCCTGGCAGGCAGGGAATATGGAGGACTGCCTCCATGGCTACTCAGCCAGGGAGACCCACCCAGTGCATAAGTACCATGGAGGCTCTGCAGCATAAACAGGATTGTTGTACACACTCTCCATCAGTGGATGGATTTAATCCAGAGGGAGCATGAGTTCACAGGACCTGGACACCAGAACTTTTAAACCAAGAGGGTATCCTCGGGAATCCCACGTTCGGAACCTCTGTAAGAAGGCAGGTGTGTGGGAATCAATGGAACATAAACATGGTTTAAGACCCACCATCCCTTCCTCTTAGCTTGGGTTCTGGGCTGTCTCAAGGATTTGGGTGCTAAAGCGCACATCCTGCATTGGTTAGAGATAGGCCCGAGCCACTGACTTTCAATCCAGATCACAACTTCCCCAGAGCTTGTGGCTGTTTGTATCAGGGATTTTGATTTGACCCAGAGACAACACATACCTGTCAATACGGGGGAGGGCAGGCAAAGTGAGGGTAGCAGCTTCCGCAGACATTACTGAGCACGCTCAGTCCGTGCAAGCATGATCGGTACAAGCCAAGCAGCAACTTGCGGGAGGAGGACATGTGACCCCCCATGTGCCCTCTTCTTCCTCCCCCAGTCACCTCTGATTTAACCTATTGCAGAGTTAGAGTCTTGCCGGGAAGTTCAAACCTGTTACGGAGGAACTGATGGCCCAGTTCATTCCTGGGAATGGCTGCAGAGGAAAGTTCATGGGAACTGGCAGCCCATGGCTGTTTCACATTACTTCTTGCAACAAAGTTGGGTAAACAAACGACATGCAGGCTCCAGCCAGAAGCTGCCAATTGGGACATCGTTTAAGGCACATGGAATTGCTGGCTGGACACTGGGCTGTGGCTGAAATAGGTTAGCATGAACTCCATTAATGGACATTTTTGAATCAAGAGGGGATGTTTTTTCTAAAAGATCTGCTCTATTTCAAACAGGAATTAATTCAGGGAAGTTTTATGGCCTGTGTTATTCAGGAGGTCAGACCAGATGACCAGAATGGTCCCTTCTGGTCTTAAAAAAAACCCTATGAGTGTATGAGCAAAGAGCAGAAGTGGGGAAAAGTAGAAGATACAAGCATGGGGAGATAAGGGGTAGGAATACTGTAGAGAGATGACAGAGTTGGGCAGGAACGAGACTCCTGAAAGGTCGCTCATGACAACACGGAATTTGCTTTTGTGGTAATGAGATATTGTTATTTTAGAGAGATCGAAAGCATGAGCATGCATGGTAGCCCATGTCAGGGTTGAGGCCCCACAGTGCTAGGTGCTGTACAAACACATAGGAAGGCATGGTCCCTGCCCCTAAGAGCTTGCAATCTGGAAAGACACCCCCTAGCAGGGGCGGCTCTAGCTTTTTTGCCGCCCCAAGCATGGCAGGCAGGCTGCCTTTGGTGGCCTGCCTGTGGGAGGTCCCCGGCATACCTGTGGGAGGCTTCGGCATACCTGCCGCCGAATTGCCGCTGAAGCCGCAAGACTGGCGGACCTCCCGCAGACATGCCGCCGAAGGCTGCCTGACTGCCACCCTCACAGGGACCGGCAGGGCGCCCCCCACAGCTTGCCGCCCCAGGCACGCGCTTGGAGTGCTGGTGCCTGGAGCCGCCGCTGCCCCCTAGGAGGGGGTGACAGAAGAGGATACGACAAACAAGCACAGTGCCGAGGGGAGTTAGGCACGAGGCATAATTCTTTAAAATCTTGGTGGTTTCAGACGTATTTGTTAAGCTGTGTGGTTAGGGGAGCTGGGAAGGGAGGGGGGATATTGGAGTAAGAGAGGCGGTGGGTAAAGGGAGAGAGAAACTGATGTGAAGGAGGTAAATGGGCAGGAGAACAAGGCTGGGCAGCTGATGGGATGTGGAGGTAGGAGAGGGGCGGGATGAAGGGGGCCAGCAACCAATGATAATATAGCAAAGGGGGAAGGGAGGGTGGAATCCAGAGTCCAAGCTTGAGCTAAGTAAATGCTGATGTCAGGAGGCTGTAAAGTCTCCTTCCAGATGCTACTTCCTACATGGAGTGAGGGAAGGGGAGGAGGAAGGCATAGGCATGGAAAGCCACCATCGGGGTCAGTGCTCCACTGTGCAATAAAAACAGCTGTAGAAACAGGAAGACATGGTCCCACTCTCTGCCCTGAGGAGCAATCGAAGGCCCATCTCCTACAATTGTGGGTGGGACCTATGGGCACTGTATCTATCTACCTAAAATAATCCATCTAATTTGATCTAATTTAGCTACTTATAAAATGCCTATCAACTTAGTATCCCTGAAAGTCAGTGGGGTGGCCCGATGAGACACACAACTCTCCTGAGTGAGGGCTTCAGGATCAGATCCATAACATGGATTTATAGAGTGATTTTCATACAAAGATCTCAGACTACCTTAGAATTATTGTTTAACTAAGCCTGGCACACACCTGTGAAGTAGACAATAATAATGGTAACTCACCTAATAGCTTTCTTTGACAAGATAACAAGCCTCATGGATGGGGGGGGGGGGTGGTAGATGTGGTCTATCTTGACTTTAGTAAGGCTTTTGATACTGTCTCGCATGACCTTCTCATAAACAAACCAGGGAAATACAACCTAGATGGAGCTACTATAAGGTGGGTGCATAACTGGTTGGAAAACTGTTCCCAGAGAGTAATTATCAGAGGTTCACAGTCATGCTGGAAGGGCATATCAAGCGGGGATTAGTTGTCGGTCCGGTTCTGTTCAATATCTTCAACAATGATTTCAATAGTGGCATAGAGAATACACTTAAAAAGTTTGCAGACGATACCAAGCTGGGAGGGGTTGCAAGGGCTTTGGAGGATAGGATGAAAATTCAAAATGATCTGGACATACTACAGAAATGGTCTGAAGTAAATAGGATGACATTTACTCCACTTAGGAAGGAACAATCAGTTGCACACATACAAAATGGGAAATGACTGCCTAGGAAGGAGTACTGCAGTACTCATAGTGGACCACAAGCTAAATATGAGTCAACCGTGTAACGCTTTTGCAAAAAAATCAAATATCATTCCAGGATATTTTAGCAGGAGTGTGGTAAGCAAGACACAAGAAGTAATTCTTCCGCTCTACTCCGCGCTGCTTAGGCCTCAACTGGAATATTGTGTCCAGTTCTGGCCACCACATTTCAGGAAAGATGTGGACAAACTGGAGAAAGTCCAGAGGAGAGAAACAAAAATGATTAAAGGTCTAGAAAACATGACCTGTGAGAAAAGATTGAAAAAATTGGGTTTGTTTAGTCTGGAGAAGAGAAGATTGAAAAGGGACATAATAGTGTTCAAGTACATAAAAGGTTGTTACAAGGAGGAAAGGAAAAAATTGTTCTCCTTAACCTCTTAGGATAGGACAAGAAGCAATGGGCTTAAATTGCAGCAAGGGCAGTTTAGATTGGACATTAGGAAAAACTTCCTAACTGTCAGGGTAGTTAAGTACTGGAATAAATTGCCTAGGGAGGTTGTGGAATCTCTGTCATTGGAGATTTTTAAGAGCAGGTTAGACAAACACCTGTCAGGATGGTCTAGATAATACTTAGTTCTGCCTTGAGTGGAGGGGACTGGACTGGATGACCTCTCAAGGTCCCTTCCAGTCCTATAATTATATAGTGTCTTTGATGCCAATGCATTTTTTAAAAAATCCTTAATAAACTAATATACAATTTATATCCAGGGACCACTAAAACACAGCCATGTCTAAGGTGAAACATGATAGTTACACAACAACGTCTAGCTTTCTTGAACTCAGAGTTAGCTACCACAAAAAGTAGTGTGGCTAAGAAAGCATTAAACATGAATGTGCCTCTCACATATTTTCAGAAGAGTTCCAGGATTTATGTTTTTGGTTTATAAAATCCTCCCTTTATTATAAATACTTTAGCTTGGCTTGAGGATTTAATATAAAAAAGAACATAGGGTAAACATTTCAAAAGTGCCTAACTGACTTCAGAGCCTAAGTCCTCATTTATTTTCAAAGAGACTTAGGACTAGATTTTAAAGGTATTTAGGAGCCTAAAATGCAGATAGATGCTAGTGGAATTTTCAAAAGCGCCTAGGTGCTGAACACCCATTGAAATCAAGCATCTATATTCATCTTTAGGAACCTAAATACCTTTAACAATCCAGCCTTTAAACTCCTAAATGCCTAAATCACTTTTGAAAATGGGACTTAGGCTGCTATCTCACTCAAGCCAATCACAGCAGTAGTCAGTTAACCCAAATATCTTGGTTATATTTGTTTGTGGTTATGGTTTTTGTGGGGTATTTTTAATTCCACAGGGAGTCACTGATGGAGCCAAAATAGCATGAGATCCATGTGGTCTGCTCACGATATTTACACCAGCCAGGAACTGAAATACCATGAGGAGAGCCTGATCTCATGTTTACTTTGGGTCCCTAAATGGCACCTTGATAACATTAAAGAAGTCTATGACAAAACAAGTACAAACACGAGAGCCCAGTCTAGGTTCAGGCTTTTTCTTCAAGGTGCTCAATGACCTGGGGCTAAAAGATCACCTAAAACTCTGGGATAAAGATTGTGTTCAACCACTCCGCTCCTAAACCATAATGGAACTTCCTAGCATACTGGTAAAACTCATCTGTGCAAGAGAGAGAGCTTTCTCAGGAGCTGGGGACCATGAAAACCTCACCACTTTCCACTCCAAATGCAAGGTGCATTTCTTTGCCCTTGCCTTCTCCAACAAACGTGGAGACACCTGTGTGTATATACACTAAAAAAATCAAATTCGAAACCAAAATACTCCACTGCACACACTTCTCCCCCTGGGGAAAGGATAAGAGAACAAATAGCATGTGAGGGATGTCAGTCATGTGGCATATTGCTCAGTGATGATCATGGTATGAGAACCTATACAGAATAGAGTGAGTAGTGATTTCAGCATCAGAGCAATTATTTGCACTTGTGGGCCTGGATCCTGCAAACTTGAATGAGATTACTCATTTGAGTAAAGTAAAGCTCATGCACGCATGTCTGCAAGTTTAGGGTCTTAAACCCAAACATGCTCAGTGAAAAAATGCATTTTCCTATCTTTTGCCCCCAAATAAAAATATAGACATTGGAAAATTAATGGGAACCCAAAGACTTGGGAAAAATACAGATTGGCTCTAAAAAGCTCCTAGATTTAGATTAATCTCGGATCAGACTGTAATTTAATCAGATAAATGTGAGAACACCGGGGTTCAGGGTCAGATTTGTTGATTAGTATAATTGAAAAAATAATGCTACAAAAGTGTACTCTTGGCAGCTTGCTCTGGAAAGGAAAAGCAAAGTTTATGAGTGGAATTTTCCAACCTTCTTTGCACATAGTTTCAGTGCCTCAGAACCAAAGGAAATTGTCAACTTGCTATAAAACATGGTTTGAGACACAAGTTTTCTGTGGGAGAGTACTGTAGCCCTATAACAAAGGTTTGCTACAACAAAGCGGACATTCAAGACTAGTTCACTCCAAAAAGCCCTTGTAAATGGAGCCACTGTTAATACCAAAATATTGGAGACAGCAGTAAGTCTGCAAAGTGAGAAGACCAAGGGGATTTGTGGTTTCTAAGTGAATTGTATAACGCCTTTTAATGATCTTCTAAAAACAGACTCCTTCTGATTTTAAGAACAGGTAAGTCAGGAGGAACAGAGACACCTCTTTCTTACCTTTGGGCTACCAAGCAGCCCTTTAAGATGTCTCTCTCCAAATCCTGCTTTCTGCAAAGCTTGCATCGATTACTCTATAAAGATGATTTACCGTTCCATATGCACTTATTTGGAATGAGACCCAGCGGGGAAACACTAGGATGCCTGTAAAATACAACCATGTGTCTGACGAAGTGGGTATTCACCCACGAAAGCTTATCCTCCAATACGTCTGTTAGTCTATAAGGTGCCACAGGACTCTTTGTTGATTTTAATATATTTTTTTGAGATGGGGTGACCAGAACTGCACACAATATTCAAGGTGTGGGCATATCATAGATTTTCTATTATCTATCACTTTATTAATGGTTCCTAACATTCTGTTTGCTTTTTTGAGTGCCATTGCACATAGAGTGGATATTTTCAGAGAATTATCCACGATGACTCCAAGATCTCTTCTTTGAGTGGTAACAGGTAATTTAGACCCCATTATTTTGTATGTATAGTTGGGAGTATTTTTTCCAATGTGCATTACTTTTGCACTTATCAACATTGAAGTTCATCTGCCATTTCATTGCCCAGTTACTCAGTTTTATAAGATCCCTTAACTATCTTGAGTAAGTTTGCATCAGCTATAGATTTTGCCACCTCATTGTTCCAGATCATTGATGAATATGTTGAACAGCACAGGTGTCTTCCTGCAAGGAAAGAAAAAGGAGGTAGAAGATTATGTTCCCTTGGACATAGCAAGAGAAATACGTTAAAAGATGGGAAATCTGTGCGCCCATCTAAATAGAATTAGGTGGTGGAAACAGTGTGTCTTTATTGCCCTTCAAACAAACAGAATTACCTGCTCATAAAAATAAAATGTTGCCTGTTTTTATAGATGGGGGGAATAAAACCATGTTGATTTCTTCCCTTTCAGATGTAAGACCTAGCACCTGAGATTCACAGCAGCCAGGCTGAGTTTTTCCAGAGGAGCTCTGATGAGATGATCTGTCACCTGATCGGTGGGCTGCAGATGGCATGGGGGATGTGCCACATCCCTTGCTAGCTACATCCGCAGCAGCTGCCATTGTGACACTGGGGCCAATGGGCCTACTTTCATCATGAGTAAAGACGATTCATATGGGTAAAGCAAGTGTTTGTAGATTAGGTCCTTAGATTGTTAACTCCCCAGGGTGAGAGCCTGTTATTTAATTGTCTGTAAAAACCCTTTTGCACAAGTGCTATATAACAAAAATAACCAATAGTAGATGGCTACTCTGACAATTATCTCATAATGAAGGCCATGCTGCCTATGTATTCTTGTGTCTGCATAACTGATCCATGCTGCAATATACGGTGAGATGACTCAGTGGAAACAAAACCAGTGTGTCTAGGATCCTCTCCCAGTACCAAACAAACAGTAAAGCGTGTCTCTCTGCTTTTTTATTATTATTTTCATTGTGGAGTGAGACCGCCTGGTTTTTTGCTCCTGTCACTCAGATATTGTCCCTGACTCAGTCCAGGAGCTGGATGCATTTGCAGTTATTGGCTTTAAACATGCAGCTGTAATTAGATGTCTTATACTTGCTGTCTCTCCAGAGTGCAATGCTCTAGAGAAACAAGGAGCAAGAGAACCTGGTTCTAAAACATGTTTGCACACCAGCGTGCGCAGGAATTTAAATTTGACCACTTTTGGATGGGCACGTTAGAGTAGCGGCCAGGGGCTGGATCAGCGATCTGGGCAGAGTCAGCAGCTGGGGCTGAAGCAGCAGGCAGGGGTTGGGGATGGGCCCGAAGCTGGGGGTGGAGCCAGAGAAGCGACTGGGGCCAGAACCCGGGCAGCGGCCGGGGCTGGGGCCAGAACAGTAGCCGGGGCTGAGGTCGGAGCAGCAGCCGGGGCTCAGGCTACAGCCAGAGCAGTGGCCAGGGCTGGGGCCAGGGCTGAGTCAGCAGCCAGGGCTGGGTCCGGAGCCAGAGCAGTGGCTGGGGCAGTGAACAGTGGTCAGCGATCAGAGCTGAAATAGCGGCGGGGGCTGAAGCAGCAGGCAGGGGTTGGGGATGGGCCTGAAGCTGGGGGTGGAGCCAGAGAAGCGTCTGGGGCTGGGGCCTGGGCAGCAGCTGGAATTGGGTCTCTGCCGGAGCAGAAATACATATTTTTAGAATAATATTGAGGTGTGCCCCTGCTTGCCCCCCTTGTGCATGCCCCTGTTTGCACATATAAGCGTTGGGGATAGGGAGCTATCAGTTGTTATGTTAAAAATAGAGATGGATGAAAATCTTCTGTCAAAACGTTCTTAAACCAAAAATTCTTCGTCACTTCAATGGAATTGTTCATGGAAAACATCTCTTTGCAATAAAAAAAATCTGATTTTCATAGAAAACTTGAAAAAAAAACATTTTGGCTGAAAATAAAAATGTTTAGGTATTTGTGAAATATTTTCTGTAGTCTGGTTTTCAATTGAAACCTCAACATTGTCATCAACATTTTTTGTTCACAATGAAACCATTTTCATTTTCATTTTGGACAAGAAAAACATTGCTTGACCAGCTCTAAAGTCAACCCTGACCTCCACTTATCTCTGAGACACAACCTGTCCAAGTTTTCCAGAAAAACAACGAAGAGTCTGGTGGCACCTTAAAGACTAACAGATTTATTTGGGCATAAGCTTTCATGGGTAAAAAACCCCATTTCTTCAGCTGCGTGGAGTGAAAATTACAGATGCCGGCATTATATACTGACACATGAAGAGAAGGGAGTTACCTTACAAGTGGAAAAACAGTGTGAACAAGGCCAATTCAGTCAAGATGGATGTGGTTCACTCCCAATAATTACTGAGTAGCTGTCAATACCCAGAGGGGAGAAATTGCTTTTGTCGTGAGCCAGCCAGTCGCGGGCCAGTTCCTATTCAAGCCCAAATTAATTACATTAATTACATTTGCAAATGAATTGTAGCTCTGCAGTTTCTCTTTGAAGTCTGTGGTAATTGTTGAAATCCAGGTGGAATTCTTCAAGGGCCTCCTTCCCGTGCATCCATATGATGATGATGTCATCAATGTAGCGCAAGTAGAGGAGGGGCGCTAGGGGACGAGAGCTGAGGAAGCGTTGTTCTAAGTCAGCCATAAAAATGTTGGTATACTGTGGGGCCATGCGGGTACCCATAGCAGTGCCACTGACTTGAAGGTATAAGTTGTCCCCAAATCAGAAATGGTTGTGGGTGAGAACAAAGTCACAAAGCTCAGCCACCAGATGTGCCGTGGCCTCATCAGGGATACTGTTCCTGACAGCTTGTAATCCACCCTCATGTGGAATGTTGGTGTAGAGAGCTTCTACATCCATGGTGGCCAGGATGGTGTTTTCAGAAAGCTCACCAATGCATTGTAGTTTCCTCAGGAAGTCGGTGGTGTCTCGATGCATGGTGTCAAGTAATGTTTTTCTTGCCCAAAATGTCAATGAAAATGAAAATGGGTTCAATGTCATCAACATTTTTTGTTCACAATGTTGAGGTTTCAATTGAAAACCAGACTACAGAAAATATTTCACAAATACCTAAACGTTTTTGTTTTCAGCCAAAATGTTTTTTTTTCAAGTTTTCTATGAAAATCAGATTTTTTTTTATTGCAAAGAGATGTTTTCCATGAACAATTCCATTGAAGTGACGAAGAATTTTTGGTTTAAGAACGTTTTGACAGAAGATTTTCATCCATCTCTATTTTTAACATAACAACTGATAGCTCCCTATCCCCAACGCTTATATGTGCAAACAGGGGCATGCACAAGGGGGGCAAGCAGGGGCACACCTCAATATTCATCTAAAAATATGCATTTCTGCTCTGGCAGAGACCCAATCCCAGCTGCTGCCCAGGCCCCAGCCCCAGACGCTTCTCTGGCTCCACCCCCAGCTTCGGGCCCATCCGCAACCCCTGCCTGCTGCTTCAGCCCCCGCCGCTATTTCAGCCCCGATCGCTGACCACTGTTCACTGCCCCAGCCACTGCTCTGGCCCTGGCCCCAGCCCCGGCTGTTGCCCTGGCCCCAGCCCCAGCCACTATTCCAGCCCCGATCGCTGACCACTGTTCACTGCCCCAGCCACTGCTCTGGCTCCGGACCCAGCCCTGGCTGCTGACTCAGCCCTGGCCCCAGCCCTGGCCACTGCTCTGGCTGTAGCCTGAGCCCCGGCTGCTGCTCCGACCTCAGCCCCGGCTACTGTTCTGGCCCCAGCCCTGGCCGCTGCCCGGGCTCTGGCCCCAGTCGCTTCTCTGGCTCCACCCCCAGCTTCGGGCCCATCCCCAACCCCTGCCTGCTGCTTCAGCCCCAGCTGCTGACTCTGCCCAGATCGCTGATCCAGCCCCTGGCCGCTACTCTAACGTGCCCATCCAAAAGTGGTCAAATTTAAATTCCTGCGCACGCTGGTATGCAAAAATGTTTTAGATTCATAGATTCATAGATTCTAGGACTGGAAGGGACCTCGAGAGGTCATCGAGTCCAGTCCCCTGCCTGCATGGCAGGACCAAATACTGTCTAGACCATCCCTGATAGACATTTATCTAACCTACTCTTAAATATCTCCAGAGATGGAGATTCCACAACCTCCCTAGGCAATTTATTCCAGTGTTTAACCACCCTGACAGTTAGGAACTTTTTCCTAATGTCCAACCTAGACCTCCCTTGCTGCAGTTTAAGCCCATTGCTTCTTGTTCTATCCTTAGAGGCTAAGGTGAACAAGTTTTCTCCCTCCTCCTTATGACACCCTTTTAGATACCTGAAAACTGCTATCATGTCCCCTCTCAGTCTTCTCTTTTCCAAACTAAACAAACCCAATTCTTTCAGCCTTCCTTCAGAGGTCATGTTCTCAAGACCTTTAATCATTCTTGTTGCTCTTCTCTGGACCCTTTCCAATTTCTCCACATCTTTCTTGAAATGCGGTGCCCAGAACTGGACACAATACTCCAGCTGAGGCCTAACCAGAGCAGAGTAGAGCGGAAGAATGACTTCTCGTGTCTTGCTCACAACACACCTGTTAATACATCCCAGAATCATGTTTGCTTTTTTTGCAACAGCATCACACTGTTGACTCATATTTAGCTTGTGGTCCACTATAACCCCTAGATCCCTTTCTGCCGTACTCCTTCCTAGACAGTCTCTTCCCATTCTGTATGTGTGAAACTGATTTTTTATTCCTAAGTGGAGCACTTTGCATTTGTCTTTGTTAAACTTCATCCTGTTTAACTCAGACCATTTCTCCAATTTGTCCAGATCATTTTGAATTATGACCCTGTCCTCCAAAGCAGTTGCAATCCCTCCCAGTTTGGTATCATCTGCAAACTTAATAAGCGTACTTTCTATGCCAATATCTAAGTCGTTAATGAAGATATTGAACAGAGCCGGTCCCAAAACAGACCCCTGCGGAACCTCACTCATTATGCCTTTCCAGCAGGATTGGGAACCATTAATAACAACTCTCTGAGTATGGTTATCCAGCCAGTTATGCACCCACCTTATAGTAGCCCCATCTAAATTGTATTTGCCTAGTTTATCGATAAGAATATCATGCGAGACCGTATCAAATGCCTTACTAAAGTCTAGGTATACCACATCCACAGCTTCTCCCTTATAAAAGTTTGGAGACCACTGATATAGTCCAACCCCCTGCTCAAAGGGGGACCCATCCCCAGACAGATTTTTACCCCAGTTCCCTAAATGGCCCCCTCAAGGATTGAACTCACAACCCTGGGTTTAGCAGGCCAATGCTCAAACCACTGAGCTATCCCTCCTTCCAGGTTCTCTTGCTCCTTGTTTCTCTAGAGCATTGCACTCTGGAGCGACAGCAAATCTAAGACATCTAATTACAGAATAACAGAACTTCAAAAACAGACTTCAAAGAGAAACTGCAGAGCTACAATTCATTTGCAAATTTAATGCCATTAATTTGGACTTGAATAAGGGACTGGGAGTGGCTGGCTCACTACAAAAGCAATTTTCCCTCTCCCAGAATTGACACCTCATCAATTATTGGGAGTGAACCACATCCACCCTGACTGAACTGGCCTTGTTCATACTGGTTCTCCACCTGTGAGGTAACTCCCTTCTCTTCATATGTCTGTATATTTATGCCCGCATCTGTAATTTTCACTCCATGCATCTGAAGAACTGGTTTTTTTATCCACAATGTTACCAGATGTGCCCATTACTTTGGGGTACGCTCATTTATTCGGGTTACTCCTCTGGGGAAGGGGGTTCTGTAATCCTGTCAATGTACTGCTTGTGTCACTTGTGTTTTCATATGGAGCTCTACTTCTCCCTTCTGCAAGTCCCCTCCCAATGGAGCTTTCCTGCAGGACCTAGGGTCCCTAGGGCTGGGTTACTCCCACCCCAGAACCGGATGAACACCCACACCCCCACACGTACATTAACAGAGCAAGTCTGAGCAGACCGGGTCAATCAGCACTGTCAAGCTGACCCCTTATATGTCTCTGGACTCACTGGGCTGGAGGAAGCAGCACTTTCAAGCTGACTCTCCTTATATGCCCCTGGGCTCCATGGACTGGGTCAAGCAGCACTTTCAAGCTGTTACCCTTATGCGTCCCAGTTTCAGCACGTCCCTATCCCCACTCCCCCAACACAATTGTACTGGGAGTAACCTACTCGATGAGCAAACCCCACAGTATTTTGGGCGCTGCAGGGATCTTTAGCTTAGGTAAAAGAAGCGTTGCTGTAGAGTGAATGGGGGAAGCTAAAAACACAACCGAGTAAAGTTCAGCAAGAGAGAGAGAAGCAACCAACTTAACCATAGAAGTTATTTATTGAATAATAGTGATAACTACACAAGGAGGACTAAACCAACCTAGCATACATGATTAAAGGTTAATACCTAAGGTAGGGAGGAAAACAGAGAGAGAGAAAGAGGGGGGGGGGGATCTCACCCACTCCATGAGGCTTGAACTGGTCGGGGTTCCCAGGTGATGGTGGTAGCTGAGGGTCCTGAATGCTGGAGACAGGCAGAGCCCCCAGCACGATCAGTCAGGAGATGGAGTTCCAGTGGAACTGACGCATAGTTTGGATCTAAGCATCAGAACCCTGACTAGAGGGTGAGTAGGGATTTTTGTAGAGAAATTACAATGGTTCAAGGGAGAACACTAGATTTGTTTATAGGTGAGCTGATGACTCAAGGGTTTTCTTTAGACTAGACAATAGGAGCTGATCACTCTGGGCTATGGGTGGGGTTTTCTTCCAGGGAGCTCACAATGCAACTAGGCTGCTTCAGTATTTGGATCTCAATTAAGGATTCATTACTAGAATTGGTCTGATAATTGCTGAGCTGGGTGTGTGCAGACATAGGTTCATTAACATCTGGAGCAGAGATTCCCATGATGCAGTGCTTCCCTGCTTTTTCTGGTCCCAGAATTCAGTGTGGTTCTCTGTTCTCCATTCTGTATGTAAATTGAGATGTCTTCCTGTCCCATCTTTCATGCAGATGAGGCTTGGGGAGTTGTCTCTGCTCTCCATTCTGTATGCCAATGGAGATGTCTTAATCTTGTCACCCTTGTCAGGAGGGGTCTAGGTGTGTCTCCCAACGCCCTTCACTGGTCTCTGCAAGTTTTTTTCTCTGATGGGTTTTGGTTTAAGCAGAGGCTGGGGGTGGGGGAGGTGTGTCTTTCATGAGTCAGGCTGGATACTGCACCCTGGTTCCCCAAGAACAGAGGTGTCTGGTATCAACAAAAGCTTATGCCCAAATAAATCTGTTAGTCTTTAAGGTGCCACCGGACTCCTCGTTGTTTTTGTGGATACAGACTAACACGGCTACCCCTCTGATACTTGGCATCATGCAAGTTTTCCAGAGTTTTCAAAAAGATGAGCTAATTGCTTTTTTTAAGAGGTGGACCCAAGCTCCCAAGTTTGCATCCTGTGACCAGGATCCCAGTAGGGGCCAGCTGAGGTCACTCAATTAGGGTGAACTGCAAAGAATAGGGCAGACAATCCCCAAAGCTGGTGGATTTTTCAATACTTAGATTTACCAAGCCAGCACAAAACAGCTTCTTTATTATCTCACTGGTTGCCCAGAAACCAACAACAGTTCCCTTAAAGTAACCCAGCCTCAGGCCTCCGTCCAGGTACCCAAGTCAAATATGATGAAGATTTCTGAAAATCTTATTTCATCATATAGAAGAAAAGGTTCTACCAATCCCAAAGGATTGGGCAAATTACCGTCCAGATTAATGAATATTCCAGATCTTACCCAACTACACACTCACAGTCAATTCTTATTAACTAAACTAAAATTTATTTTAAAAGAAAAGAGAGAGTATAGTTAAAAGATCAATATACATAGAGACAGGAGTTCAATTCTTGAGGTTCAGATACATAGCACAGATGATGAGCTTTGTAGTTGCAGAGTTCTTTTAGAATTTAGTCCATAGGTTATAGTCCAATGACCAATATCATATCCAGGGTGTACCAGATGATCTAGGATCTCATCTTACGACTCAAACTTCCCCAGATGAATCTTGAGCAGATCTGAGATATCAGGATCAGGACCCAATGGCCTTTTATACAGTTTTATAGCAGCCACTTGACCCTACCATCCTGGGTAAACAATAGGCTTTTGATGTAGCCTTCTGCTTCCTAAACACCACCAGTAATTAGTTACACAAATTAACATAGGGCAATTTATCCATTATGGAGTCTATCACAAACTTCAAAGAGACATATATACAATGACATTATTTCACCCAAGATTCATCTAAATGTTAATATTCCCTTTTGATCTTGGAATTAATAGTTATAGTGACAGACAGGAACTGTGTGTTTACATGGCTTACATTTATGAGTTCACATATACAATTAGTACATCTCTACCCCGATATAACGCTGTTCTCAGGAGCCAAAAAATCTTACCGCGTTATAGGTGAAACCGCGTTATATCGAACTTGCTTTGATCCACTGGAGTGCGCAGCCCCGCCCCCCCCGGAGCGCTGCTTTACTGCATTATGTCCGAATTCGTGTTATATCGGGTCGCATTATATCGGGGTAGAGGTGTATCACTTCTAACTTCTAACAACATAGGTTTGCATTTCAAAGTTCTAGCCTATTTAGCATTGAACGGCCTTAATTACCATTCACATACTTTCTAACATGTCTTTAAAGGTTAGATTTGGGTCATTCAGCCTGCAAGCTGTTTAACCCTTTCTGGCCATGTATTATACTTTGTATAAGATTTGTTGCAATTATATAACAGTGGTAGCAATAATGATTTGCATGGTTATATTTTAATTAGGCAATGTCACACATCCTAACTAGTTTTAAGATGGAACTAGATAACTATATGAACAGGATTATATGATGGGGTTGCCTGCGATAGAAGGGAACTGGACTCGATGATTCAAGAGGTCCCTCCTTCCAGTCCTATGTTCCTATGAATCCAGGTTTTGGATCAGCCTGTCACAGAGACTGGGGAAGGCCTAATTGCTCAGATCTAGAGCCCAATTTCCATGAAGTTTGGGGCTGCTCAGGGCTGGGGTTTTGGGTCAAGTCCATCTGCCCTCCTTCCCCGCTCCCTTTATTTTTAAAATAATTCTCATGAGCCTCTGCATGAATTAGATTATCCTCTTCACCCACCACAGGATTCACATCAAGTCAATAAAAATCAGCTCAATCCTCCACTGAATGACAGTGAAAAAAATCCCTCTTGCAGATTGATTTCTTCCCTGTGGTGATGCCTACACAAGCTGTAGAGAAGTCCTTGCATTTGTTGGTGATCTCTGTCCCCTCCAGTAGTGAGCCTGGAGAAGGGTTTTGTGGTTCCTATCCATCTCTCTCTAGACTGTGCAGTAAAGAAGAAGTCTCTCCAGGGATGGGACTATCGCTAATTAAAATAGAAACCACTAGAGAATGGAGGAACAGCTGAGATGATATATGAAACCCAAAACCCACCATGAAACTCTGCCGTAATTACTAGATTTTGCCTGACTTCATGTCAAAACTCTATCAAACTGAGTTCCTCATGGCTTCCACTCAGGACCCCAAAACGCAAAGGCAGAAAAGTCGGGAAGGGATCTTTACCTGGCTAGGCTGGACTATTGCAATACAGCCTCCTGAGAACTAGATAGTAGCCCAGTACAGGGACTGACTGATCGGAGAACCAAGACACGGCTTCCCATGATGGAGTGTCTGCTGCAACCCAACAGAAGAGTGAGGGACAATACACAGAAGCAGTTGTGAGAATGCTAAGTTAAGCAGCGAAAGTAGCCAGGGACCTGAGGCCACTACACAAAAGGGAGCAGTCTTGGTCCAACCACTGACAACTAGCCCCATACAGAAATGTCAAAAGGCAGCAGCCCAAGCTGCAGCGTACAAGGTAGTTGCAGACTCAGAACATCAGTGGAGGAAAAAACAATGACAACTGCAGAATACTGGCAGACAGCTGGCATCTGGGACACAGGTCAGGACGAGGATGACTCAGAATGAGCCTCAGCCATCAGCTGGCCTAGTGTAGGAGAGACAGGAGCATGGGGTTTACGGACAACACAAAAGACCACAGGAAACCACTCAGTTAAAAGAAGGCAGCCACAGGGTGGCAGCAATTCCTCTACCGACAGTGGTAACACAAATAAGGAATGGGAGACTCATTCGCAGGCCAGCATATTTGAAGGAATCTGAGGTCTAAGAGACTGTAATGAGATGGAGGTAAAGGCTATGCCCCCATGGTGAGCTATGTACTGGGATCCTCTCGCCACAGCAAGCTCTTGTGAAAAAGGCAGGCGTTTGGGATGGAGTAGCACATCTTGAAGGACAGAATTGCACCTGGAAGTTAGTCTGTGTACACATGACTAGAACACTAAGCTCCAGTTACAGCAGCTCTGCAAATAGTTGCTTTAATAAAGAGCCATTACTCAGCACATAATACATAAACCGCGCCTTCTCTACAGCCCTTTCAAAGGCCAAGAACCTCCAACCACTAGCCTTAGTCATCCAATTGTCAGTGCATAGGGCATCATGGAGAGTGGCGTATTATCTTCTTGTCTCTTCTGGCACACTCTGGCTGAAGCTGCCGCTCCTTCTTCCTGCAAAGGTTGTGAGGCATTGCCCTCGCTCTATTTGTTTTGGATGCCAGTTTCAATGGGTGGCTTTTTACTGGTGTGTCATATTTTACTGGCCTTGCACTGCATTATGTTGTATTGTGTATGTTTTATTGTATTGGTTTTTTATTACAACAAAGCACCTCAAGCACTTCATGGGGGAGGTACAGGCATGCATGAGAGATAAAATTTTGCTGTCACAACTGTATACATGCTCTCCTTGAACCGCAACTTAGCTTTTCAGTAGCAGTTTTCATGTGGGACTTTCAAAAAGCACTCAGCATTAGCCTAACTCAGTTCCAACTAGAAGTTATTGGTAAAATTCCCATTGACTTCACTGGGAGTGGAGAAAAAAACAATACTTTAACGTATGTCTCTGGTCAGTCAGTGAGTGTTGTGCTCCCGTTCTGTGCCTGACTTGCAGAGGAACTGGAGCTCTTACAACCTAAAGCTTTACCATCCGCTTAAGCTGTAGCAAGTTGTGCTTTTAGCTCTGCAGGTCTCCGGTTCAATCCCCAGTATTGGCCAAGACGACAGTCACCAAAAATGCCCCTTCTGTAGGACTTTTGAATGCAGGTCAACTTAGGAGTTTGGCTATGGGAGAGAGAAATCTTAGATCCACCCTACTTTACATATTCTTGCCTCACCCCAGGTTCATTATTGACTTTCAGGGAGGACATGAAATAGCTTGTTTCACATCTTTCTCCACATTATGTTTGAACTTATCTCATTCTTTTTGGGAAGGATAGGGCAATAAGGAAACTGATAGTCTTCCAAATCACATCTCCCGGGTGATTTCATTGGGATTGCAGGGGGGCACGTCAGGAAAGAATTCAGACCACAGTACATGGCTTTGGATGGAATTATTATGTACACCGTCCTATTGTATTGCAATGGAAGTGGGGGGAAAGCCATTGGGCAACTATATTTTGTCCCAGACATGTCACCTTAAAAAATATTTTTCCTTGCATGTTCCCCATCCTCACCATCTCTCCTTATTCTTCCCTGTTTCTACAAGCTCCCTCTCCTAATCTCTGCCGCTCATATCCAACCTCTGCTGTTCTCACACAGCTTCCTCATACCTCTGTTTTCTGTGCTTACTCCTACTGGCCTCTTGTGACACCTGCCCTAACCTTATTCTTCCTTGGAAAGCCAAACTTTCTCCTCTCCCTCCCTTTCTCACCTTCTTTGGGTCCTCTCCCTCTAATCGTCACAACCTCTACTGTCCCACTACTCTCTGGGATTCCCAATGAACATTACAAACCATGCCCTTTTCTCCAATCCATCTGCTGGAGCTCAACACCACCTGTATGGTTCTGACCCAGTTTCTGGGGCTGCTCTCACTCTGCACCCCAGAGGTCACTGGGGTTGGTTTCCCAGTAAAGGATAACTGCTGTCTCTTAATATTTTTACATGTGCAGATGCTCCAGGGATGGGATCATTAGAAATGCCTGGAAGAATCCTAATGTTTTAAAATCTGCTGATGCAGTGCATTTGATTAACTCGGTTTCGACCATGCCCTGTTCTAGTACATCCAGGGTCAAGTGAAGGCATTGAATGAAGCCCAGATTTAGGGTTGAGTTGGTTTTATTATTTGTTTGCAATGTTTATTGCAGCAAAACTGGATTATAACTTTATATTTCTTTGGAGAACTTTCAAACTGTTTGTAAACAAAAAAGTTACAAAGTAAAGGGAAAGTAGTATTTGGCACATGCCAGTTTTGGTTTGGTTTTTGGGTGGGAACTTAACGTGAGTTCTACCTAAACTGCCACGTAGCACAAAACTGTCTTTTGGTTCCATTTACAAGAAAGCTGAGGCTAGTTTTAAATGTGAGACATGCCAGTCAGTCAGTGTGCTGACGGCAATATTTCTAAATGCATTTCAACACAGGAGCTTGTACCCGAATGAAAGAGGTGATGCTCCAAACACCAGAACTCTTTAACCTCTACTTCATGCCCCCGCATTCAACACAGTTTCCATGCGGGCTTGCCTATGTTCTTATATTGCTCAGAATGGAATAACATAGAAAACTATAAGAAAGTAGCTCCATTTGAGACAGAGAAGCAGAGGTTAACTGATTCAGCTTTTAATATTTGGGAGGCAACTGATGTAGTTCATAATATTTTGGCTACCTCAGTACTATAGCAATAGGAATACCTAGCCCCTGGATGCCTTTGTGCTATGTGCTACACAAACACAGAACAAAAAGACAGCCCCTTGCCCTAAAGAACTGACAATCAGAGTTAAGAACATTACAAATGCATGGACTAGTTACAATATCTTTTTAAATCTGGCCATGCTATGCACTTGATGAGCTGTGTTTGATGGAGGTCAGTGCTGTTCTTCACATCCAGGGTTACGTGAGGACAGATATTGGATCCTAGGTTGGAGCTTGGAGTTTGTTTATTTTCTTTGCAATGTTTATTATAGCAATTAACTGTGTCTATTCTTGGAATGCTTTTAAAAGATCCCCACACAAAACACACACAAACAGAAGGTAAAAGAGCGGCAGTACAGGGCACACACTTTTTTAGTTTATGGGTTTTTTCCCATTGCCGATCACCTTTTAGATTTTATCTCGTCACGGTGCAGTAGAAAGCAAGCTAAATCCAGCCACTTGCATGCCTTCCACAGACACACCCCCTTCGTCCAAGAATAAGTTTGCACGATCAAATTCTCCTCCACCCACATGAAAAGGAAAACAAACATAACCCTCAGTGTCTCCCAACAATCCCAGCTTTCTCTGCTCTCTCTCAAATGCCAGATGTGTTCTCCTTCTAACCATGAGCTGGAGGTCCCCGCATTTCCTTAGTAAGGTAAAAAGATATAAAACAGCAACCTCCTCCACAAGGAGGAGCCAGAACGATACTTCTGGAACTGGAAGATGATACCCCTCTAAAATCATTGTCCACCTTTGTTATTCACACTAACTTAACACAATATAGCACTTATCCTCGAACTTATCAAAAGCAATAGGATGACTCAGCCTTTGGTCTGGTCTACACTTAAAATTTAAGTTGACATAGCTGTCAGTCAGGGGTGTGAAAAAACTACACCTCTAAGCACCGTAGCTATGCCAACCAAACCCCGAGTGTAGACAGCGCTAGGTCAACGGAAGAGTTCTTTGACTGACCTAGCTACCACCTCCCAGGGAGGTGGATTAACTTCAATGACAGTAGAACCAACCATTGCTGTATTGAGTGTCTACACAGAAGTGCTACAGAGGCACAACCGTAGTGTTGTAAGCAGGGCCGGTGCAAGGAAGTTTCGCGCCCTAGGCGAAACTTGCACCTTGCGCCCCCCACCCCAGCCCTGCGGCAGCTCCCCACCCCCGCCCTGAGGCGCCCCCCCTCGCGGCAGCTCCCCCCCCCCAGGAGCTGTGCGGCAGCTCCCCACCCCAGCTCACCTCTGCTCCGCCTCCTCCCTGAGCATGCCGCCCTCACTCTAATTCTCCTCCCAGGCCTGCGGCACCAAACAGCTGATTGACGCTGCAAGCCTGGGAGGCGGGAGAAGTGGAGCGGCGACTGCGCGCTCGGGGAGGAATGCTGTAACAAAAAAAATTGGGGGCACCGCTTTTTGGCGCCTCCAAATCTTGGCGCCCGAGGCAACCGCCTAGTTCGCCTTAATGGTAGCACCGGCCCTGGTTGTAAGTGTAAACATAGCTGAAAAATTACTTACCTTCCACTGCTCTGCTTCCCAAATATGTTGGGCCATGCCCCAGTACAGCCCTGGACTGAAGCATGGTGCTAAAAACTGTGGTCGGCCAGTTATCATACTGCACCACCAGGGCCAGCTCCAGGCACCAGCACAGCAAGCAGGTGCTTGGGGCGGCCAACGGAAAGGGGCGGCACGTCTGGCTCTTCGGTGGCAATTCGGCAGAAGAACGAAGTGGCGCGGTGGAGCTGCCACCGAAGTGCCGCCGATCGCAGCTCCCCCCCCCCCCCCCCCCCCGGCCGCTTGGGGCAGCAGAAACACTGCAGCCGGCCCTGTGCACCACATAAAACAAATTGTGGTCAGAGAGGATACATATGCTACTGTATGCTAGTGCTGCAGCAGAGCTAAACCACACTTTAGGTAATAAAAGGAAAATACATTGTATTCAGCCACCATTTTATAGCATAAATGATAAGGTATTGGGACGGACTTGTTACTGTTAATAGACTGACAGATTTTTAAAGCTATAACTTAAAGTTCATATGATGCAGTGGCAGATGAACTGTTTAGCTAAGCTGGGCAGGAAAAGGTTTTCCTGTCTCATGGAAATTTTGAGAGCTGGAAAATTTTTACCTTCCCAAATTAGGCCAAAAAGTTGAAATATTGAAAAATGTTCACAAACGGGAAAAAAACACACAAAAATTTGGTTCATGTCAAAGCATTTAATTTCAATAATTTCAAAGTGTTTCATTTAGATTTTGACCCTTTTTTCCATTTTTTTAACATTTGTTCAGTCTAATTTAACTTAAATTTTGAAAGTAAAAGTCATTTAGAACCAGAAAACTGGATTTTTTCACTTAGAAAATGTCAAAACTAAACGTTGACAATTTAATATTCAAAAAAAAATTTTAGTCAGGAGATTCAGGGAAACAAGTCCTGTTTTGCCAACAGTTTAAGTTTCAAGAAATCAGCATTTTTCAACAAAAAAACTATTTGTCAAAGTAAGAACGGCCATACTGGGTCAGACCAAAGGTCCATCTAGCCCAGTATCCTGTCTTCTGACAGTGGCCATTGCCAGATGCTTCAGAGGGAATGAACAGAATAGGTAACCATCAAGTGATTCATCCCATTGCCCATTCCCAGCTTCTGGCAAACAGCAAAAATATTCCCCAGCCAGATCTCCTGATTAGCTCTGATGTTACCTGGGGTTTTTAGAACCCAAAATAGTGGTACTTAATTGTTTCATTCCAGGTGGTGTCAGGAATAAATCAATGGGAAAACAGCAATTCTGTCTGATAAATTATTAATACAAGTAAGCATGCTTTTATTTAAATCTACAATTTATTAGATATTAAGTACACACAGACATAAGAAATAGGTTTAGGACATCCCAGAGATAGTTACTCACAGTCTGAGATGGTTTTGAGTAATTACCAGCCGGACTTCCAGGGGCCCTCTTTCTGTCCAGCTGATGAGGAGTTTAGATGTCAGCTCCTTGCTGGAAGAAAAGTTTCCTCAGACTTCTCCAAGGTATTTACTTTTACCTAATTTTTTTAACTAACTTTAACAAAACACATAACCTGTAGTGACTCCTAATGGGTCAACATAATAACCTTTACTAGGTCACTAATTCTTTTAATTTCAATAAACTATTCATTATGTTAAAACATTTCTAGTATTTCTAGCCATAACAACAATAGGTCAGAGGCACCTAAAATCAAGGTCGCTATTCACTCACTCTCTTCCATAACTTTCTGTCCCATCCTCCCATTTTGATTAACAAACTGCAAGGATGCAGCTGTCTGACCTTGTCTCAGAAAGGCCTAAGATTATTCCTAGCAATGTGATGTTTGGTTTTCAGCCAGCAGTGGCTGAACATACAAAATGGCTGACTTCAGTACTGTCAAGTTCTGAGGTATACGCAGGAATATCAGTTTCCGAGGCTAACACTTGAACAGGCATATAAACAGCTAACAAGGTGAACAGAAAGATGTCATGAATTGGAGATCATGCTAGGGCCTGCAAGTAGAATAGCAAGGAACTGACCAAAAAAGGACATGGATTGCTTCACCTCTTTCTCCTCTGTCACTGAGTGCACATACCCTGATTGATATCCATGTACATTGGCTGGAAATAGATCACAGAACTGGAATATTTCAATGGTTTGTGTACCTGGGAGATGCACTGGTTTTATGGCTGGGTGTTTGGGTTTTGATCACAGACTATTGTAAGTTTTATGGTGGAAGAGTTTATTTTTTAATGTTTTGTGTACACTGGGAGTACAGACAGGGATTACTCTCCTGCTCAGAATCTGAGTCTGTCTCTTCTCTGATAGAAACAAACCAAAGTCTCTATTTGTTTGCATTTTACAAGGAAAGTATGGCACCACAACATCAAAGAATGAATGAAGCTGGCAGAGGCTAGTAATCTCAAGGTTCCAATCTAAATTATTCCAAATTTATGGTCTGGAGAATGGGCCTCTCTTGTTGATAACACAACACCCTAGCAACTGCTTTTCAATATGCCTTAAAATCATTGCCACAAGCATTTATTGCCAGGCCCCTAGTGATAATGCTGCATAAATCGAGTGATTTGAAGCCCAGCCATATGAGGCCTTTCATGTGTCTCCTATTAAATACAGACAGAAAAACCAGAAATGGGAAATCATTCATGCTACTACACATGGCAGGACCAAAGGCATTGGAGCGCTACAATACATTCTAGCACTAAGAAAAGGAGGGGTAGCTCCTAGACAAAGTCATTCACAAAAATCAAGACAACTATGGTCAATGTAAGAACATCACTTGGGAAAGAAACATTTCCTTTATGAGAAATCAGCTGGGAAAGGAACATTTCCTTTATGAGGAATCAGGTAAAACCATTGATCTGTATGTTACAGACCTACTGTACTTAATAAAGCTAAGTTGTGTAAACAGTTAACAGAGGGAGTCTTTAGAGACTGGATTATTTGTGGTATAACTGATAACCAGTCAAGGCAAGGTTATTGGAAGAAATGGACTTGGCCGTTCAAAGAATAGTGGCTATTTGCTAGACTAGTGAAAACTGTGCTTTCCAGATTAAAGTGCAAAGAAGCAGTGGAAGAAATGAAGTGCATCTAAATTCCTTTAACTGCAAGGAGAGGAGGATCAGGCCTCATTTGTATGCTCATCGGATATAAGATTTTACACAGACTTCACTTCATGCACACCAGGGTAATTAGCAAGCTGTGCTGGAGAGGATGTGATGCAAAAGCTGCTTTCAGATATGCGATGGAACCATCCAAAGAGTAAATTCTTCTGGGCACTAATCCAAATACACATTCAAGAAATAATCGAGATGCAATTATCCATTCAATCTGTAGAGCTTTTGTAGAATGATCAAGCAATAAACTACTATTTACAAGAGATAAGCTTTAAAACAATAGCAACACATGGAATGTGTCCAGTCCAGACCTGCTACCTGATAGAAACTGAGATGGGCCTGAACCTAATCCCCAAATACAAACATGTTTCATAAGCAAGCTCACTTTACTCTTTCAACACCTTATAGAATTATAGAATTGTAGGACTGGAAGGGACCTCGAGGGACTAAGTATTATCTAGATCAGTGGTTCCCAAACTTTTCGGCATCACACCCCCTTTTTAATTTTCAAGAAACCCTCATGCCCCCCACCTCTCCTTTACCATCATCCAACCCCCCGGACCCTTGTCCCCTGACCGCCCCTTCCCAGGACCCCACTCCCTATCCAACCCCCCCGCTGTTATCCCCATTGTACAGACGGGGCACTGAGGCACAAACAGACAAAAGTCCAGATTTTCAAAGGTATTTAGGCACCTAATGAGATTTTCAAATGCACTTTGAAGGTTTGGTAAACCGCACTAGATATCTAGCTGCATCTTTGGGTGCTTAAAAACCTTTGAAATTCTGTCCTTAAAGCACTGGCCAGATAGGGGTCAGACAGGAAGTCCATGGGGGGAGTAGAACCCAGGTCTTTCAGGGCTAGCTCCCTATCCTGTAGAGCAGCCTCTCTCTCTATTGCTGCATGT
The DNA here is from genome assembly GCF_028017835.1 of Emys orbicularis. Classification (NCBI taxonomy): domain Eukaryota; kingdom Metazoa; phylum Chordata; order Testudines; family Emydidae; genus Emys; species Emys orbicularis. Next base: position 12,401,453 of record NC_088688.1, read on the forward strand.
TGCAAAAAGAGAGGACTCTGATCGATGGGAGCAAAACCAAGGCGGTCAGTTCTCTGAGTCTCCAACAAATGGTCCCAGGATGGATGTCATGGTTGAACCATGAAAAGCAGCGCAGAGGTTAGGAAGGATGGAGAATGAGAGTCAGATGAGAGGAGATCACTTAACTCCCAAGGAGTGGCAGGTCCTGCCCCATGCTGGGTTGTAAAGCAATGGCTGCTGTGCAATTTTACACTTTAACTGAAAACCATTTTGTCGTCATTTTTTGTTCTGAGTCTGAGAAAAGGAAGGAATGAGAAAGTGCCATATAAGTATCAAATGTGTTTATGCCTCAAATTCGTAGGGTTTCAGCTTTATTCAGGCCAATTCCAGAACAAAGAACAGAAACAGAGTCCATAAAGTCAATGATTACTGTCATGATTTGCATTATTCATTGGGCACCATCTGTGTAGTCAGCACTGTTCAGAATATGCCAGTAAATCCAGTCCCTGAGCCAACGCATATAAGATGTGTAACTCTGGATAAGATGGCTCCGATATTTAAGTATGAAGTGTATAATTATTGACAACACATGTTATCACATGTTCACTGTGATGTTTATTGCGGCAATTTCAATCTTCAGGAAATTTGCTGTTTAAGAAAGCTGGCAAAGGTTGAAAAATTCAGCTAATACTAGTTGAAACTGCAGCATTCTGAATTTACAAGGGTTATTCCTGACATGTGCCTTTAAAGAGTTGTGTTCATGTTTGTTCTTGCTTGCAATCTGAGTTACATAAACTGCTATGCAGGCACAAAATAATGTTCTCAAATAGATTTATTGGCCCATTTATCTATAGCACTATAATCTGCCAGAAGATCGGAGAAAAAACTTTATTAAGCTATGAATGTCACCTCCCTTGCGCATACAAGGTGCCAACAACTCAGGCCGATCAAAAAGAGGACCTGGCTGTGTCTGGTCAGCACTGCTGACAGGACACTAAAAGTCCGGTTCCCAGAGTACCCCCAATCGGTCTCTGCGCCAGGAAGGCGGGAAAAGCAGCTGCCTGGAAAGGCTGCAGCTCAGCTAGAGACATAGGTGTTGGAACTAGAGGTGCTGAAGCACCCCCTGGCTTGAAGTAGTTTACATCGTACACAGGTTTTACAGTTGGGTTCAATGGCTCTCACCACCCTCACTATACAAATTCTTCCAGCACCCCTGGCTGGAGAGAGAGAGAACTGGCTCCGAAGGACCCGGTTCCAGCAGAGAGAGATAGGTACACCACCCCGGAGGCGATCCTGTCCCTTCCCCAGCCCGACTGTGCTTCCCCCCGGCTCCTGCCTCACTCTGGGGACCGACCCCCCAAGCCCACCCCCGGCACAACAGATGAACTTCTGGATGCATATCCGAGCCAAATCTTGAGTTTCATCCATCACTCATTATCATTTGTGGTGGCCTATTTGCACTTTAAACAAGAAGCTACTTAATAATTTCAACACCATTACTGCTGTAGTGATCGAGCACAGGGAAACAAAAGAATAATAATAACCAGGGCCGGCTCCAGGCACCAGCCGAGCAAGCTGCTGCTTGGGGCGGCAGCTTGTAGGAGGCGGCATTCCGCCCAATCCTAGGGTGGCACGGCTGCTTTTTTTGTTTTTTTGTTTGTTTGTTTTGTTGTTGTTCCGCTCCGGCCGCCCTGTAGGGGGCAGTGGCGTGGAGGACAGGAGCACCCTGCAGCAAGCCCGGCAGGGCAGCCTGCGTCCTTCCCTCCCAGCCGACCGGAGCGGTGCGGAGCCCTCCCGGCAGGGGGCACGACGGGAGGGGCCGCGTGGCAGCGCCCCGCTGAAGCCCTGGCCGCCCCCCTTCTCTCTCTCCCCCCGCTCCCTCCCCCTCCCCCCCTCCCTAGCCGGGGCACATCCGGGAGTCCCCCTGCACCCTGGCTCCAGCCGCGCCGCGGGTTTTTTTTTGTTTTTTTTTTTGCTTGGGGCGGCCAGAAAGCCAGAGCCGGCCCTGATAATAACTGCTGTGAAATGAGTTATAGCCTTTCTACGTTTATAAACATTATTGGTTTGTTACACACTCTCTCTCGTTCCAGTTACATTCATCTTTTCCACACAAGGAATACAAATTTAGGCTATATTTTCCAGATGACTTTGCTTCCTTCTTATCGCCTTTCACCACATAACGTTCTGTAGCTTTAAGAAAATTAATATTTCCAAGTATAAATGTTTGTCTGAGTTAGCAAAGCTAGTACTGAATTGATGACACCTTTTATGCCCAAGGGTGAGGACAGTCACAGTTTACTAACCTTTTTTTTCCCCAATTTCCCGGCAGATTATAGCGCTATAGATAAATGGGCCAATTAATCATTTTGAAAACATTATTTTCCATATGCATAGCACGTTATGTAACTCAGATTGCAAGCAAGAGCAAACATGAACACAACTCTTCAAAGGCATATGCCAGAATAACCCTCGGAAATTCACAATGCTGCAGTTTCAACTAGTATTAGCTGAACTTTTTAAACCTTTGCCAGCTTTCTTAAACAGCAAATTTCCTCTTGCTGAACAGGGTCTCCATTTGACTCAAATGAAGTTTGAAATTGCCACAGTGAATTCATAAAGGAATTATTTGTCTCAGTCATTCTATATTTGTATTGTAAAGTTTCCTATTAGATAGCTAGCACAATATGCAACCTGGCACAATGCTGAGATATTTTGACTTCTCTCAATATTTTAAGAATTAGCAGATCCCAAAGTAGAAATTAAGGAATAGTGATAGATGAGGGACACCCCACATACACACACACACACAAAGAACCCAGACCTCTTCAGCGCAGTGAGAAGAGCATTAAACATGACTTTTCTATCGTTGTTACTGGAAGTTGTGCATTTTATCCTCTCTGCAGACATTAAAATCTCAAGGATTTTAATTCTAATCCTGCTCTGATATATACAAAATATATAGCTTTGTTTTATAATTTAACTATTAGGTAGAATTTGTTACCATGTCCAGAAGTCTTTGATTTTTGGATACCAAAGAAATTAAACACTCATTTATCAGATTAAGACATTATTTAGTAATAAATGTAATTAAAGTCTGGCTTTAAAAAAGTGCCATGCACTGAGTGGTCAAAAACTGTATGGGGTTGTGAAGGATCAAACTAGGTTCATTTATGGGGAAAAGTCTCATGCATGGTTATGCCTGCATTTCTTGGAAGTGGATAGTTGGTCCACATAAACATGTTTTCTTCTTTATCAGGTTTATCAGAAAGGAAGTATATGGACATATAAAGGCAAAGCATACAGTGACTTCATTCACTTTGCTTAAACCCCTGGAGGGGGAGAAGGGGGAGACGATCAAACGATGGAGAAGGGAGGGGGGAAAGCAGGGAGCCACAGAGGTGGGCGGGGAGAGGAGCAGGGAGGGGGTGGGGCCTCAGGGGAAGAGTCGGAGTAGGGGAAGTTTCCAGCACTCCTGCCGTAGTGTCCGGTTTTCAGATATTGGAAAGTTGACAACCCTATTTAGGATGGGGGTGGGTCGGTCCCTGTAGCGAGGCAGGGTCTTGGGGCAAGCACAGTGGGGCAGGGCAGACAGAATCCCCACCGGGGCGGCATAGTGCCAGTACCTACCTCTCTCCACCGGAACCGGGTCCTTGGGAGTCAGTTCTCTCTCTCTCTCCAACTGAGCTGCAGCTCCTCCAGGCAGCAGCTGCTCTTCCTGCCCTCCTGGAGGGGAGGCTGATTGCGGTTACTCCATAACTGGACTGTTAGTGTCCAGTCAGCAATGCTGACTGGAGACTGCCAGGTCCCCTTTTTGACTGGACTTTCCGGTCGAAAACTGTTCGTCTGGCAACCCTACTGATGGGAAATGTAGTCCCTGCTAGCCAGTAGAAAGGGGATGTACAGTGGGGAGGAGGCTGATGGGATTTGTAGCTCCCGGCTTTGCAGAGTCATCACAGTGAGTTTAACACCTAGAAAGAAGAAAACAGAAGTGGATCCCCCTTCCTCTGCAAGCAAAAACGACTCCTTCCTCTGGGCCTCCAAGGGCACTAGAGGTTCACTCCTCTTCATTAATTTTTTTGGCCTGCTGGGAACTCTAAATAATAATTTTTAAAAGATTGTTTCAGGTCTGTCATAGATTGTCCTCTAGGGCGCCCCTTGAGGTGAGCATGGATGCTTCTCTCGTCGCAGGTGTGGGTGCTGCTGTAGCACTGGTTTGGAGTAGGGTGACCAGCTGTCCTCGTTTTCCCAGGATGGTCCCTTTTTTTTTAGGGAACTGTCCCAGGAAATCCATACATCTCCCCGGGACATCCAAACTTTTTGTCAGTCACCCTCTGATGGCTCCTCCCAGCCACTAGAGACAGTGGTGGTGGGAGCCAGGGGGTAGCGGCACCGGCGCAGAGGGAGCTCTGGCTCTGGGCTGTCTGGGAGCTATGGGGATGGGGCAGCTCGGGAGCAGTGAGCAGGACAGGGAAAGCTGGGGGTGGGCAGTGCCCAGTCACCACCGTGTAGGTATTGCCTGCATGGAGGTCACTGCTGGATGGGAGCGAGGTGGATCCGGCCAGCACTGCATCCTGCTTGGTGAGGTTGGTGCCTGGGGCAGCCCTGTGAGCAGGACTCCATGGGGGGGGGGGGAGCAAGCAGTAGCACGGTGTGTATGTGGTGAAGTGTGGGGGGCACGTGGCTGTCCCGGTGTTTTGCCCCTCAGAGGTGACAACCCTCGTTCGGAATGCAGGGCGCAGTCTCCTGGCTGTAAGCCACCACTGCCTTATCCGCATGGCCGCAACCCAAAAGAAGTAAAAAACAAACAAACTAATCCTGCAACCCACAAGGCAAACGATAAATAGTCTCAGTGAAACGGGCGGGGTTCCTAACCCCCAAGTATCTGAGGGCCCCAGGCTGCGCACCCTGGGCTCTACCGAAAAAGCAAAGGAAAGCTGGTCCCTCAACCTCTACAGGGGGTCTTGTCAGCAGACGTTCTTCAGCAGCTTTCTGGGTAAGCAGCCCCTGCTCAATAGGGCTAGGGAGCTCTGTTCTGTAGCTCTGCTTCCCTCTGAGGATATGTCTACACTGCACACTAAGCCCAGTTCCTGACTTGGTTTGAGCCCACGCCTCCTTTCTGTCCACACACAAATCAGTCTGACTTGGGTCAGCAAGCACTCAGGACCTGAGTCCCAGGACCCTGCAGGGAGGGTGGGGGGTTCAGAGCCAGAGTCCTGCTGTGACTCAGGCCCAAGCTGTGTAGACGCAGCTCAAGCCATAGACCTGAATCAGGTGGCCTGCACAGTGCAGCATGGATGCGTTAGCATGGCTGTGAGACCCAGGTCCAGCAATTGCATGCACCAGTTTGGAATATCAAGTGCGCAAGCCCAGGTGCCACAGACCCGGGTTTACAATGCAGTGTAGACATACCCTGAACGCCATCCAGCACCGAGCAGGGATCCTCCCTTGCCAGGGTCTGCCCGACACCAGGCTTGAAAACCTTACAGGTACGCCGGGTTGAGGTGGATTGTGCCCAGAGGAGCTCTTTAACCCTTCCCTGACTGGGGTGGGGAGTCTGCCCCGTCAAACTGAAAATGAACATTTCAGGAGTTTTCAGCACATCACAAAGTGAAAAAGAAGTCGTTTCACACCGAACAGCCCATTTTGTTTTGACCACATCAAACAGCTTCATTGAGATGGCGGCCATTTAAAAATATTGTGGACAGTTCTTTAAGTAAACGTATAGGACGTTTTGAAACCGAGATTTGTTTCAAATAAAAAAAATTAAAATGTTTCATTTCGAAAATGTCAAAACAACACAGACTTTTTTCTGAATTTATTTTTATGTTTCGTTTGTTTTTGCAACTGAAACAACTCAGCAAAACCGACACGAATCTGCAAAATCTGTCACCAATCTGCATTCTTTACCGAAAGATGTTTTGGCTGAAAATTTCATGCAAGTCACGTAATGTGGTCTACTGCACTACTGTCTCTGTCTTACCCAGGTCTTCCTTCCATTAGGGAAGCAGCAGGTGGTGCATGCCCAGGCTGTGCTGATCACTCAGGTGAGGGCATCCTCTTTCAACAGTCCCTGTGCTCTCCCTTAAGCAAGCCATTTTGGCTGCCTGCCCAACCAACGCCTGTGGGTATTCGATGAAGTTGATATCAATGGCTGTGGTCTCTTTAAATGTCTCTTTACAAATCAGTCATCTCTCCCCATCAATCAACTGAAGATTTAACAACAGTATTTAAAATCTTGAGATGAAGAATCCAAGCCTGTTGTTGAACACAACCTGTTTCCTGGGATCTGTATCCAAAGGCATCTCTCATCCTTGTGAGGGTCACTGACATAGGGTGGAACTGGCTCTTTAAGAGGAATGAGGCCAATGCTCCTGTGACTCAACTGACCCCACTGGGCTTAAAAGAGGGCACCTGGGCCCTAGAGGGGGTGAGAACCAGTGAGACAGAGCAGACTATTTCAGTCAGGAAAAGGGCAGGTGAGAGCTGTCTGAGACAAGGCGATGGACCCCAAAGGAAGCTGTAGGGGGTTCCTGGGGGAAGCTGAAGGCAGGAGAACAGCAAGTGGGGTTTGCCAGCTGATCTCCCCAAGCCAGAGGGCCAGGGCTGGAGGGCTGAAGACAGGAGAACAGCAGAAGCAGTTGCCTGCTGACTCTTAAACCAGAGAAGGCTGAAGGTAGGGAAGGGCTGCTGACATCTCCAGCACACTGGAGCCAGAGGGCCAGAGAGGGCTGAGGGCCAGGGGGAGTGAAGGATTCTCCACTGGTGAAGATGAACTCCCAGCAGAGAAGCTGCAGGGCTCCCAGCTGGGAAGCATGGGGTTGTACTCCGGCTGGAGTGGCTGTCCTGGTGAAAGGATCAGTGAGGGCTGAAAAACCCAGGTGAAGCAGAAGACACCAGAGTATGGTACGGGGGGGGAGGGGTGCTGAGGGATGCGATGTCTTGGGATTTTCAAGCCCATGTGCATGGGGGTCATAAATGGACTATGTTTGGGACTTCTGTAATAAACTGGCCCAAGGAGGGGCTTGCTTAAGGAAAGAGAGCCTGATGTGGAGTTAATGGGGACTCTGAAAGAGGGACACAGAGGCAGGCATGTGTATTCTGCTGCGGGAGGGGGCTCAAGGCCCGGCTGCCCTATAACAGTCACCATACGGATTCCATTGCTTGGACAAAGCTGCTCCCAGTGTCCTTTCCTCTTACCTTTCCCGGCACTGAGCAGACTTCATGTGTCCTGTGTGTTCTCGTACCACACTGACACCTGGAGAACTTGGTGCTTTAGCCAAAGACAAGTTACTGGGCTCAGGGCCGGCTCTAACTTTTTTTGCTGCCCTGCCGAACCAAAAACAACCCCCACCTCCCCAGCACCGCCCCGCCGAACCAAAAACAACACCCCCCCGAGTGCCGCCCCGCCGAACTAAAAAGAAAATCAACCCACCCCACCCCCCGAGCGCCGCCCCGCCGAACCAAAACCAACGCCCGCAGCGCCGCCCCGCCGAACCAAAAACAACCCCTCCACAGCGCCGCCCCGCCGAACCAAAAACAACCTCCCCCCAGCGCCGCCCCACCGAACCAAAAACAACCCCCCCCAGCGCTGCCCCGCCAAACCAAAAACAACAACAACAAAAAAACCCAGCACCGCCCCGCCGAACCAAAAACAACCCCCCCCCCGAGCGCTGCCCTGCCGAACCAAAAAGAAAATCAACCCACCCCTGCCCCCAGAGCGCCGCCCCGCCGAACCAAAAACAACCCTCCCCCCCGAGCGCCGCCCCGCCGAACTAAAAAGAAAATCAACCCACCCCTGCCCCCAGAGCGCCGCCCCGCCGAACCAAAAACAACCCTCCCCCCCGAGCGCCGCCCCGCCGAACTAAAAAGAAAATCAACCCACCCCACCCCCGGAGCGTCGCCCTGCCGAACCAAAAACAACAAGAACAACAAGAACAACAAAACCCGAGCGCCACCCCGCCGAACCAAAAAAAAAAAAAATAAAAAAAAACCCCGAGCGCCGCCTCGCCGAACCAAGATTGGCCGCCCCTTACAAGGTGCCGCCCCAAGCACGTGCTTGGTCGGCTGGTGCCTGGAGCCGGCCCTGACTGGGCTCAACAGAGGAGTAAATGGGTAAAATTCTATGCCCTGTGTCATACGGGAGGTCAGACTAGATAATCTAATGGTTCCTTATGGTGTTAAAAATCTATAAACCTATGCTTTTATGTGATCTCTTCTGAATGTATCTGCTTGGATTTAAATAAAGTAACATAAAATAATGCTGATCCCTTCCCCCACATACCCACCACCAGACAGCAAAACCTCTTACAAGTTCAACCAAATCACTGTACTCCTTTGTTCACAAACTGTATTGTCAATGGCTTGATTACACTTTGATTCATTATGAAATAATAACAAGAAACTAAATACCCAATATTAATTACTTTTATTGCTGCAAGTCAACAATGGTATAAAGGTTCAATACGATGTCAGTTTTCAGGAAGCCAATTTGTGCAGCGTTGTTAAATTTGCCTGACACAGGAGTGCTTTCGAAGTTACACACCTCAGCTAGGAGTATTTATTTGATGATTTTACAAGTTATATAACTTTTTATATGTTGCTATAATCCAATTCATTAGTTTGTACCAGTGCCTTAACTTGTTGTGCTCTACCTTTACCCTCCCTAGCTTTGTCTTGGATACTAACATTCAAGGTACTGATCTGTGAAGGTACGTCCCCAGTTTGTATTGAACTGTAGAACAAACATATTTTGATTTGGACAGTTTTCCTATCTGCGTATTCCAAACACTGAGTTGTACTGTTGCAGGGTATTGTGGGATGTAGCTTAGCATGAGTGAACAGAACTCTGGGAAAAAACATAGGCCATTTCAGCCCTTATAACTGTCAGGCATTTGTATAATGTGGAATATGGTAACCTAACATATATGTGTTGGCTGACACCTTGCATTCCTTAAATCTCCGACAACAACCCAATTCCTGTGCCCTTCCCCAATCCACTTTAGACAGACAGGCCTCACAGAATGCCTGGAAAGCCAACACTGTATGGTTCTGCCTCACACTGAGAAAGTCTCGGGCTGTTGTAAAGACCCTGAGCAGGCACCTGCTTTAATATGTGTGCTCAAAGACTAGCGCTAAATCACAGTTTTCATTTTCAATACGTTGTTTCTGTGGCAAAAGGAGGCAGAGGGAAGTCAAGAACCTCATTCTGATATGGACCTTCATGATTACCAACTCCCAGCTGTCAAACCCATCTGCAACCTACAGAAAAGCAATCTGGTCCTGGCCCCTCAGTTGGAAAACCAGCCCCAAACACTCACCCCAAAAACCTACGTCTCTGTGATGGTGTGTCTACTTCACACATGCCATGAAAAGGTTAACCTAGGCTAGGGGTCAGCAACCTTCAGCACGCGGCCCATCAGGGTAATTTGCTGGCGGGCCATGAGACATTTTGTTTACGTTGACCGTCCGCAGGCACAGGCCCCCGCAGCTCCCAGTGGCCGTGATGTGCCGTTCCAATGGAAGGCTGCCAACCCCAGACCTAGGCACAAGGTTAATCTAGGCGGGAGAGCAGGGCTTATTTCTAGGGAGAGTAGGGTGAGCTCATTTGGAGTGGAAGGAGACTCAGAGGAGTGGAGGGACAGAATCATGGAATCATAGAAGTACAGGACTGGACGGGACCTCGATAGGTCAGCTAGTCCTGCCCCCTGCACTGAGGCAGGACTAAGTAGTATCCCTGAAGGTATTTGTCCAATGATGGAGATTCCACAACCTCCCTAGGTAATTTGTTCCAGTGGTTAACTCCCCTGACAATTAGGAATTTTTTCCTAGTGTCTAACCTAAATCTCCCTTGCTGCAATTTAAGCCCATTGCTTCCTGTCCTGTCCTTAGTGCATAAGGAGAACAATTTATCACCCTCCTCTTTATAACAACCTTTTAAGTACTTGAATACTGTTATGTCCCACTTCAGTCTTCCCTTCTGCAGACTAACCAAACCCATTTTTTTCAATCTTTCCTCACCGGTCGTGTTTTCTAGACCTTTAAAATTTGTGTTGCTCTTCTCTGGACTTTCTCTAATTGTCCACATCTTTCCTGAAATGTAGTGCCCAGAACTGGACACAATACTTCAGCTGAGGCCTAGTCAGTGGTGCAGTAGAGCAGAAGAATTACTTCTTGTGTCTTGCATACAACACTCCTGCTAATACATCCCAGAATGATGTTTGCTTTTTCTGCAACAGTGTGACATTGTTGGCGCTCATTTAGTTTGTGATCCACTGTAGCCCCCAGATCCTTTTCTGCAGTACTCCTTCCTACGCAGTCATTTCCCATTGTGTATGGGACTGTCTGGGAAGCCAACAGAAATAATGCTGAGAAGGAGAGTAGAGAAGAATGACTGAGGAGGAAAGAGGCTAGAGCAGTGAGGTTAATCAAGCTACAGAAGGCTGTGGTTAGAGAAGGGGACAGTTTAGAGTAGCAGAGACAAGCCTGCCATGAGGTGCCTGACAGCTGAGTCCAACTGGGTAAAGGCCTCGAGGTCCTCCAAAGGGACGGGACTCCATAAAGTGGTCTGGCTGGACGGCCAGGACATGCCTACAACCAGAGTAGGCCAAAAGAAGATGGGGGTAAACTCACACAAGGTTCTGCAATGCTACAGCTAGGCCAGGAAGGGGCAAGTTGGGGTGGCAACTTTGCCCACTCACAAGTACGGCCACTGAAAAAACAGTAAAAAGCAAAGAAATCAGGAGAATTCATAGGGCCTGATATTTATTATCTGTTAAAGCGTGGTAGCACCTAGAATTCCCAGTCATGGACCGAGACTCCATTGTGCTAGGAACTGTACAAACACAATAAAAAGTTGGACCCTTCTCCCAAAGAAATTGCAACTGAGTGTAAGACAAGAGACAACACGTGGCTACAGACAGACAGTGGAGCACAGAGAAACAATAAAACAATATTGGCTAACGTAATGGGCAGCCGTCACAGCACACCAGCTGCCTAACCGTTTTCAAAGTTTCCAGCAAAGGGCAGATTATAAGGTTTGTCCTGCAGGAAAGGAGGAACTCTCATTAACTTCATAGGAGTTATTGATACAAGACTTAAGTGGACCGTGAATGAGAGAGGCCAGGGGTCAGCCAGGGTCTACATGAGGGAAGCTCCCTAACAATCCCTGCTTCCCCCCCAAAAAACTGTCCCATACTTTTCCTACCATACCCAACAACCCTCCAAGTTCACACCCAGGCTCCTTCCCAGCAATAACTTCCCTCTCCCTCAGCTCCTCCATTACCACTGACTCCCACAAGCCTTTGTACTGCTTCTGAGGGGTGCGGGAAATATGTTTCTGGGTTGTAGTTTAATGAATTATTACTCAGAGTTCTGTATGAATATGCCTAGTACGGAATCTGTTTGTGAAAAACCATTTCCTGAATCTTTTTTGTTGTCTGTATTGTTACAAACTGAAATAAGTTACCAAAATAATTGAAACTGGCGTGATTATATTGGGTTATTTTGTCAAATAAAATATGCAGAATTTTAAAATCTTGTGCGCAGAATTTTTGGTTTTTTTGGTGCAGAATTCCCTCAGGAGTAAAACAAGGAAAGCCCTCAGCCAGGCGCAGAGCTGCTCCCAGCACTTCACATTGACTAAGCAGACATCCTAAGCTTCAGGGGGCAATCCTGGAATCTTGGTGTACAGATGACAGTAACTCCTAGAGGCCCCAGCTGAGCTCCGTCATGTAGGAAGGGTGGTCCAGGGGTGAGGGTGCTAGCTTGGAACACAGGACGCTGGGGTTTAAGTCCCTGCTCTGCCATGGACTTCCAATGTGACCCTGAGCAATTCACTGAGGGGAAAGATTTCAAAAGCACAGAAGTGGCTTAGGATCCTAAATCCCTTTTTCAGTTGGGACTGATTTAGGAGCATAAGTCCTGGCTACAATCGCTCCTGCCTTGTTGCGTACCTTGCCGTCACTCTAGGTTACCGGTGTTGACCTCTGCCTCTGCTTTCTGACTTGAGCTCTGGCACCTGGACTCTGACTCCAGCACTCACCCTGGGCTCCAATTCCTGACTTCTGCTCCAACCACTAGGCAGGAGCATCTATATCCTGGTAACTGACAGCCTGCTTGGCATGCGCCACATACTGTGATGAAATGTAAGAAACCAAAGGTACAAACCCAATAGCCGATTACTAAGGCTAAGAGTTTGTCACGGATATTTTTAGTAAAAGTCACAGTCAGGTCACAGGCAAAAAAGAAAAATTCACAGAAGCCGTAACCTGTCCATGACTTTTACTAAAAATATCCATGAGAAAATGGGGATCTGTGGGTCCCCACACTGCCTGAAGCAGGGCAGCTGCACAGGGGCTAACACCTGCCTGCAGCAGCTGGGGGCTGTGGGATACCCCTGCCACCTGCAGCTCCGAGGGTCCCCCACTGCGTATGGGGGCCAGGAGCTGTGGGGTGCCCCTGCCTCCCAAGTCAGCCGGAAGCTGTGGGGTACCCCTGTCACCCCCAGCTCCAGGGGCCCGCAGCAGCCAGGAGCTTGGGGTTCCCCCAGGGCACACAGCGGCTGGAAGCTCGGGGGTTCCGCCACCACGACCGGGCGCTCTGGGGGTTCCCCCACCACCCATGGCATCTTGGAGCTACGGGGGTAGCCCGCCACCCATGGCAACCACCAGAGATGTGTACCCTGCAGCTTCCTGCCCCAGCGCATGGCGGGAGACCCTGCAGCTCCCAACCACTGAAGGCTGAAGTCACAGAGTTCGCTAGAAGTCACGGATACCATGACTTACTGTAGTGAGGCGGTGTGGCTCCCCGCCGCCCCGGAGGGGGAAGAGCCCATCCGGAGGCCAGAGTGGGCGGAGCTAGGGAGCTCTGAGCCCGCCCCTCAGAGGTTCAGGCAGTGACCCAGAAGTATAAAGGCTCGCCCTCAGAGATCAGTCAGGCCCCAGCCACCGGAGAGACCAGACGTCTCCAGCCTAGCTCGTGACTGGGAAGACCCCGCGGCCCAAGGCGGCCGCCAGGACTGGTCGGGCCTACCCTGCGTCCGCTACCCGGAGGAGTTGCCAGGCCTACCCTGCACTCGCTACCCGGAGAAGCTGCCGGGCCTGCCGCCTGCCCACTACCCAGAGGAACCCATGGTACTGGACCCCCCCGGAGGACAACACCCAGATCCAGGTACTACCCGAGGGGGAGTCTGGAAGTAGCCCCGGGGCAGCCGACCCTAGTCTGGCTGCAGCACTGCCAGAGCCCATGTCAGTGTGTTGCGGCCAGGATCCCCACTGACACAGCAGCGGGTCTTCTGCCGCTGCTAGGGCCCCGGGCTGGGATGCAGTGGAGTGGGAGGGCCTGCGTCCCCCCTGCCACCCAACCCGTGGGTGGCAGTCTCCCCTTTGCCCAGGCCTTTGGAGGCTTGGAGCCTACTGTTTGTTGCCCCACCCTGACCCAGGGCCTGAGCTTAATACTTGTACTTATTTGTTGCTCAGCCCTGACTGAGGGCCAAAGCCCTGACTTAGCATTGTTGCCCCGCCCTGAGCCAGGGCCGGGCTTACCGTGTTTCTTCCGGCTACAGCAGGAGGTGCCGAGGGAGACCCCACGGCTGGACGAATCCCCCCAAGCTCAACGGGGTTTAGTGAGCCGGTGTGGCTCCCCGCTGCCCCGGAGAGGGTCGAGCCCCGGCAGACTCTTGTACACGTGGTACCAGAAGTGGGGAGTGATCCCTTGGCCCCTGTGAGAAGGGGCCTGAGGGGGAGAGACTCCCCAAGAGAACCATGGAGATGGAGCGACTGTTTAAGCTTCTGGCCGAGAGTCAAGAGCAACAGCAGGCCGCCCACGTAAAGCAGCAGCAGCAGCAGGCAGCTGCCCAACTCCAACATCAACAACAACAGGCCGCTGCTCAACTCCAGCAGCAGCAACAGCAGCATGCCGCTCAACTCCAGCAGCAGCTCATTCAGCAGCTTGGAGACCGGCTGCAACAGCTGGTGACAGCATTGCCGCACCCCGTAGACCCACAGCCACAGGACGGGGCTGGGTCACCCCGCACTGCTGTCCCGGTGCGACTAACCAACATGGGTCCCAACAATGACCCCGAGGCGTTCTTGGTAACGTTTGAATGGGTGGCGCTGGTTGCTGGGTGGCCCCAGGACCAATGGGCCACCCTTTTGGCCCCCTACCTAACAGGGACTGCCCAGACGGCATACCGGGGGCTGGCTACGGAAGAGGCAAGGGATTATAGCCGGGTAAAAGCCGCAATCCTGGATGCCTTAGATGTCAGCCCAGAGACTTTTAGGCAGCGGTTCCGAAGCCAGACGTACCCCACGGGCACCAGACCCCGGCTGGTGGCCCAAGCCCTGAAGAAGGCGTGTAGATGGTGGCTACAGCCGGAGACGAGGACAGCGGAGGAGGTTACGGAACAAGTCATCCTAGAACAGTTTGTGCACATCCTCCCGACCCGAGGACCGGCCTGGGTGCTCCGCCACTGGACGGCGACATTAGCCACGGCCATCACGCTGATGGAAGACTTCCTCGAGGCCGAAACGCCAGTGGGTCCCGCCCTCCAAACTCAAAACCCCGGGCCGGAACACCCTAACACTGAAAGAAAAGGGGACGCCCCGACCGGGCCACGGAGCCTTGGCTGTGGGCAAGAGGCTTGCCCGGGACCTCGGCTCAGACGCCCGGAACCTTCCCCTTGGCCCGGACCGGTCACCCCAGTGCCGAGTGTCGCAAGGGTCCCACGGGGTCCCCCCAGGAGTCCGAGGGGAGCCCCCTCCTGGGGCGGTCGCCCTGAACTCGGGCCCTGCTTCCATTGTGGGAAGTCAGGACACCTGCAGCGGGACTGCACAGAAATGGACTGCAGCTTCAGTCAGGTCTGTGCAGGGGACACCATGGCCCGGCTACCACAGGCTCCCAAGTTCACGGTCCCGGTAGTTGTTGGAGACCACACCACCCAGGCCTTGATTGACTCCGGCTGTAGCCAGACACTGGTTCGCCAGGCTTTGGGACCCCGGGCGGACCCCCACCTGGGAACAATTCGCCTGCAGTGCATCCATGGTGATGTCCGGCCTTACCCTAGTGCCTGGATCCCGTTAACAGTGGCTGGCGTCACCCAACGAATCGTCGGCTTAGCCCCTCGACTTGCATACCCGGTGATACTGCGGTGGGACTGGCCCGCATTTGAGGAGATCCTCCGGTCGACCCCAGCGTTGCAAGGAGAGTGCCAGGAGGCCCTACCGGAAGAGGAGCACGGGACCCCAGAACCCGAAGCAGGAACCGAAGAAGCCGACAATCCCCTGCCGGGGCCCGCGGTCAAACCCCTCCTCCATACCGATTTTTGCCGTGACCAGAGAGCTGACCCTACCCTTAGCCGGGCCTATGAACAGCTTACGGCAGTTGATGGGACCATCATCGCCCCCCAATGCGCAACCCAGTGGCCCCACTTCGAACTATGCCGGGACCGTCTTTACCGGATCGACCATGACCCCCGCACGAAGGAACCCCAAACACAGCTGCTGGTACCGTGGTGTCACCGGCGCGCCGTGATGAAGCTTGCGCATGACATCCCGGCTGCTGGGCATCTGGGCCAGGAGAAGACCCTCGCCCGGATTCTAACGCGGTTCTTCTGGCCCGGTGTTCACCAGGAGGTGAGGAACTATTGTAGCTCCTGCCCGGAGTGCCAGTTAGCCGCTCCGCCACGAGTACCCAGGGCACCCCTTGTCCCCATGCCTATAATAGAGACGCCATTTGAACAAGTGGCCATGGACCTGGTGGGCCCGCTCCCAAAAAGGGCTTCAGGGTTCCAGTATGTCCTGGTCATCGTGGACTACGCCACCCGTTTCCCAGAGGCTATTCCGTTGCGGAGCACCACCACCCGGACCATCACCGGGGAACTGGTGAAGGTCTTTGCTCGGGTGGGCCTGCCCCGAGAAATCCTAACAGATCAAGGCACCAATTTCACCTCCCGGTTGTTACAGCAGGTCTGCGAGCTCCTGGGGGTTAAAAAACTACGCACCTACACAGACGGACGGGCTGGTGGAACGATTCAATAGGACCCTCAAGGAGATGCTGCGGAAGTTCCCCCCGGAGGAGCTACGCCGGTGGGACCAGTTGCTCCCTCCCCTGCTGTTAGCCATCTGGGAGGTACCCCAGTCATCAACCAAGTTCTCCCCGTTTGAACTGTTGTATGGGCGCCGTCCATGGGGCCTGTTGGACTTAATGCGGGAAACTTGGGAGCAGTCCCCCTCTCCAACCCAGGGCCTCCGGAAGTATGTCCTCCAGCTGCAGGAGTACTTTGCTCAGGCTGGGGCCCTGGCTCGTGAAAACTTAAAGGCTGCACAGGACAGGCAGGAACAAACTTATAACCAGGAGGCGCAGGTGCGTGACTTTGAACCCGGGGATCGGGTCCTGCTCCTCCTGCCCTCGAGCGAGTTGAAGCTACTGGCCCGTTGGCAGGGACCCTACGAGGTAGCTCGGAAGGTTGGGCCTGTCACCTACGAGATCCACCAGCCCAACCGGCGCAAGAAGACTCAGCGATACCATATGAATTTGTTGAAACCGTGGCCGGAGCAGGAAGGCCTGCTGATTAACCCTTACCCGCCAAAGCCTGAGTTCGGTCCCCGAGCGCACCGGACCGAGGACCCCGCTGCTCCCCTGCTCGGCGACACTCTCACGGAGGAGCAGCACAAACAGGCCAAATGTCTCCTGCAAGCTTTCCAGGGAACCTTCATGGCCCTACCCGGGTACACGACACTGGTCTATCACTCTGTCCAGACCGAGCCAGGGAAGGTAATCTGAGAAACGACCAGGCCACTGCCGTACCGGATGCACCAGGAGGTGGAGGAAGAAGTACAGGCCATGCTAGCCTTGGGGGTCATCGAGCCATTTCAGAGTGAGTGGCGTAGCCCGGTGGTCTTGGTACCCAAACCCAACGGCACCCGACGCTTTTGTATAGACTTCCGATGGGTGAATGCCATCTCACGGTTCGACGCCTATCCGATGCCCCGTGTGGACGAGTTGCTGGGCCGCCTAGGGGAGGCCCAGTTTATCACCACCCTCGACCTCAGTAAGGGGTACTGGCAGATCCCGCTCGATGACCCCTCTAAGAAAAAGACGGCGTTCGCCACTCCTACGGGACTGTACCAGTTCACACGGATGCCGTTCGGCCTCCATGGGGCCCCGGCGACGTTCCAGCGACTAATGGATCGCCTTCTACGGCCCCATCAAGACTATGCGGCAGCTTATCTGGATGATGTCGTGATCTATAGCAGCCACTGGAAAGACCACCTGGAACGGGTAGCAGCGGTCCTAAGTTCCCTGCGACGGGCGGGACTGACGGCCAACCCGAAAAAGTGCTGCATCGGATGGCAAGAGACCACGTACCCGGGATACACTATAGGGGGAGGACGAGTGAAGCCCCTTGTCGGGAAAGTATAAGCCCTGGCAACCTGCCCGACACCCACCACAAAACGCCAAGTCCGACAGTTCCTGGGGCTCGTCGGATACTATCGGCGGTTCATCCCCCAGTTTGCTTCCATCGCAGCGCCCTTAACAGGACTGTTGACGAAGGACAGCCCCCGGCAGGTGCGGTGGTCCCCAGACTGTGAAGATGCCTTCCGGACACTCCAGAGGTGTCTCTGCCAGGAGCTGGCCCTATACAGCCCGGACTTCCACCGGGGGTTCATCCTCCAGACGGATGCCTCAGAGGTGGGGCTGGGGGCTGTCCCATCCCAAGAAGTTGATGGAGAAGACCACCCGGTTCTATACCTCAGCCGAAAACTATTTCCCCGGGAGAAGAACTACGCCGTAGTTGAGAAAGAGGCACTTGCCATGAAGTGGGCCTGTGACGCCCTATGGTACTACCTCCTTGGGGCTCCGTTCACGCTAGTCACGGACCATGCCCCCCCTCCGATGGTTGATGAAAATGAAAAATAATGACCGATTACTGCAATGGTATCTGGCCTTACAGCCCTATGCTTTCACTATCCGGCACAGGGCTGGTAAGGAGCATGCGAACGCAGACTTTGTGTCCCGCCTAGGAGGGATGGAAAAGCCTGGCCCCGACGAGCAGGGGCCTGACTTGAGGGTGTGTGTGTGTAGTGAGGCGGTGTGGCTCCCCGCCGCCCCGGAGGGGGAAGAGCCCATCCGGAGGCCAGAGTGGGCGGAGCTAGGGATCTCTGAGCCCGCCCCTCAGAGGGTCAGGCGGCGACCCGGAAGTATAAAGGCTCGCCCTCAGAGCTCAGTCAGGCCCCAGCCGCCGGAGAGACCAGACATCTCCAGCCTAGCTCGTGACTGGGAAGACCCCGCGGCCCAAGGTGGCCGCCAGGACTGGCCGGGCCTGCCCTGCGCCCGCTACCCGGAAGAGCTGCCGGGCCTACCCTGCGCTCGCTACCCAGAGGAGCTGCCGGGCCTGCTGCCTGCCCACTACCCAGAGGAACCCATGGTACTGGACCCCCCCGGAGGACAACACCCAGATCCAGGTACTACCTGAGGGGGAGTCTGGAAGTAGCCCCGGGGCAGCCGACCCTAGTCTGGCTGCAGCACTGCCAGAGCCCATGTCAGTGTGTTGCCGCCAGGATCCCCACTGACACAGCAGCGGGTCTTCTGCCGCTGCTAGGGCCCCAGGCTGGGACGCAGTGGAGTGGGAGGGCCTGCGTCCCCCCTGCCACCCAACCCGTGGGTGGCAGTCTCCCCCTCTCCCAGGCCTTTGGAGGTTTGGAGCCTACTGTTTGTTGCCCTGCCCTGACCCAGGGCCTGGGCTTAATACTTGTACTTATTTGTTGCTCAGCCCTGACTGAGGGCCAAAGCTCTGACTTAGCATTGTTGCCCCGCCCTGAGCCAGGGCCAGGCTTACCGTGTTTCTTCCGGCTACAGCAGGAGGTGCCGAGGGAGACCCCATGGCCGGATGAATCCCCCCAAGTTCAACGGGGTGTAGTGAGCCGGTGTGGCTCCCCGCCGCCCCGGAGAGGGTCGAGCCCCGGCAGACTCTTTACACTTACCCATTACCATTGGCTGAGGATTAGACAGAACCAGCCTGAGTTATGATACCACTGTCTTCTCCTGTGCTTGCAAAATTCTAGGATGAGGCTGCATGACAGATGGAAAATGTAAGGCCCTTTTGCCGTGGTCTCATTTTGATGCCAGAAAACAGCTCTTCCTAGAAACCAGATAAAAAGCAAACATATGGCAGAGTTGTGGGTTGAAGGTTTTCTCCTCAATCTTAACAGCAAGCAGTTATCTTTGTTTAAAAAAAAAAAAAAAAGCTGAGACTCTACAGAACAAATGAGAACTGTTCAGAGCCCCTGGCTAGTCTTTCATGTCCCCCCACTCCCTTAAAATTTAAATCTAAAACATTGAAGCTGTAGAGTTTCCATTTCCTTTTATTAGTACCATATTTTGTTGAAGGTGGTTTGTGTTTCTTGAGTGATGGAAGCCATAATCCTTCACTGCCCCTTATTTTTTTTAACCTGAGATAATATATTGAGATGGCTTTTGAGGGTCAGAGGTCTTAAAGTTCATGTTGCCAACCTAACACTCTGAGTGCTGGTCACTTGAGAAACCATTGCTGCATCACAAGAAAAAAAATCATCACAATATCTTACAGCAGAAATGGACCACATCTCAACAGAGAGAGGGGAGCTTCATGTGCTCTTTTTCTCCCACTCCTGATCACTCAGACCACTTCCCCCCCACCTCAATCAAATCACCTCGATCGAACAACATCCCTATGGCAACTATGTGACAGAGGAAAAGCTTTAGTGTACACTTTAGCTTCTTTTAATGTAATTTAGGTGGTGGAAACAAGGAAGAGGAGACAGCCAACCAGCCAACTCTCTGCAGACCATCAGCAAGTGTGTCCCCACTGTCTAGGCTAGGATGGCATGACACTGCAGTAACTCCATTGTAAGGGGGGGAGGGATAGCTCAGTAGTTTGAGCATTGGCCTGCTAAACCCAGGGTTGTGAGTTCAATCCTTGAGGGGGCCACTTAGGGATCTGGGGCAAAATCAGTACTTGATCCTGCTAGTGAAGGCAGCAGGCTGGACTTGATGACCTTTCAAGATCCCTTCCAGTTCTAGGAGATGGGATATCTCCATTAATTAATTTATTTTAAGCAGGAGGCTTTTCGAACAGTATTGGGTTGTTGGTTTTGTTAAACTAAAAGGCTGAAATGAACAACTGCTGTCTGAGCCTTTGAACCCTGTGAATTTCCATTTTGGATCAGCCCGGAGCGGACGTGGCACGGACCGTGTTCTGCGACTCTGCTAAGCCGCAGTAGCCAAGCTCAGAGCCACATGCAGGAATGCTGGCTGACCTAGGCTGCCCCGAGAGGTTTTTCTGCTTGCACTTTCGGTGCCTCGTATTTCTCCAGCTGTGTAAGGATCAAACAAACACACAGGGGAGATTGGCAACCCAGCCTTAAAACCATAGCAGGACTCTAAATGATTCAGCACAGTACAGCCTTGGCTGACACTGGCAGGGAAAATTCCCTTGGCCTGTTGGATTCACTTCCCGGCTACCTCAGAGGTCCAGTCTCCTAAGGGAACCAGGCCAAATTTTACAGAACATAAGGTTTTTGCCTCTGCATTTGTGGATTGGCACATGAAAGGGGGAATGGCAGGATCTTTACATGCCATTGAAATAATTAAAGTAGAACACCATGGAAAGATTAAGATTCCAGGGGAAAAGGGAAACAAACAACATTCAACGCTTCACTCTGACCTTATGCTACATGGGAGTGCATTGCCAGCAAAGCCACAGGTGTGTACATGAGCAGAGGAAAGCATTATTATTTGGAAGCACAATGCAGTTATCTTAATCACCTCTCCTACTGCGGGCTGTGGTGTGTGCGTACCCTGCTGACCTCTGCTGGACAGGAGATACATGATTATTAATGTGACTATTGTAATACATTCACTGGTGGTGAAAAGCATCACCTTAAACACCCAGAGGGAGTAGTGAACAAGGAGTTGTTTGATAAGGGGTGAGCATTCGAGGGGTATCCATGGAGGGATGAGCCATGGGGGGTTACACACTTCTGAGTCTCCCACCATTCAGTGTGAGAGGCTGCTGGCTTCTCTCAGAGCCAGAGGTTAGTTACCTCCACTCTTTCCTCATAGACTGTATCCAGATGGGCAACTGGGGGTTCCACAAAGAGCCATTTTGTCCCCTGCTATATTCAAAGTCTATGTCAGGACCTAACAGATGCCACAGCCTTGACAATGCCTAGGCTGCTAGTGAGTTGAGACCAATGCCTATCATATTGACCAATATTGTCTCATTGTTTCCTTGTACTCCCCATTGGTCTGTCAGTCTCCATCCGTTGTCTCTTGTCTTATACTGAGGCGGGAAGGACAAAGATTGTCTTTTTGTTGTGTGGTTGTACAGCACCTAGCACAGGAGAGTCCTTGTCCAGGACTGGGGTCCCTAGATGCTACAGTAGTACAAATAAAGAAATAAATGCTAGCAATAAACAGATAACCCACAAGGTCATCCACATCCTCCTCACATCCCCTCCTGAAGGCCAATATCAACAAGAAATTGGCCAATTCACAGTGGAAAAGAGTAGGGGACATTTTGGATACTTTGTATGGCTAATTTAAAAAAATGGATTAGCAAGGTGCAGCCAGTTACCACCTTCATCAATTAACGTGTAGGTGATGCTCCTTTCCTCCCTACCCCTTGCATATCTGATTGTCTTTTTGGACTGTAGGCTGTTGGGGGAGGGATTGTACCTTACCATAGATTTTTACAGTGTTCCTAGAAACAAATCATAATTGCAGCATAAAAAATGGTTGCATACCTGTTCTGTAACTGTTGTTCTTCAAGCTGTGTTGCAAATGTCCATTCCACTTTGGATGTGTGCTTGCCCAAGGCACCGAAGCTGAAATTTTTTTCCTCATAGCATTACCCATCAGGATGGCACACGCACCCTCCACATGCTCATGCCACCAGCTAATAGTATAAAGGGTAGGGTAGGCTTTGATGCATGGGTGCATGTGCACCTGAAGTGGAATGGACATATGCAGTCGAAGAAGAATAATCAAACCTACCTGCACACCTCCTTCATCTCAAGAGAAATCACAGCATCGCCCATCTGTCCCAGTGTCTGAAGGGATCAGCTTCTGGATTAGGAGCAGCTGGATGAAAGTGAACCCAGGAAAGCCCAGGGTGATACAAGTGGCTCAGGGAGACACTTTATAGAACTAACCAGCATTGCACTATAGGTGCCACTGTCAGAAACTAAATGAACATGCTAAAAATGTGCTTTTTAAACTGGCCCCTATATCTTCTTTGATGGGTTCCCAGGGTGCAACCTGGAACTGGGGTACTGCTGAGCCCTCTGGCTCACCAACATGGGCTCCCTCTCACATTGTGATGCTGTGACACACTGCAAACCTCTGCAGGTACTGCACTTACACAGCCATCCACAGGCAGGGACACACACCCAGCTGAGTTACATGAATGTTTTCATCAGTCACTCATGAACCAACAATAGAGAGCTTCCAGCCAATTTCCATCGGGGAAAACCCAGAAACCTTGATCCCTGCTTCTGACTAATACCTAATTTAGCAGACGTGGTGTTTTTCCGTTGCACAGGAAGGGGCCAGGAATTGGAGAGCCCATGTAACCAAGCTCTATGATTATTTTCTCTGCAGGAGCACTGAGGCAGGATTGGAGGACAGAACAGTGGGTATCATGATATATGAAGCTACAGTTCTTCTTCAGAAAGAGATTATTAGGGAGATCAGCAACATGTGATGAACAAAACAAGATGGCTTCCATCTTACTCTGGGACTGGAGACTAAGCCTTTTATGGAACTCAGGTCTAGTATTCTGAATCAGTGAAAGACATGATGGCACCTGGCCATTCAAAAAAGAAGTGGGCAAGGAGAAAGAAGAACAGTTAAAAGTAAATTATTTCCTTTTATCTACATTTTTGGTCAAAAAACAAAGAATCAGTGAAGCACGGATGTACACAGCACAAAGCAGCTAAGCAAAGTGCAGGGGTCTCTGTGGAATGCTCACAAGACAAACAAAGTATCAGTTACAAAGCCTCAGACAAATGCCTAGTAAAACCCATCCCAGATATCTTAACTTGACCTACAACTAGCCTCTGTTTACATCCCAAGACACAGCACCACACACACTACAGTATTTCAGCTGTTCAACAAAATATTAACCCTTAATGACCACAAAGCACATTCTAGGCTAGCGTTTCAAAGACACAATATTGCATAGCTTGTAGTGAGCAGAGCTGGTCAAAATTTTCAGAACAAAAAAATTAGGTGTTAATAAAAATGGGCAGGTCTTGATTCAAATACTTGGGGGTTTTCCCCTCCAAATTTTTCATTTTTCTGGAATTTATTATGAAAACTTTTGATAAAAATGGTTCCTTTGCCTTTTCTTTTGGTTAGTTTTCATTTTGTTGTTTGCTGGCTGTTGGGGAGGGTTGTTTGCTTCCTAGCTTGGGTTTATTTTTATTTATTTATTTATTTATTTTGTATTGACAATTTTTAGAAGTCAGTTTAGTCACATGGTAGGATTTTTTTTCAAAATTAAAAAAAAATCATATTCAAGTGTTTTTGATTTCCAGACTGAAAAAAGTTTTGTTTTCAGAAGTGAAAAATATTTCAACAAAAAAAGTCCGTGGAATATTTTGAGAAAAGAAAAAATCAGTCTGTTAAAAAAACCAAAAATGCTTAAACTTTTCGCAAACTTTTGTTTTAAGTTTTTGACGAGCTCCAGTAAAAAGTTACAATTTTCAGCAGCAAATTCTGGGAGTCGGGAGTATTCTACAGCAGTGATCTAACACACTTGGGACAAATTCATTCCCCATGTTAACTCCATTAAAGTTAATGGCATTACGCTAGGCTAGAATTTGGCTCCGCAGCACAATATAGCAGTAAATAATACTTTGCCTTTCTATATTACCTTTCAGCCAAGGATTTCTAAGCATTTTATAATCATTACGGGCCTGAATCCAAAGCCTTTTGACATCAGTGGAAGTCTTTGCAATGACTTCAATAAGTATTGGATCAGACTCTAACCAATAATGCTGCACGACAAGCTATAAGATAGGTATGGGTGATATAGTCCACTTGTCTTGGCTATGTCTACATCACAAGCTGCATCATAGACGCTTCCTACATCAACAAAAAGGAAGTTTTCCATCAATGTCGTTAATCTGCCTCTCCAAGATGCAGTAGTTAGGTCGACAGAAGAATTCTTCCAGTGGCCTAGATGCATCTACGCTGGGGGTTAGATTGACCCAACTGAGCGTACACTGGAAATTAAGTCGACCTAAATACAGCTCTGAGGGTGCAAAATTTTTCACACCCCTGAGCGATGCAGCTAGGTCGATCTAATTTTTAAGTGCAGACCAGGCCTTTACAACTACCAAATTTCAGATGTTGGGCTAAATCTTAGGGTATGTCTACACTACGAGGGTAGTTCGATTTCTCTTAAATCGAAAATGTAGAATCGATATTGCAAAGTCGAACGTGTGTGTCCACACTAAGGACAGTAATTCGACTTTGTGAGTCCACACTAACGGGGAAAGCGTCGACATTGGAAGCGGTGCACTGTGGGCAGCTATCCCACAGTTCCCGCAGTCCCCGCTGCCCATTGGAATTCTGGGTCGAGCCGCCAATGCCTTCTGGGTAAAAAAAAAGGGTCGAGGGTGCATTTGGGTAATTGTCGTCATCCGTCCGTCACTACCGCCCTCCCTCCCTCCCTGAAAGCGCCGGCGGGAAATCAGTTCGCGCAATTTTCCGGTCAGTGCCAGCGCGGACGCCACAGCACTGCGAGCATGGATCCCGCTGCGACCATCGCTGCAGTTGTGGCCGTTGTCAACGCCTCGCAGGTTATCATCCACCTTTACCAGAGGCAGATGCAGATAAACCAGGCGAGGAGGCTACGGCATCGCGGTGAGGGCCTGAAGTCTGAGAGTAGCACAGGCCTGTCAGAAAGCACGGGACCCAGCGCCGAGGACATCACGGTGACAATGGGTCATGTGGATGTTGTGGAACAGCGATTCTGGGCACGGGAAACAAGCACGGACTGGTGGGACCGCATAGTGCTGCAGGTCTGGGACGAATCCCAGTGGCTGCGAAACTTTCGCATGCAGAAGGGGACTTTCATGGAACTTTGTGAGTTGCTGTCCCCTGCCCTGAAGCGCAATGACACCCGGATGCGAGCAGCCCTGACTGTCCAGAAGCGAGTGGCCATAGCCCTCTGGAAGCTTGCAACGCCGGACAGCTACCGGTCTGTCGCGAACCACTTTGGCGTGGGCAAATCTACCGTGGGGGTTGTTGTGATGCAAGTAGCCAACGCAATCGTTAAGGTACTGCTCTCAAAGGTAGTGACCCTGGGAAACGTGGAGGTCATCATAGATGGCTTCGCCGCGATGGGATTCCCAAACTGCGGTGGGGCTATAGATGGAACTCACATCCCTATCCTGGGACCGGAGCACCAGGCCAGCCAGTACATTAACAGAAAGGGCTACTTTTCAATGGTGCTGCAAGCACTGGTGGACCATCGGGGACGTTTTACAAACATCAACGTCGGATGGCAGGGCAAGGTTCATGACGCTCGCGTCTTCAGGAACTCTGGTCTGTTTAGACGGCTGCAGGAAGGTATTTACTTCCCGGACCACAAAATAAGTCTTGGGGATGTGGAGATGCCTACAGTGATCCTTGGGGACCCAGCCTACCCGCTAATGCCCTGGCTCATGAAGCCCTATACTGGCGCCCTGGACACTGAAAAAGAACTGTTCAACTACCGGCTGAGCAAGTGCAGAATGGTGGTGGAGTGTGCTTTTGGCCGTCTCAAGGGGAGATGGAGAAGCTTACTGACTCGCTGTGATCTCAGCGAAACCAATATCCCCATTGTTATAGCAGCTTGCTGTGTGCTCCACAATCTCTGTGAGAGCAAGGGGGAGACCTTTATGGCGGGGTGGGAGGTTGAGACAAATAGCCTAGCATCTGATTACGCCCAGCCAGACAGCCGGGCGATTAGAAGAGCCCAGCGGGACGCGCTGTGCATCCGGGAGGCTTTGAAAGCTAGGTTCCACAGTGAGCAGGGTAACCAGTGACTTTTAAGTTTCTGTACAGAGAAGCTGAACCTGCCCCCGTTTCTTTACCCAGTTAATGTTGACTATCCTCTCCAGTTACAGACCCCCTCCACCCCCTTCCAAAAAAATAAAATCAGTTTTATTTTGTTAATGAACACCGTTGTCTTGATTACTGTTTTCGCGGGAATGTTTTAAACCTGGGACGCAGACTGTGGTGGGGAGCGGGTGTAGTGTACTGATGCAAATGATCCTTCTAAACTCCAGGAATGACAGGATTCGCAGTGGCGGACTGGTTGTTTCAACGGAGCCTGCCAGCCCTCCTGAGCGGGACTGCGTGTATGTGGGGGCTATGTGACTTTATGGCAGGGGGAGGAGGGTTACAGATCCCCTGCTGCGTGGCTCTGTGATCCAGGACAAGGACCGCTGCATAAGTTCTGTAACTGCCCTCCCCCGCCACAAAGTCACAGAGCAACCCCCCCCCCCACGCACAGAACATGAAAACCACCTCCCAGACTGACCAGGGTAACTAGTCACTGCACTGTGTATGTGCCCTGCTTCTGGACCTGCCCCCGCCTCTGTACCCTGCTAAAGGTGACTGTCCTGTCCAATTACCAAGCCCCTTCCCCCCCTTGAGACAGACTCTCCCACAAAAGAACATGATTGAAACAGAAATGAACAGAAACGTATTTTTTATTAACAACCACACATGAAACTGGGGGGTGAAACTTGGACGGGGGCTTGGGTGAGGCAGGCAGGAAAGGACTTTTCAAATTTTGGGGAATGACAGCCTTCTGGTGCTTGAGCAGTCTGCAGGGGTCGAGTGAGAGTTTTCACGGACTCTGCCGCCCCTCCTTCTTTGGACTTTGGGCGAGGGGGGTATGGGACTTGGTGGCGGGGGAGTGCGGTTACTGATAGACTGCAGCGGGGCTCTGTCCTCCTGCCTCCGTTCCTGCAGAACATCAACAAGGCGCCGGAGCGTGTCCGTTTGCTCCCTCAGAAGTCCAAGCAGCGTTTGAGTCGTCTGCTGGTCTTCCTGCTGCCACCTCTCCTCACGTTCCATGTGTGTCCGGTGCATTTGGGACAAATTCTCCCTCCAATGGTTCTGCTGTGCTGCCTGGGCTCGGGAGCAGCCCATTAGTTCTGAGAACATGTCCTCTCGCGTCTTCTTCTTCCTCCGCCTAATGTGCGCTAGCCTCTGGGAGTGTGATGCCAGGCTGGGTTGGGAGACAGTCACAGATGTGGCTGTGGGAATGAGAAAAAGGTAGTGAATTCCTCCGAAACATAAATGTAGTTGTGAACAAAGAACATAGTCTTTCTCTGTGAACAAGCCCATGCACCGCACCTATCACATGCGCACTCAGGACAAGGTCGAATTTTCGGACCTCGCCTTCAGTGCCTGGGGTCTTGCACTGCCGATCTGGGAAGCGGGGCAGGACACCGGAATTTCTGTAGCAGGCAGACATGGTAAGCCGTAGACTTGTGGCTGCTTAAAAGTTTAGTAGTACCACTGGCCTCCTTTCACATTGAAAGCAATGCCAGTCTCTGCTGCCAGCAATCAGCCAAGCATGAACTCTGGCCCTGTCCCACCCCCTCGCGGATGTCCCAGGGAAAGATCCCTGTATGCTGCCCCTCTCCCGCCTCCACCGCGTGGCTGTAAACCAGCGGTTACAGTTCTGTAAAGGAACTTGCAAGCAGTCCCAATACTAACAGTCCCCTACCTAATTCAAAGCAGGTCATCATGAGCGACATAACAATAATGAGGATCTCGGACAGCGATAAGGAAAGGATGCTTCGGGAAAGCCTGCAAAGACCAGGGCCCTATGCCGCCATGCTGTGCAAGGCAGTGATCCCGGAGTACTTGAGGATCTCCTGGCGCGGGAACGTCTCCTACTTCGGAGGACCCAATAAGGCCGCTCTCCCCAGGAACCTGATGAACAGGCTTTCCCATTACCTCCAGGAGAGCTTCCTCGAGATGTCCGTGGAGGATTTCAGCTCTATCCCCGGACATATAGACCGGATTTTAATATAGCTGCAGTGGCAGGGACTAAAGAGTGGAGCAGCTTGGGCAGCAGAATCATGCACAACCGGACACTGTTAGATTTTTTTTAAATAGTTGGAACTGATTACTTAAGCGCCCAGGGTAAAGAAATCATGAAGAACACATTGTTCTTATTCTTAATATTCCAGTTTTGTTAAAAATAAATGTTTAGATGTTTAAAACACTTACTGCTTGATCTTTCCCCTGAATCTGTGTCCGGGGTAACGGATGGGGACGGTTGGTAGGGGATCTCGGTAAGGGTGATGAAGAGCTCCTGGCTGTCGGGGAAATCAGCTTGGTAAGCGCTGTCGACTGCCTCGTCCTCCTCATCTCCTTCCTCATCTTCCCCGTCCGCTAACATGTCCGAGGAACCGGCCCTGGACAATATCCCATCCTCAGAGTCCACGGTCAGTGGTGGGGTAGTGGTGGCGGCCGCACCAAGGATGGAATGCAGTGCCTCGTAGAAACGGGATGTGTGGGGCTGGGATCCGGATCGTCCGTTTGCCTCTTTGGTCTTCTGGTAGCCTTGTCTCAGCTCCTTGATTTTCACGCGGCACTGCGTTGCATCCCGGCTGTATCCTCTCTCTGCCATGGCTTTAGAGATCTTCTCATAGATCTTTGCGTTCCGTCTTTTGGAGCGCAGCTCGGAAAGCACGGACTCATCGCCCCACACAGAGATCAGATCCAAGACTTCCCGATCAGTCCATGCTGGGGCCCTCTTTCTATTCTGGGATTGCACGGCCATCTCTGCTGGAGAGCTCTGCATCGTTGCCAGTGCTGCTGAGCTCGCCACGATGTCCAAACAGGAAATGAGATTCAAACTGCCCAGACAGGAAAAGGAATTCAAATTTTCCCGGGGCTTTTCCTGTGTGGCTGGTCAGAGCATCCGAGCTCGGACTGCTGTCCAGAGCGTCAACAGAGTGGTGCACTGTGGGATAGCTCCCAGAGCTATTAGCGTCGATTTCCATCCACACCAAGCCTAATTCGATATGGCCATGTCGAATTTAGCGCTACTCCCCTCGTTGGGGAGGAGTACAGAAGGCGAATTTAAGAGACCTCTATGTCGAACTAAATAGCCTCGTGGTGTGGACGGGTGCAGGGTTAATTCGATGTAACGGCGCTAAATTCAACATAAACGCCTAGTGTAGACCAGGCCTTAAAAATAAAGAAACTGGAAATGACAGGGACTTTCAATTGGTCACTTCAGCCTTAATTCTGCAATACTTACATTTAAACTCTGTTTAACTGTATGTGCTTAAATCCCATTGAGACTCATTGTACAAATACGTAATAAGAGACAGTCACTGTCCCCAAAAATGTCCTGAATAGGAAACGTCAAACAAAGGGTCTGAAGGGAAACAAACACTCATAGGTGAAGTCACTTGCCCAAGGTAACAGTGGCATCGCTGAGACTAGAACGCAGGTCTCCTGGCTCACTAAGGGCTTGTCTACATTACCTGCTGGATCGGCAGGCAGCGATCGATCCAGCAGGGGTCAATTTATCCCGTCTAGTCTAGATGCGATAAATCGACCGCCGAGCGCTCTCCTGTCAACTCCAGTACTCCACCAGGGCGAGAGGTGCAGGCGGAGTCGACGGGAGAGCGTCAGCCATCGACTTACCACAGTCAAGACCCCCCGGTTAGTAGATCTAAGTACGTCGACTTCAGCTACGTTATTCACGAAGCTGAAGTTGCGTAACTTAGATCGTTCCCCCGCAGTGATGAGCTGCCAAAATATAAACAACGGGTTCCCTCCTCCTCACCCCACGAGGGGGTCGTGCCCCACCCCGGACTCCTGCCCCATCCAACCCCCCATGTTCCTTGAGGCCCCCCCCCCGGGACCCCTGCCCCATCCACCCCCCTTCCCTGTCCCCTGACTGCCCCCTGCTGCCCCATCCAACCCCTCCTCGCATTCCTGATGGCCCCCTGGGACCCCTGCCCCATCCAACCACCCCTTCTCTCTGTCCCCGACTGCCCCTGACTGCCCCCCACTGCCCCATCCAATCCCTGCTCCTTCCTGACTGCCCCCCGGGACCCTTGCCCCATTCAATCCCCCTGTTCCCTGCCCTCTGACCGCCCCGACCACTATTCACCCCCCCACAAACCCCCGAACTCCCTTGCCCTCTTCCAACACCCCCTCCCTGCTCCCTGCCTGGAGCGCTCGGCCGGGTCCGGGTCTGGGTCCTCTCGGCCGGGACCGGGGCCGGCGCCGCGGGGCCCGAGCCGGGCTGGGCCGGAGCCGCTCGGCCGGGACCGGGGCCGGCGCCGCGGGTCCAGAGCTGGAGCCGGACTGGGCCGTGCCGCGCCTCCCTGGAGCCCTCCTTGCGCCCCCCCCCCCCACCCCAGCTTACCTGCCTGCCTGCTGCTTTTTACAGGCTTCCCGCGAACATCTGATTCGCGGGAAGCAGGGGAGGGGGAGGAGAAGGGGGGCGGAGCATTCAGGGGAGGAGGGGGAAGTGAGCTGGGGCCGGGGCCGGGGCCGGGGCCGACAGCTGCCCGACCCTTTGTTAAATTTAAAAGCCCTTTTAGAACCGGTTGTCCCGGAACAACCGGGTCTAAAAGGGCTTCTAAATTTAACAACCGGTTCCTGCAAACCAGTGGGAACCAGCTCCAGCTCACCACTGTTCCCCCCCCCCCCCCCAGTATAGACCAGGCCTTAGTCATGTTGCCTCTGCAACTCAGATCATGTGATTATTCAATCTGAACAGGCTGAGTTTTTAAAATTATGACTCGACTCATTTCTTGCAGATATCACTGAAGAAGCAAGTCTTGTTTTATCTGTTCTACTGTAATCTGAGTTTGGGACTGTGTTCATACAGCATCTTGCACAATGCGGTCCTGGTCCAGGACTAGGTGCTATTGTAATACCAATAAATAATAATAATGAATGTGAGAATAGTTACTATGCTGTGTTGTATTGCTAATAGTCATTTGTTGAAATATTACTGCCCTCTGGTGGTTATTTAGCTAGCCATATCTACCACACACACTAATAATAATGTTATTATCCACATTGTATCAGAGCCTCTAGCAAAGTGCTCAGGGCATTGTATAACAATAAAAATAGAGAACCCATCCCTTTAAAATACAAACCCATGAAGATCAAGGCGTGGGTCCACTTTTTAAAAAGAAAAGAAAGGGATTGGAAGGAGAGAGAGAGAAACTAAATACAGAGGCATCAAATCTTCAAATCCCTCCTCAAGTAGAAACAAAAAGGAGTCCAGTGGCACCTTAAAGACTAACAGATTTATTTGGGCATAAGCTTTCCTGGATAAAAAACCCACAAAAGCTTATGCCCAAATAAATCTGTTAATCTTTAAGGTGCCACTGGACTCCTCGCTGTTTTTGTGAATACAGACTAACACAGCTACCCCTCTGATACTTGGCTCCTCAAGCAGCACTCTCTATAGAGAGAAATAGGGGTCAGAGGATATAAGAGGAAGAAGCTACAGGGAGGAAGAGATTGGAAGAGAAAAAACGGTTACTCACCCTTTTTGTAACTGTTGTTCTTCGAGATGTGTTGCTCATATCTATTCCAGTTAGGTGTGTGCACGCGCGGTGTGCACGGATGTCGGAAACTTTTCCCTAGCAGCTACCCGCGGGCCAGCTGTGGAGCCCCCTGGAGTGGTGCCAATATGGCGCTCTATATACGACCCTGCCGGCCCAACCCCCCTTCAGTTCCTTCTTGCCGGCAACTCCGATAGAGGGGAAGGTGCGGGGGAATGGAATAGATATGAGCAACACCTCTCGAAGAACAACAGTTACAAAAAGGGCGAGTAACTGTTTTTTCTTCTTCGAGTGCTTGTTCATATAAATTCCAGTTAGGTGACTCCCAAGCCTTACCTCGGAGGTGGGGTCGGAGTCAAGGTATCGCAGACTGAAGTATCACTCTGCCAAAGGTCTCATCGTCTCGTGACTGGTGGACGATGGCAGAGTATGACGTGAAGGTGTGCACTGAAGCCCACGTGGCAGCCCTGCAGATTTCCTGGAGGGGTACATGGGCCAGGAAGGCTGTTGACGAGGCCTGAGCCCTCGTGGACTGAGCCGAAACAACAGGCGGAGGGACCTTCGCCAAGTCATAAGTGCAAATACATGCCATGATCCAGGAGGATATCCGCTGGGAAGAGACCGGCAAACCTTTCATCTGCTCCGCTAGAGCGACGAACAACTGGGTTGTTTTGCGGAACGGCTTTGTTCGGTCCATGTAGAAAGCAAGCGCCCTTCTAACATCCAGCGAATGCAGCTGCTGTTCACAAAGACTGGCGTGCGGTTTTGGATAAAAAAACGGCAGGAAAATATCCTGGCTGACATGGAAGCGGGACACAACTTTTGGCAGGAAGGCTGGGTGAGGACTAAGTTGCACCTTGTCCTTATGAAAAATGGTATATGGGGCTCGCATGTGAGGGCCCGTAGCTCAGAAATGCGTCGTGCCGAGGTGATGGCCACTAAAAAGGCAACCTTCCAGGAGAGGTAGAGGAGTGAGCAGGAAGCTAACGGCTGAAAGGGAGGGCCCATGAGACGAGAAAGGACTAAATTAAGGTCTAAGGCAGGGACAGGGGACTTCATTGGGGGATGGATCTTTTCCAGTCCTTTTAGAAAACATATCACGATGGGGTGTGCGAACACCGAGCGCCCGGAAACACCTGGGTGAAAAGCCGAGATAGCCGCGAGGTGGACTTTAAGAGAACCGAATGCCAGGCACTGGTCTTTCAAATGCACCAGATAGTCCAGGATGCACGGGATTGAAGCCTGGAGTGGGAACACCTGCAGTTGAGCACACCTGATTAAAAACCTTTTCCATTTTGCTTTGTAAGTGGTCCTGGTAGAAGGCTTGCGGCTTTCCAGGAGCACCTATCTCACCGGGTCCGAACAGGCAAGCTCTGCCTGGTTTAACCATGGATCCTCCAGGCCATGAGGTGCAGTGACTGAAGGTCTGGAGGAGACGACCGTGATTCTGGGAGATGAGGTCGGGAGGGAGAGGTAGACGCACCGGGGACCAGACCGACAGGTCCAAGAGGGTGGGGTACCAGCACTGGCGAGGCCAAGCTGGGGCCACCAGTATGACGTCCGCCTTGTCCCTGCAGACCGTGAGAAGCACTTTGTGGATGAGTGGGAATGGCGGGAAGGCATAGAACAGTTGACCAGACCATGGAATCAGGAAGGCATCTACAATCGAGCCCGGGCTGTGACCCCGGAAGGAGCAAAAAGTTGGGCACTTCCTGTTGTCCTGCGTGGCGAACAGATCGATTTGGGGAAACCCCCAACTGCAGAAGATGGAGTGGATAATGTCCAGACGAATCGACCATTCGTGTGTAAGGAACCGTCTGCTCAAGCTGTCTGCCAGTACCTTCTGAACACCTGGCAGGTATGAAGCTTGGAGAAGGATGGAGTGGGCTAGACAGAATTCCCACAGTAGGAGGGCTTCCCAACAGAGAGATGATTGGGCTCTGCCTTGCTTGTTTATATAAAACATGGCCGTGGTATTCTCCATCAGCACCGCTACACAATGGCCTTCAAGCGGGACAGGAATGCCTGGCACGCGAGGCGGATAGCCCTGAGCTCTTTGATGTTGATATGCAGAACCAGGTCCTCTACTTGCCATAGGTCCTGAGTCGTCAGGTCCCCAAGATGTGCTCCCCAGCCCAGCACGGACGCATCCGTTACCAGGGTCAGAGTGGGCTGGGGAGGGTGGAATGGAACCCCGGCGCCCACCATGTGGGGGGGTCTAGCTACCAACATAGGAAATCGAGGGTATGCCCCAGAACGGTCAGCACCATGTCCAGACTGTCGCAGCTCGGGCGGTACATGGACGGGAGCCATGCCTGCAGAGGCCTGAGCCGCAACCTGGCATGCTGCACCACGTAAGTACAGGACGCCATGTGGCCCAACAACTTGAAACACTGCCTAACCGTGGTGGTGGGAAAGCTGTGAAGGCCTCTGATTATTTGAGCGAGGGCTAGCGTCGAGCCTCTGGGAGGAAAGCTCTCGCTTGGTTCGCATCCAGGACCGCCCCAATAAATTCTATTGATTGAGATGGGGTGAGAACAGATTTACTGACATTGAGAATGATGCCCAAGCACTCGAACGTGTCTCTGGCCGTTTGCACCTGTGATTCTACCTGCTGGTGAGATTGGCCTTGTATGAGCCAGTCGTCCAGGTATGGGTAGACATGCACGTGATGGCGGTGAAGAAAAGCTGCCATGACCACCATGCATTTGGTGAAGACGCGAGGAGCCATGCACAGGCCGAATGGGAGGGCCGTGAACTGATAATGCATCTTGTTCACCACGAAGTGGAGAAACCGTCTGTGAGCCGGAGTGATTGAAACGTGAAAATATGCATCCTTCATATCGAGGGCGGCGTACCAGTCTCCCGGATCCAGGGAGGGGATGATCATGCTCAAGTAGACCATGCAGAACTTCAAGCTGACGATGTACTGGTTGAGTTCCCTGAGGTCTAGGATGGGCCGTAGGCCCCCTTTTGCCTTGGGGATGAGGAAGTAGCATGAGTAGAAACCTTTGCCTCTGAGCTCTTGGGGCACCTCCTCCACAGCTCCTACAACGAGGAGGGACTGGACCTCCTGGATGAGGAGCTGCTTGTAAGAGGGGTCCCTGAAGAGGGATGGGCAAGGGAGGTGGGAGGGCGGGAAGGAGCAGAAGTGGATAGAATAGACCGCCTCTACCATGTGGAGAACCCACCGGTCCGATGTAATAAGGAACCATGCACGGTAGAAGCAGGATAGACGGTTCAGAAAGGGAGGGAAGCTGGCCGGGTTGTGGACTGGTAAACCATCCTCGTGCGCATCTTCAAAAGGGGCACTTAGGGCCTGGAGGGGGCTTGGACTGTCCCTGTCCCTGACCAGGAGGAGGGCACGACGGCCTATGTCAAGTGTATCTATTCCTCCTGTGGGAGAAGTCCTGCCTGGGTCTAGCGGGGAAAGACCGCTGTTGGGTGGGCTGGCGTTTGAATGGCTCTCTTTGTGTCACCGCGGTATGCATGCTGAGAGACTTAATGGTGTTACGTGAGTCTTTCAGGCTATGCAGTCTGGAGTTGGTTTGTTTAGTGAAGAGGCCCTGACCATCGAACGGGAGGTCCTGGATCTTTTGCTGACCCTCCGGTGGGAGACCCAAGGACTGAAGCCAGGCGTTGCACCGCATGGCAAAACCGGACGCCAGTGTATGCGCTGCTGCGTCCG
The DNA here is from genome assembly GCF_028017835.1 of Emys orbicularis. Taxonomy (NCBI): domain Eukaryota; kingdom Metazoa; phylum Chordata; order Testudines; family Emydidae; genus Emys; species Emys orbicularis. Next base: position 12,436,718 of record NC_088688.1, read on the forward strand.
CGGCATCCAGAGAACCTTGGAGAGAAGTTCAGGCCACTAGTCTGCACTCCTCGGCAATGGCTCCCAGCTCCGTCTGTGACTCAGATGGAAGAAGCTCTTTGAACTTCTGAACTTCAGACCACAAGTTGTAACTGTATCTGCTAAGGATCACAAGATGTTTAGCGATTCTCAGGGAGATGCCACCTGTAAAATAAACCTTTCTCCCAAAGAGATCCAGGCGTTTTGCGTCTCTTGATTTGGGAGCGGGTCCCTGCCTCTCTTTCTCGTTCACCGCTGTTACCAGATTTGCCCATTACTTTGGGGTATGCTTATTTATTCGGGTTACTCTTCTGGGGAAGGGGATTCTGTAATTCTATCAATGTACTGCTTGTGTCACTTGTGTTTTTATATGGAGCTCTACTTCTCCCTTCTGCAAGTCCCCTCCCAATGGAGCTATCCTGCAGGACCTAGGGTCCCTAGGGCTGGGTTACTCCCACCCCAGAACCGGATGAACACCCACACCCCCACACGTACATTAACAGAGCAAGTCTGAGCAGGCCGGGTCAATCAGCACTGTCAAGCTGACCCCTTATATGTCTCTGGACTCACTGGGCTGGAGGAAGCAGCACTTTCAAGCTGACTCTCCTTATGTGCCCCTGGGCTCCATGGACTGGGTCAAGCAGCACTTTCAAGCTGTTACCCTTATGCGTCCTAGATTCAGCACGTCCCTATCCCCACTCCCCCAACACAATTGTACTGGGAGTAACCTACTTGATGAGCAAACCCCACAGTATTTTGGGCGCTGCAGGGATCTTTAGCTTAGGTAAAAGAAGCGTTGCTGTAGAGTGAATGGGGGAAGCTAAAAACAAAAAAGAGTAAAGTTCAGCAAGAGAGAGAGAAGCAACCAACTTAACCATAAAAGTTATTTATTGAATAATAGTGATAACTACACAAGGAGAGCTAAACCAACATAACATAAATTATTAAAGGTTAATACCTAAGGTAGAAAGGAAAACCGAGAGAGAGAAAGAGGGGGGGGGATCTCACCCACTCCATGAGCCTTGAACTGGTTGGGGTTCCCAGGTGATGGTGGTAGCGGAGGGTCCTGAGTGCTGGAGACAGGCAGAGCCCCCAGCACGATCAGTCAGGAGAAGATGGAGTTCCAGTGGAACTGATGCATAGTTTGGATCTAAGCATCAGAACCCTGACTAGATGGTGAGTAGGGATTTTTGTAGAGAAAATACATTGGTTCAAGGGAGAACACTAGATTTGTTTATAGGTAAGCTGATGACTCAAGGGTTTTCTTTAGGCTAGACAATAGGAGCTGATCACTCTTGACTATGGGTGGTGTTTTCTTCCAGGGCGCTCACAATGCAACTAGGCTGCTTCAGTATTTGGATATCAATTAAGGATTCATTACTAGAATTGGTCTGATAATTACTGAGCTGGGTGTGTATGCAGACATAGGTTCATTAGCATCTGGAGCAGAGATTCCCATGATGCAGTGCTTCCCTGCTTTTTCTGGTCCCAGAATTCAGTGTGGTTCTCTGTTCTCCATTCTGTATGTAAATTGAGATGTCTTCCTGTCCCATCTTTCATGCAGATGAGGCTAGGGGAGTTGTCTCTGCTCTCCATTCTGTATGCTAATAGAGATGTCTTAATCTTGTCACCCTTGTCAGGAGGGGTCTAGGTGTGTCTCCCAACGCCCTTCACTGCTCTCTGCAAGTTTTCTTCCTCTGATGGGTTTTGGTTTAAGCAGAGGCTTGGAGGGGGTGGGGGGGCGTCTTTCATGAGTCAGGCTGGATACTGCACCCTGGTTCCCCAAGAACACAGAGTTGTCTGGTATCAAGTCCCCCCATTGATGGGGTGCTTGCGCTGAGCGAGTATCCCCATCACCTCCTTCCTCCTTGGTACCGGGTTTGATCTTCCATCCATTGCAGCCGCCGCATCAGTCGTTGTATCCAACAAACCAGCAGAACCAGACCAATTGCTAGTCTAATTTGGAAACCAATGATCACCACAATGGGGTGAAGCATGATATTCAAAAGATCTGTTGCACTGGGGCTCCACCCAAGCAAAGTCTCCCACCAAGAGTGATGGCCTGCGTTTTTACCTTAATGGCAATGAGACCCATTCCCAGTGAAATGGGAAACCTCCTTGTAGAGCTCAGGATAGGCATTTAAATGTTGTACAGTCCATATAGGCACAGTAAACTTAATATCACAACTAACAATGGTGGTTACATTGTAGAAACAGCGATTAACATAAGGCACCATGGGTTGGACCCAGTGTCCATTAATTAATACAATATTACATCTTGTTTTTACACACACACATGCTTTACCAACATAGACAATAACAGATCCCTCTGCCTGGACAACATCGAAGGAACAGTGAGACTTATTCCCAGGTTACCCATTCATCCCAACCCTTATGGCTAGTTCCAATGAAGGGAGCACATGCAGGTGCAATGTGAATTTAAACCAAATTGCTGGCATGAACTTGTCACCATGTGTGCCCTTTAATGGAATTACCCAGTCTGGAGGACCTTGCTGAATCAAGTCATGTCCAGCTAAAGTCCAGCTCAGCGGTTCCCAGTTTACGAGGAACCGTGTGATGTTTTTGCCTGCTGGTGTGATCAGAGACAGCTGCAGTTCATCTCCGGGTAACGGGAGTGTCTGAGTTCCAATGACAATGATGACACATAGGGGCATGGTTGTTCCCCAAACAGTGGAGGAAACCAGGGCTACCCTACACCTTCCGGCACCCAGGAGGCTGTCACTGGGTGTGTTTGAGGGTGTACATCCCGTTCGAGACCACAATGGCTTACAGAAGAATTGGATGGAGTCTGGGGTGGTCTTAGTTTTATAACAAAATTTGAATGACTCTCCGGTGGCACTCTGCGTGCAATTGGCAATGCTTTCCCAGGGGCAACCCGAGGAGTTGCCAACAGCGTAGAGTGATGCTGCAGGGCCAGCGGGTTGCTTCCATTCCCATAGAATCCATGCATGTGGCACAGCAATTTTACTTTCTGGGCTCCAGCTGGCAAGCAGCTCCAGAGGCTGAGAGGGATCACAGGTACAGCATAGAGCCTGGACAGCATCAGACTCCAGACACTTATGAACAGCAAGGTGCTGGTGCAATGGTGGGATGTCATGGCTCGTGTACAGGACCTGTGAGGGGGCAGAGAAGAGAGAAAAACTTCCCACACTCCCCCCGTATATACTGGGAGAGACTGGGACCAATATTACAGGGTGAACATGAAGCAGTGACCTACGTGAGGGTGGCCATAATAAGTTAAGGACTTTGCTGGCCTTTTCCTGTCTGAACATCGGGGTAGGCACTGACCAGCCCACTCGATGCGTATTTTCCAACGGCTCAAAGCCGTTCCTTCTTGCTGGCCAAGAAGGGTGGCCGAGAGGATGGAGAAGACAGTCTTGAGGGTCAGGTGGTTTATCCTTCCATTCTTTGAGCTGTGAAGAATGAAAACATTTTCGCCAGGGTTTTCCATTTTTCCCATTCAGGATTTTTATCTGACAAACACTGGGGCTGGCCCGATTCACAATAGAGCTGCAGCCATCCCAGGTGTGTGTAAAGAGCTGCTTAGCAGTGACAGAGGCAGTGTTGTTTTTAGTAGGGATGGCTTCCACCCTGGATTTTTCTAAAACAAAGTCAGTAGATTCATATACAGTTGAGAAACGTTGGCAGCTAGAAACTGAACCAAAATCCTCAGCACCTACTGTTGCTTGCTACAGGCAAGGATTCATTCTGAGCTAACTCAATCAACTCACTTCCACACCCTTCAGTTGCAGCAAACTGCTTGCAAAAGCTAGCATGAGGTTTTACTACTTCAGCACTTTTAGGCAACAATTCATTTTCGCCAGAAATTTTGTCCTTTCCCTTTTCAGCTAGGGGTTGCTCTACAGAAACACTAGAGGGTGAATAGGGATTTTTGTAGAGAAAATACAATGGTTCAAGGGAGAACACTACATTTGTTTATAGGTGTTCTCCATTCCATCCACCACAAAACGCCAAGTCCGACAGTTCCTGGGGCTCGTCGGATACTATGGGTGGTTCATCTCCCAGTTTGCTTCCATCACAGCGCCCTTAACAGGACTGCTGACGAAGGACAGCCCCCGGCAGGTGCGGTGGTCCCCAGACTGTGAAGATGCCTTCCGGACACTCCAGACGTGTCTCTGCCAGGAGCCGGTCCTATACAGCCTGGACTTCCACCGGGAGTTCATCCTCCAGACGGATGCCTCAGAGATGGGGCTGGGGGCCGTCCCGTCCCAAGAATTTGATGGAGAAGACCACCCGGTTCTATACCTCAGCCGAAAATTATTTCCCTGGGAGAAGAACTATGCTGTGGTTGAGAAAGAGGCACTTGCCGTGAAGTGGGCCTGTGACGCCCTACGATACTACCTCCTTGGGGCTCCGTTCACGCTAGTCATGGACCATGCCCCCCTCCGATGGTTGATGAAAATGAAAAATAATAACGACCAATTACTGAGATGGTATCTGGCCTTACAGCCCTATGCTTTCACCATCCAGCACAGGGCTGGTAAGGAGCATGCGAACGCAGACTTTCTGTCCCGCCTAGGAGGGATGGAAGAGCCTGGCCCCGACGAGCGGGAGCCCGACTTGAGGGGGGGGGTGTAGTGAGGAGGTGTGGCTCCCCGCCACCCCAGACGGGGAAGAGACCATCCGGAGGCCGGAGTGTGCGGAGCTAGGGAGCTCTGAGCCCGCCCCTCAAAGGGTCAGGTGGCGACACGGAAGTATAAAGGCTTGTCCTCAGAGCTCAGTCAGGTCCCAGCTGCCGGAGACACCAGACGTCTCCAGTCTAGCTTGTGACTGGGAAGACCCCGCAGCCCAAGGCGGCTGCCAGAACTGGCCGGGCCTGCCCTGCGCCCGTTACCCGGAGGAGTTGCCGGGCCTGCCCTGCACCCATTACCCGGAGGAGTTGCTGGATTTACCCTGCGCCCGCTACCTGGAGGAGTTGCCGGATCTACCCTGCGCTCGCTACCCGGAGAAGCTGCCGGGCCTGCCGCCTGCCCACTACCCAGAGGAACCCATGGTACTGGACCTCCCAGAGGACAACACCCAGATCCAGGTACTACCTGAGGGGGAGTCTGGAAGTAGCCCGGGGGCAGCCGACCCTAGTCTGGATGCAGCACTGCCAGAGCCCATGTCAGTGTGTTGCGGCCAGGATCCCCACTGACACAGCAGCGGGTCTTCTGCCGCTGCTAGGGCCCCGGGCTGGGACGCAGTGGAGTGGGAGGGCCTGCGTCCCCCCTGCCACCCAACCCGTGGGTGGCAGTCTCCCCCTCTCCCAGGCCTTTGGAGGTTGCTCAGCCCTGACTGCGGGCCTGAGCCCTGACCCATTGTTGCCCCGCCCTGACCCAGGGCCTGGTCTCCCTACTGTTTATACTGTGGTTGCTCAGCCCTGCCTGAGGGCCTGAGCTCTGACTCTGCATTGCCCCGCCCTGACCTAGGGCCTGGGCTTGACCCTATTGGTATTGCTCAGCCCGGACTGAGGGCCTGAGCTACTGACTCAGCGTTTGTTGCCCCGCCCTGACCTAGGGCCTGGGCTTAATACTTTGTACTCACTTGTTGCTCAGCCCTGACTGAGGGCCAGAGCCCTGACTTAGCATTGTTGCCCCACCCTGAGCCAGGGCCGGGCTTACCGCGTTTCTTCCGGTTACAGCAAGAGCTGCCGAGGGAGACCCCACGGCTGGACGAATCCCCCCAGCTCAACAGGGTGTAGTGAGCCAGTGTGGGTCCCCGCCGCCCCGGAGAGGGTCGAGCCCCGGCAAACTCTTGTACACGTGGTACCAGAAGTGGGGAGTGATTCCTTGGCCCCTGTGAGAAGGGGCATGAGGGGAAGAGACACCCCAAGAGAACCATGGAGATGGAGCGACTGTTTAAGCTGATGGCCGAGAATCAAGAGCAACAGCAGGCCGCCCACATACAGCAGCAGCAGGCAGCTGCCCAGCTCCAACATCAACAACAGCAGGCCGCTGCCCAACTCCAGCAGCAGCAGCAGCTCATTCAGCAACAGCAGCAGCTTGGAGACCAGCTGCAACAGCTGGTGACAGCGTTACCGCACCCCGTAGACCCGCAGCCAGGGGATGGGGATGGGTCACCCCGCACTGCTGTCCCGGTGCGACTAACCAAGATGGGTCCCGACGATGACCCCGAGGCGTTCTTGGTAACGTTCGAACGGGTGGCGCTGGTCGCTGGGTGGCCCCAGGACCAATGGGCCACCCTTTTGGACCCATACCTAACAGGGACAGCCCAGATGGCATACCAGGGGCTGGCTATGGAAGAGGCAAGGGATTATAGCTGGGTAAAGGCTGAAATCCTGGATGCCTTAGATGTCAGCCCAGAGACTTTTAGACAGCGGTTCCGAAGCCAGACGTACCCCACGGGCATCAGACCCCGGCTGGTGGCCCAAGCCCTGAAGGAGCCGTGTAGGCGGTGGCTACAGCCGGAGACGAGGACGGCGGAGGAGGTTACGGAACAAGTCATCCTAGAACAGTTTGTGCATATCCTCCCGACCCGAGGACGGGCCTGGGTGCTCCGCCACTGGCCAGCAACGTTAGCCGCGGCCGTCACGCTGATGGAAGACTTCCTCGCGGCCGAAACGCCAATGGGGCCCGCCGTCCGAACTCAAAACCCTGGACCGGAACGCCCTAACACTGAAAGAAAAGAGGACGCCCCGACTGGGCCGCGGAGCCTTGGCCTCAGGCAACAGGCTCGCCCGGGACCTCGGCTCAGACGCCCGGAACCTTCCCCTCGGCCCAGATCGGCGCCCCTCGTGCCGAGTGTCGCGAGGGTCCCCCGGAGTCCCCCCAGTTGTCCATGGGGAGCCCCCTCCTGGGGCGGTCGCCCTGAACTTGGGCCCTGCTTCCATTGTGGGAACTCGGGACACTTGCAGCGGGACTGCACGGAAATGGACTGCAGCTTTGGTCAGGTCTGTGCAGGGGACACCAGGGCCCGGCTACCACAGGGTCCCAAGATCACGGTCCTGGTAGTTGTAGGACACCACCCCACCCAGGCCTTGATCGACTCCGGCTGTGGCCAGACACTGGTTCGCCAGGCTTTGGGACCCCGGGCGGACCCCCACCTGGGAACAATTCGCCTGCAGTGCATCCATGGTGATGTCCGGCCTTACCCTAGTGCCTGGATCCCGTTAACAGTGGCTGGCGTCACCCAACGAATCGTTGTCGGCTTAGCCCCTCGACTTGCATACCCGGTGATCCTGGGGCAGGACTGGCCTGCATTTGAGGAGATCCTCTGGTCGACCCCAGCGTTGGAGGGAGAGTGCCAGGAGGCCCTACCGGAAGAGGAGCACGGGACCCCAGAACCCAAAACAGGAACCGAAGAAGCCGACAATCCCCTGCCGGGGCCCGTGGTCAAACCCCTCCTCCATACCGATTTTTGCCGTGACAAGAGAGCTGACCCTACCCTTAGCCTGGCCTATGAACAGCTAGCGGCAGTCAATGGGACCATCATCGACCCCCAACGCGCAACCCAGTGGCCCCACTTCGAACTACGCCGGGACCATCTTTACCGGATCGACCGTGACCCGCGCACGAAGGAACCCCAAACACAGCTGCTGGTACCGCGGTGTCACCGGCGCGCCATGATGAAGCTGGCGCATGACATCCCGGCTGCCAGGCATCTGGGCCATGAGAAGACCCTCGCCCGGATTTTGACGCGGTTCTTCTGGCCTGGTGTTCACCAGGAGGTGAGGAACTATTGTAGCTCCTGCCCGGAGTGCCAGTTAGCGGCTCCGCCACGAGTACCCAGGGCACCCCTTGTCCCCATGCCTATAATAGAGACGCCATTTGAACGAGTAGCCATGGACCTGGTGGGCCCACTCTCAAAAAGTGCTTCAGGGTTCCAGTATGTCCTGGTCATCGTGGACTACGCCACCCGTTTCCCAGAGGCTATTCCGTTGCGGAGCACCACCGCCCAGACTATCGCCGGGGAACTGGTGAAGGTCTTTACTCGGGTGGGCCTGCCCCGAGAAATCCTAACAGATCAAGGCACCAATTTCACCTCCCGGTTGTTACAGCAGGTCTGCGAGCTCCTGGGGGTTAAACAACTATGCACCTCCATCTACCACCCGCAGACGGACAGGCTGGTGGAACGATTCAACCGGACCCTCAAGGAGATGCTGCGGAAGTTCCCCCCAGAGGAGCTACGCTGGTGGGACCAGTTGCTCCCTCCCCTGCTGTTAGCCATCCGGAAGGTACCCCAGTCATCAACCAAGTTCTCCCCATTTGAATGGGCGCCGTCCATGGGGGTCTGTTGGACTTAATGCGGGAAATTTGGGAGCAATCCCCCTCTCCAACCCAGGGCCTCCTGTAGTACGTCCTCCAGCTGCAGGAATACTTTGCTCAGGCTGGGGCCCTGGCTCGTGAAAACTTAAAGGCTGCACAGGACAGGATCATCTTCAGTGGGATTCTGCCTGTTCCTAGAGAAGGGCAGCAAAAGGGTGACAGGATTGTGATGATAAATAGTTGGCTAAGGGAGTGGTGCTATAAAGAGGGCTTTGGGATGTATGGCCAGTGGGAGGCTTTCGGGGACAGAAAACTGTTCTCACAGGACGGACTTTACCTAAGTAGGGAAGGAAATAGACTTCTGGGAGGGAGGCTGGCTCATCTCATCAAAAGAGTTTTAAACTAGGAATTTGGGGGAGACGGTTGGGAGATGTCCAGTTAATCTCCACACCAGATTATAACATTGAGAGGGAGGTCAATGAGATAAGAACAGTGACAGCCGGGGGTTAGAGATTGGACATAAGGAGAAGGGGGGGGATGGATACTAGACTAATAGGTCATACTGGCGGTACGGTGTCCGTACCAAATTGGATAACAAATGTGAGAGAGGCCAAACAGCATAAATTAAGATTTTTGTACACCAATGCGAGACTTATTTAATAATAATAATTATTCTTCTAATTGTGGAAGAGAACAAAGGGGGAGAGGAGCCATCATGAAGAATCCCCTAGCTATCACCTGAGCTGGAACAAGAGCTGTACCAGGGGAAAGAATTGTGCCCAGGCCTGGAAGGTGTCCAGTCTGAGAAAAAACTTACTGAAGCATCTCTGAGGGTGAGATCTGTATTCAGTTTGATTAGACATAGATTTGCGCATTTTATTTTATTTTGCTTGGTGACTTACTTTGTTCTGTCTGTTACTACTTGGAATCACTTAAATCCTACTGTCTGTATTTAATAAAATCACTTTTTATTTAGTAATTTACTCAGAGTATGTATTAATACCTGGGGGAGCAAACAACTGTGCATATCTCTCTATCAGTGTTATAGAGGGCGAACAATTTATGAGTTTGCCCTGCATAAGCTTTATGCAGGGTAAAACGGATTTATTTGGGTTTAGACCCCATTGGGAGTTGGGCATCTGAGTGCACAAGCACACTTCTGTGAGCTGTTTTCAGGTAAACTTGCAGCTTCGGGGCAAGTGATTCAGACCCTGGGTCTGTGTTGGAGCAGACTGGAGTGTCTGGCTCAGCAAGACAGGGTGCTGGAGTCCTGAGCTGGCAGGGAAAACAGGAACAGGGGTAGTCTTTGCACATCGGGTGGCAGCTCCCAAGGGGGGTTCTGTATTCCAACCCGTCACAGCGGCACCTTGCTACGTAGAGGGGTTGCACCTCAATACGTCAGGAGTGATGTGTAACTTGTTTGCTGGGTCAGCTATCTGTGCAGAGCTGGGGCAGCACACAGAGGGAACACACGCACGCAGCCGAGTGATATCAACATAGGAGAAAGCAGAGCACCACACCGGTAGCATCTGACAACACTGGTGACCCCGACCGCTGATCTGGTGAGTAAGCGAACCTGCCGTGGTAAGAATCGCAATCCAACATGGCAGCAAACCTCGAGCTAGGGAACCCCCTGATCCCCTCCCTTATAATCCCCACGGAGTTTGATAACTCTTGGACCCGCTGGATTGCCAGTAAGGGGGGTCCATATGAATTTTAAAAAGAGAGTGGGGAAACATGGACTGGCATATGTAGAGCGATGGTAGAAACTGAGGCTCTAAGAAACAGTAATAAAAGTAAAAAAGCAAGAATTTTGCAACTCATGTCTATGGCAGTGAGATGGCTCAGACAGCATGCTGGCATGCTGGCCAAACAAGTAACAGAAAAAACAGGAGAAGTAGAAGAGGTAACCCGGGCAGTGGAGCACTGGAAAGCCCAAGCTCTGTTAGCAGGGCAACAGGTGGTCCAAACTCATGATATGTTCGAGCAAGTGAAGCAGGAAAATAAAAAATTGGAAACAGCTGTAGAAAACCTGCAGAAGCAAAAAGTGCCGTCCCCTGGGGTTCAGTGTACTTCAAGTGCTGTTACAGTGCCTGAAGAATGGGGACAGAAGTGGAAAAAGGTGGTCCTAGTAAAATTAAAAGATGAAGCGGGGTCCACTGCATTGCAACCATCCCCTTATGATAAAAGCCAGGTTCCAGTTAAACTTAAACTGATACCTAGACTGGTGCCTGTCAGAACGGGACAAGTAAGTGCACAGAAGGAAAGAGTAGCAAACAATACTTTCACAGAATTGGTAAATCAGATTAAGGAAAATATGGAACAGTTCACAGAGCACATTAGGAGACAGGAGCTGCGACTCGATCGCAGGGGAGTAAATAAAAAAGAATTTCAAAGTAAAAAACCAAAATTAAGTGGGTTAACACCTAGAATTGATGCATTAACACATGGAGTTGCCCAAAACCAGTTAACTGCAGCAAAAAAGGGCACTCCCGCCATCCATTTGGCATGCACACAAAAGCAACAGACATTGGGGGAACAAATTCAGGTTTTACAAGAGCAGGTAACTACCCCCATTCTCCTCTCAAAGCCAGGATAAAAAACAGGGGCGCGGTTCCCAACTGCTTTGACCCACGGAACCACACTCCGCGCTCATATCTGAAAATAGAACCTTCTTTCTCAAATATTTTTACATACCGGTTAAGTTTTGTCTTTTATATGTTTTCTTAGTTTGCTAAACTTGCTGCTGCTGCCTGTACTTTCAAATATCTTGATAGAGTTAATCTCTCTTGGCTCAAGTCTCGCTACCTTCCTAGGTTGCTCTTCACCCCCCCTTTCCCCCAGCCTCTCCTCAATTCTGCTCTCTCTCTTTGTTTTAAAAGTTAAAAGTTATAGTTTTTACAGAAACCTCCAAAAGATACAGCAATTAAAAACAGAATAAAACAAAAAACAAAAAGAAAACAAGGTAAAAACTTTACTTTAAATAAATCCAGTAAATTAAGTATTTTAACCCTTCAGGAATGCAACAGCTGGAATTATTCCTAACTTTCTTGAAGATATGGTTGCCAAGCAACAGAAATGCACACACTGCTTCTAATCCTAACCACTCACTAATATTTGAAACATGGGCTTTTCTTATTTCCATATAGCAGAGTTTTAAAATAATGTTAAATATAAAGTAATGCAAAATTCCTTGTTACCAAATTAATACAATACATTTGGCAAATATTAATATATTTTTAACAATTTATGTAACAAGTTTTAAATAAGGTAATAATTTGTTTATTCAAATATAACCCTTTTTATTTTTTATTTTTGTTTGCCTTACTTTGTATAGTTATAAATAGAATTCTGGCGCTATTTGTTGTTAATTGTAAGTTTGTCCTGTATGTCATGTGTGTTGTCTTGTGTTGTATGTTGTGTGTGTCACGTGACTATTTTTTATTATTTTTATTTTGTTGCAACAAAAGTCAATTTTATACCCTTTTAAAAATTTATGTATATGTGGTACCACACTATTTTAAGATCATGGTTGGGGTATAATCATAGTATTATTAGCACCAATTTTTTGTGCAAAGTTCAAAAAGGTTTCAGTTACAAATATATGTACATATATTTCTGCCTCAACAAATAATGCAATTGCAAACAAAAAATATTCTCTTATCAATCATAGTTTTGTTTTGTTTTTTAAGATTTTTTTTTATTTGTTATTCAAAGAAAAAAATGTAAGGGGAAACCTCAACATTAAGGTAAAAGTAATATTAACAAAATGTTAATTTCTTGTTTGGGCTTTTTATAAACTTGTTTGCACTTTTAAATATAGTTATAAGAATATCATAACCAAAATGTTTTAAAATAACAATTTATGCATAAAGCTAACCAAACAATTTGAACAGGTTTCCACCTTTGGCTCCCAAACATAACAAAGCATCATGAAAGTATACACTCAAGTACCCTCAAAGTACCGTATTTACAATTTATTTTGGTTTAATTTTATAGTTGGTTTAATTTTTTATGCTTTTCTTTTGTTATGTTATGTTAATGGGAAGCAGTGGTTGTTAAAGTTGTGCTTCTAAACAGTTAACAAGAGTGAAATTGGTATCACAAGGAAATTAACTCTAAAAGGCTTGGTAAAAATTCTGTTAGAGTGCCTCTAAGGCTCAATCATAATACTACATTCCTCAGTCATGGTCCCAGGCCTAACATTCTCAGGCCCACCATAAGGGTCTAAAAAATATTGGATAATAAAATCTGTCTGCCAATCGTACGAGGGAATGTGCAGACTAAACAAACGGATGGGGCATGAGTGTATGGATGGTAAAATGAGGTAACCACATAACAGTGTTTAGCCCACTGGGTTATCTTTAGTCCATGCATTATGCTTTTCCGGGACGATGGGTAAACATCCTCCCCGTAAAAAGACAAAAAGTGGGGGAATGTAGTAAGAGGAGGCCCTGAGATATAAACCTTGGTATCAGAGGCCTGGTATGAGGCCTAAGGCCTGAACTAAAGTAATGGTCAAGACTTTGCTAACATAAAGCAAAGTTAAGCTGTGAGCCAGAGGCAGGCCCTGTTCACAGAAGCTGGCAAGGAAAAGGGCTGATGTTGCATAAATATATATTCACCTAGCAAAGTTAAAGTATAAACATGGTACCAAAACACACTATATTGGAACATTCCACAGATAACATGGAACAGGCCGACCCATCCCAATGACAGGGGCAAAAGGGTAAAATGATGGATAGAGTTGTTTTGATCGAACCAATCTGTACAAGGTGAGAGGCGGCACCTTGCTACGTAGAGGGGTTGCACCTCAATACGTCAGGAGTGATGTGTAACTTGTTTGTACCTGTGTATAAGAATGTATCCCTGGGGTGGTGTCTTTGTCCGGCCGAGGAGGCAGTGGAAAGTCCCGCCACTGAGCCGGGTCCATTGCCAAGAGACACTTTCTCGTAGTATGCCCGGTAGACTAAGTAATCTACGGGGAACTGCAATTGTGTCCAAGGTCGCAATAAACCTAGTCGACGTGACTTTGCATCTTACTAGACTCTGTGGTTATTGGGGGTTCTCTTCGGGTCTGCTGGGTCAGCTATCTGCGCAGAGATGGGGCAGCACACAGAGGGAACACACGCACGCAGCCGAGTGATATCAACGTAGGAGAAAGCAGAGCACCACACCGGTAGCATCTGACAACAGGGCCTACTGTTGTTGCTTAGCCCTGACTGCGGGCCTGAGCCCTGACCCATTGTTGCCCCGCCCTGACCCAGGGCCTGGGCTCCCTACTGTTTATACTGTGGTTGCTCAGCCCTGCCTGAGGGCCTGAGCTCTGACTCTGCATTGCCCCGCCCTGACCTAGGGCCTGGGCTTGACCCTATTGGTATTGCTCAGCCCGGACTGAGGGCCTGAGCTACTGACTCAGCGTTTGTTGCCCCGCCCTGACCTAGGGCCTGGGCTTAATACTTTGTACTCACTTGTTGCTCAGCCCTGACTGAGGGCCAGAGCCCTGACTTAGCATTGTTGCCCCACCCTGAGCCAGGGCCGGGCTTACCGCATTTCTTCCGGTTACAGCAAGAGCTGCCGAGGGAGACCCCACGGCCGGACGAATCCCCCCAGCTCAATGGTGTGTAGTGAGCCGGTGTGGCTTCCCGCCGCCCCGGAGAGGGTCAAGCCCCGGCAAACTCTTGTACACACTCAAAGAAGAATTTAAAGCTGCTCCAATGCCCACGTGATTATTTTTGTAACATAGAACAAAGGTGCATAACAGCATCAAAAGACCATTATGCAGAAAGAGGTGGGCCATGGTAAGTGTAATACTGTGGAGTTGAAATGGCAACACAGTTACTAAGCAACGTCTGTCGCCGTTAACTATGAGCACCCCCTGGTGGATAATTCCTCAGTCTTAGCTGTCTGAAATATTCACTGCAACAAGAGGAGTTGAAAAGAATTAAACCCAGATGGAATTGGTGAGGGTGGGAGCTTTGGTGTGAGGATTTTGAGCAAAGCATGGAGTTCAGTCTCAAATGATTTATTTCAGATGACCAATAACAGCAAGGAAGGACAAAAGGACAGTCTCCGTGAGAGAACACAGGGTGTGTCTCCTCTCTCTCTGATAGTCTGCAATGAACTGAACACAAGCAGGCCATATCTCTCTAGACAGCAGAGCTCTTTCAGATTTAAATGTGCATCACCAAAAGCATTGCAAATGATAAAAAGACCACTTCAAATTCAGACAAAACCAGTGCATGTGGTTCCTACAGGGGCGGCTCTAGGCACCAGCTAAACAAGCTGGTGCCTAGGGCGGCAAAATGTATGGGGCGGCAAAATGCTGAGCTACCGGCTCCCGCCTGGGGGGGAAGTGGATTGAGCAAAACTTGAACAAAAACTCACACTTAAGCCTCTGAGTCAAACTAGATGGGAAAGCAGGATAGAAGCTATTAGACCATTCCGATATTCATCAGGAGAGATTTACGATGCACTATTCGAAATAAGCCAGGACTTGTCTTATGATTCTTCATTTCGACATGAAGCTGAAACATTGGCTCAGAAAATGATGCAGTTTCAATTTTCATGTTGCACGGTTATTTGGCACAATATTCTAAATCAAATTAATTTGACCAGCAAATTAATGACCATAGACATATCCAAGGCAAAGATGATTTTGAATAAAACGCTGGAATATTTAAAAAAATACCGTTCAGATGAAGGATTTGAAGAAACTGTCAAAGAAGCAACAACAATAGCAGAGGATCTTGATTTTGAACCAACATTTGCACCTCAAAAATTCATTCGTCCTCGGAAAAAAACAAGACAGTTTTGTTATGAGGCTCATGATGATCCTATTCTCGATCCAAACGAAAGGTTTAAAGTTGAATGTTTCTATTGTATTTTGGATGTAGCTATAACTTCCATTGAAGAAAGATTTTGTCAGTTGCATGGTCATTGTGAAACTTTCGAATTTTTATACGATATTGGAAATATTAAAAATCAGTTTTCCAAAGAAGACCTCATGAAGCAGTGCCAAGACCTACATTTAGCGCTCAGTACTGATAACGCTGCTGACATTGATGCAGTAGAATTGTATGATGAATTAATAGCTTTATCTGAGCTAATAAGTCCTAAAACTTCTCCTCTAAAAGTATTAGAATTTATAGCAAGAAATGATTTTTTCACTCCAAACACTGCTATAGCATTACGCATTCTTTTAACATTACCAGTATCAGTGGCTTCTGGTGAGCGCAGTTTCTCAAAACTGAAATTACTAAAAAATTATTTGAGGTCCACCATGTCTCAAAATCGTATGTCAGGACTGGCATTAATTTCAATTGAAAGTACTATTGCAAAAAAATTAGATTTCACTGACTTATTAAAAGACTACGCAAGTATAAAAACCAGAAAAATTCAGTTAATATAAATTCTTTTAATTTATGAGAAACTGGAAGACACTAACATTGTTCATTACAGTGTATAGTTGAACTCAAATTGTTTGTTATTGTGTTTTTGTTAAAATTAAATGTTAAAATTACACTAGTAGGAAATTGTTTTATTTCACTAACTACAAATTCTCTGTTTTCATTTTTTTTAAATTTTAAACAGTCAAAACAAAACTGCAAAGTGCAAACATGTGTAAAAGCCAAAAAAAAGCGCGCCGGGGGAGGGGGGGGGAGCCAAAAATTTTTTTGCTTGGGGCAGCAAAAAACCTAGAGCCGGCCCTGGGTTCCTAACAGTATTTAAAACTCATAGGAGTCGCGTACATCTCAGTTTAAAGACAGTGTACAGCAAAGGAATTGGTTATGGTGGTCCAAGTGTGTTGTGGTATGAAATAGAGCAAAGGAAAATGCGATCGGTAGAATATTCTTCTAAGGAAAGTGGTGGCAGCTCTCTTCCTGAGTCATTTAAAATAGGACAGAGCACTGGATGTTGGGAACAATTCTGTGTTAGCAATGACTGGGTTTGATGATTTAAAGAGCTCTTTTCCATCTCAAACTGCTATGATTCATCAGAGTCATAGACAAACTCAGACACCATGTTGATGTGCATAGTGGTGTTCGAATCTGAACAGAATGTAATAATGTGGGATTATTACCAGAAAAGTGATCAAAAATTGCCCCTCCATGCTTGGTACTGCAAACATCTGATCCCTAGCCATGTGTTTCAAATCACATCTTGAATTGACATCGAGCAGGATTTTATCCCTAACAAAACAGAGCCATGAAAGCTATGGAAGATATTGTGCTTCCCTCATCATCAGCAACGGGGCCACTGCTACGCTCATTTAAAATTCTCTAGCACTGGTTCAGCAATTTATAGATTTTAAGACCAGAAGGGACCACTCTAACCTCTTGTATAACAAGGCCAAAGAATTTCACCCACTGTGTCCTGCCTCAAGCCCAATAACTTGTGGATGAACTAGACCATCTCTTTCAGAAAGCTGTGATCATGTACAAAGTGGACAAAAACAGGGTTATTTCCCACCATGATTTTCCAACAATAAGTAGCGTCTGTAGGGCTGGTAGTTGGAGTAAGTAAATTTAAAAGCCAAAGACACTGATAAGATGCACAGACCAGCAAGATGTCATAGCAAAGGCATTGTTCTAAACCAGAGACCCCTTTCAGCAGATCTGTGACACTGAGCAGAATCCAACCCATGGAGACATAGTCCATATTCTCCTAGGCTCTACTGTGTCTCATGCTCCCAAAGCACTGATCACTGATTTCAGTCTGGGGAGGCAGCCTGTGAAGGAGAAAGATTGAAATAATGAAAAACAGCTACATATTTTTAAAGTGCATTCTGAAAAGCAACAGCCGGCTGTGAGGGGAAATAAGGGTCTTTGATGCAGCTACGCTCCTTCACCTTCTGCCGCACAATGAATCACATCAGAGTTCCTTATGTGCTCCCTTAACTATCTCCTCCCTCCTCCCTGGGCAAAGCGAGTCGTACAAAGAGATTATCTCAAATGCTGCTTCAGGCCACAAAACTCATCCTGAAAGGCTTGAGCCAACAATATCAGACAGACAGATGGTTTGGAGTTAAGAGAGGGACCTCTGGGATCATTGGATCTGAGTCTCTGTTATTTATTATTATAGTTAGTGTCTAAGGACCCCAACCGAGACGGGAGCCCATTGTGCTAGGTGCGGTACACACACGGAGTAAATCCACTTTCACTAACCCCACTAGCACACTCTCTGAATGGCTCCAGTCATGGAGACCCGATTCCTGCGCACCATGATTTATTTCATTGTCAGATCCTCTTGACCCCTATTGTTAAGAAACATTTCTAATATGGGATATAAAGTGTCCCGGTTTTGTCTTTTTAGGCGACTAATTCTCCAGTCTGTAAATAGCTAGTGAAATATCTCCCCAATCTAAGCAGCTTTGTTCCAGCTTACAGCCCTCCCCATAATACTTTTGCGTGTGTTGTGTTCTCCAGATCTCACTTGACCTGTCTTTGTGTTCTCTCCAAAACTTTTCATGGCCCTTCTGTGGTCTTTAACAGATCAGCTTCCCCAGCCCCTTCACTGGTCTCCTCCCATTCTGTCCCACTTCTCCTTCCCCTGTATAGCAGCACACATGCCCTGCCTGGCTCCTACCCTAAGTGCCTCCTTTCAGCACATCCTTCCTCATGGTACCATAGCTCTAGAAAGTGCTGATGAGCAGTGCCAGGTTTACAATGGCGCCAGTGGCTCCATGGAGCCAGGCCCATGCTCAGAAGGGGCCCCGGCCTACTCCACTTGCACTGCGCCCCAAGACCTCACTACCCCTCCCACCCCCCGCCCACCACTTGCTCCTCTCAGCCGGCTGGCCAGGGCTCCTCTACACCCCCTGGCCCCACCCCCTGCTCCTTTCTGCCCCCTGGCAGGACCCCAGTGCACCTCTGGCTCCAGGCCTGTAAGGCCCTGCCTGTCTCCCTGGAGCTGAGCAGCCTGGGACTGGTGCAGAAGCCTAGCCAGTCTCAGCCGGGGGGGGGGGGGGGGGACGGGGGGATGGAGGGGGGGGGAAGAACAGTCCCCTTCAAGCCACAGGAGTCAGGGAGTCACTTGTTGACCTAGTCTGTCAGACTCTTATAACTTCCCCATGGGTCAATGGGTTTGAAGCACTTAGGGCCTTTGTCACTTTTGCTCACCCGTGTACAATAAAGGTTACAAACCGAGATGTTCAGCAGGGATTTCTTGGCCCCTCCCACTGGTGGAAAATGATCAGATGTTGAGCTCCCTTTGTGTTTTCCACATGACTGACCACAAAAGTATTTTTAACCAGCCCCATCGCCAGCTCTGCTGAACTCACTCATTCCCTCCGGGGAGAGGGAAACCACTGAGGCTTCCATTCCCCAGCCAAACAGCCTGGGACTGCGCGTCTGACCACTCGGCTTCGGCGTGAACAATGCTGGTTTGCTGATCCAAAATCCGTCCGTAGCGAGGAGCACCAGCGAACATGAAAGGGTTTGGGCTATTTCTTGCGTGTCTACTTTGCATCTTCAAGAAGGGTGAGTTCTGACTGCTATCCCTGCCTCTGTTATCACTGTCGGTCTTCTTGCTCAGCCAAGATGCCAATGGACCTGTGCAATGCAATTCATTCGATAGAAACTGTAGATCCAGAATGCTGCTTCACAGTGCCCTGAAATTCCAGGTGGCAATAATTACTAAATATGGCTAATAACTTATGGAAAAGACCAACGTTCTGACTCTTTGCAGCCATGAGAGAGCCCAGGACTCTGCCGAACATGTAGGGGAGTTAATCCCAGTATCACAGCCAAATTCCAACTCAGGAGTTTATATTTACCTAAATTCCCCCTGCATTTTCAACCGGTTACAGCATTTTTCTCTGCCTGCCCCGCACTGTTGTGTAGTGTCCCTGGGAGCTATTATACAATGAACGTAGTTTGCTCTAGAGTTGACTGCCCTTCACTGGTAGACAAAATTAATGTGTGTGCACGCGTACCCACCACCCACATACACACGGAGCTGCAATGCAATGCTTACACCTGTGATTCATAAATCAGCTCATCAAATTTAGGATTCCTATGTATGGATGACATTATGACACAGATTTAGCAAAGCTTTAAAGCACATGCTTAAGCATATGATTTTAATGGGACTTAAGCACATGCTTAAAGTGAAGCCGCTCTTTAAGTGTCTTCTTTTCTGGATCAAGGCCCATCTGAGTATAAGATCGTTATCAGTGTGCAAGGAGATCTCTTTTGCCTGATCTTTTCAGGATCCAAGATGAATGCTAACCAAGCTCACCAGCATAGGTTTTGGTCTGTGACCTCAAAATTAAGACTTTTTCCACTGACAACACAGCAGCCACTAAAATATAAAACACTGTGGGCCAGAGAGGGGCAATCTATAGGAAACCTAATAAAATAAATAATAATTTGCATATATACTTGCCCTTACATTGGCTTTTGCCCCTCAGAAAGCATTCAGTTGGCTGATGCTAGTTGTACAGCCCCAGAGATACCTGCCAGGTACCATGGAAGAACATCACGTGTGTAAATAAAATAACCTGTAGGCTCTACCTAACCTATCTAGGCAGTTACCCCGTGTTCACTAATCCACAAATCCCAGGGAAGTCAAGTGGAGCCGAGAGTGCTCTGCCCTTTTGGACACCAGCCATTCAGTTTTTCCATCTACCCCGGTCTCTGATACTCAGGGAAAAGTTACGTCTGCAGTGAGCTGTCAGGGAAGATCTATAGCAGAGGTGGGCAAACTACGGCTGGGGGCCACATCCGGCCCTTCAGACATATGAATCTGGCCCTTGAGCTCCAGCCGGGGAGCAGGGTCGGGGGCTTACACATGCCGGGGCTCCGCTCGGCTCCCGGAAGGAACAGCAAGTTCCCCCTCTGCTTCCTATACGTAGGAGCAGCCAGGGGACTCCACACACTGCCCCCACAGCTCCCATTGGCCAGCAACCACGGCCAATGGAAGCTGCAGGGGCAGCACCTGTGGATGGGGCAGTTAGGTAGAGCCTGGCCGCACCGCCACATAGGAGCCGGAGGGAGGATGTGCCGCTGCTTCCGGGAGCTGCTTGAGGTAAGCGCTGCCCGGAGCCTGCACACCTGACCCCCTCCCGCACCCCAACCCCCTGCCCCTGCCCTGATCCCTCTCCTGCCCTCCAAACCCCTCGTTCCCAGCCTGAAGCACCCTCCTGCACCCCCAACCCCTCATCCCCAGCCCCACCCCAGAACCCGCACCCCCGGCCGAAGCCCTCACCCCCTCCCACACCCCAACCCCTAATTTCATGAGCATTCATGGCCTGCCATACAGTTGCCATACCCAGATGTGGCTCTCGGGCCAAAAAGTTTGCCCACCCCTGATCTATAAGATACTGGGCCACACCACATGTTCCTGGAAGCGTTACCTGGTGCCGCAGCTGTTATTGCTTCCACCAATAAGTAGCACTGAGAGCAGCCTTCCCAGAAGCTCTGTTTGCGGCAGCTCAGTTATTAGCTGCCCGTCAAGGTAACGACATCAGATTCTGACACTTTTATGTGTATTCCACTCAGGTGAAAGCTGGTTTTGTGAAGAGGTTTCGAGAGAAGGATTATCAGACAGCAAAGATCAAATCTGACCCTGGCACGGAGGAATTGCAGTTCCCACTAACTGCAACTAGATTTTTATCAGGGCTGGATTTGGTCCAGAGAGAGAGAGAGATTTTTTATGTTTCCTGCAACACTTCTGTGTGGGGAATTCATGGTGTTGTTCTGGGGAAAGGGACAGTTTACGGAAGTTACTGGCAGCTATAGGGTAAGATAACATTCCACTGACGTGGTGCCAGTGCTCTGCCTCTACCACTGACTGCTTTCCTCCAACAGTCAAAGACTGTCTCTCTCCTCCAAGACACTTGGAGGAAGGTGCTGGGAACTGGCATGCACACTCCAGCCTTGCCATGTTCGTTAGATCGGTATTACCAGCATCTCTTAAGTCTGCCTTTAGAGCCCATCACTGTGTGGTGACTCACAAATAACATGTCCCCGGGTCAACAAGAAGGTGGACTTCTGGAAATGTCAGAAGCCACAACCTCCCTACGGAGAATGTTGCCATTCTTAGTGTGCAATGAAGAAGGCGGCACATTAATGTGTGTGCTCCTGTTGGAGCTGCTCAACCCACTGGGTGAAAGGGTTTGATCACCCTCAAAAGACAAAGGCATAACGTAACCTACAGATCTGTGAGATGGCTCCTAGCACAAGAAAGAGAGGATATAAAATGCATGGAGCCAATGAAGTATCTATAAGCTCACTAAGGATGGATCAGGTAGGACTCAGGGTAAGGCGAGGATCTCCTGATTTATGAGGGGGGGAAGTCATTCTTCAGGTTTGGTACATCAGCCTTTATGGTCTATTCAGGTTTCTGAAGCCAGTTCCTTTGGTTCCAGGTTTGCAGTCCAATGGCTGGTCCATTCAGGTTCCATCAGATGCTACTGGTGAGATTGGAAAGGCGGTTGTTCTGCCCTGTACTTTCACACACCCCCACAAAACATATGACCGGACCCTCACAGCCATTTGGAGGATCAAGGAACCTTACGATGGGATGGTGGTGTTCAAATGCGTTACTCACAGCTTGAGCGACCTCTGTAAAACTGCAGTGAGCTACAAGAACAAGTACAAACTGATTGGGAACCCCAGGCACAATAACCTCTCCATCAAGATCGACAACCTGACCTGGAGCGACAGCAACAGATACTTCTGCCGGGTGGAGTTTTCTGGGGATCTTCATGACAAGTACGAAAGCAGGACTGGGATAAGGCTCCATTTGATAGGTAAGAGAACATCAGCTCTAACGGTGCTACCAACAGAGGCTAGAGAGCTGGAAGAATGTGGAAGCTGGAGGGACCACTCCATGCTAGTTGCCACTGAACTTCACACTGAGACATTGTCTACACTACGGGGGGGTAAGTCGACCAAAGTTACGCAACTCCAGCGACGTGAAAAACGTAGCTGGAGTCCACATAGCTTAGGTCAACTTATTGCAGTATCTACACTGCGCTGGGTCAATGGGAGACATTCTCCTGTCGATTTACCTTACTCTTCTTGTTCCGGGTGGAGTACCGGGGTCGACCAGACAGTGATCTGCCATTGATTTAGCGGGTCTTCATTAGACCCGTAAAATCAACCCCGGTGCATCGATCTCCGGAGTGTCAATCCAGCGGTAGTGTAGACATAGCCACAGCAATGAACCAATCTAGTCATTCCTGAGGAGCTCTACATCAGTACAGGACATTTTTCTGAGCATCTAAGGTGCTCAGATACTATGCTGACGTTTACAATTTAAGAACCAGAATAGAATCTAGGGGGAACTGTGGGAGGGAAAAGGCCTGGCTTCTGGCCACCAGGAGTAAGAACCAGATTGGGTCAGTTGGACAATGCCAGTCTTGAACTTCCTTGCTTTCCCCTCCACAGTGTGAGATTTGCTCCACCTCCCCGTGCTGGGTCCCATCCCCTGCCTCACACTGGGAAACATGGTGGGAGGATAGTGGTGGCTCAGGGCAGTCCAAGCAGATAACAGAGGACACTTTGTAAAGCCCAGAAGCTGCTCTGTGCAGAAGATGTACCTGGTGGGGAGACAGATGGGGCTCACCATCCACTGGGACAACCCTCTTTGTCTGGACTTGTAAGAGCAGATTGGAGTGAGAACCGTCTTTCAAGAAATTGCAGGGGGGAAGAGTGCAGAAGGAGGCAGAGCTGATGACAGGGGAGCAGAGAGCCAGGAGCTGGGTATATTTACCTCCCGATCCTCAGATCAGGATTCTAAGGCTGGACAAACTCATCCTTGGGGCAATAAAGGTTAAGTAGGAAATGTGACATCATGAGAGCTAACGCTGATTGGCTGATCAATGGTCCTGAGAGCTGGCAATTGCAAATTAACACTTTCGTGGCTGTCAGACAGCTGTACAGAGCCATTCCCTCTGACACCAGTGTTAATGTCCTGTCAGGCTGTCCTTCACAAAGGTGTCTACCATGATGTGTGAGAAAGTTATTTCACCCTTTAAAAAGGGGAGCAGGCCACAGTGAGAGCTAATTTGCTTCCCTGAAACATTAAATCCACAACTCATAGACTCATAGACTTTAAGGTCAGAAGGGACCAATATGGTCATCTAGTCTGACCTCCCGCATGATGCAGGCCACAAAAGCTGACCCACCCACAACAGAATCTTCCAGCCTGCGACCCCTGCCCTATGCTGCGGAGGAAGGCGAAAAACCTCCAGGGCCTCTGCCAATCTACCCTGGAGGAAAATTCCTTCCCGACCCCAAATATGGCGATCAGCAGAACCCCGAGCATACAGGCAAGATTCTACAGCCGGACCCTCATTTTACCCGCGATGGCACGTTAATGCCCAATTGACTAAAATCACGTTATCCCATCAAACCATTCCCTCCATAAACTTATCAAGCCTAATCTTGAAGCCAGAGAGGTCTTTCGCCCCCACCGTTTCCCTCGGAAGGCTGTTCCAAAATTTCACCCCTCTGACGGTTAGAAACCTTCGTCTAATTTCAAGCCTAAACTTCCCCACGGCCAGTTTATATCCATTCGTTCTCGTGTCCACATTACTACTGAGCTGAAATAATTCCTCTCCCTCCTTGGTATTTATCCCTTTGATATATTTAAAGAGAGCAATCATATCCCCCCTCAGCCTTCTCTTGGTTAGGCTAAACAAACCGAGCTCCTCGAGTCTCCTTTCGCCTCAGCAAGGCGGATGAAGAGGAGCCTGCACTGGGCCTCGTTTCTAAGGGGTTTAGCCCTTCCCCAGTTCGAACCCCAAGACTGCAATGAGCACCAAGAAGTAAGACCCTGCACTTGTACAGAGGTCTGTTATTAATACTTGTATTACAGTAGCACCTAGAGCAGGGGTGGGCAAACTTTTTGGCCCAAGGGCCATATCTGGGAATAGAAAGACATGAATAACGTAGCTGCAGTCGACATAGCTTAGGTCAATTTACTGCAGAGTCTACACCGCACTGGGTCAACGGGAGACATTTTCCCGTTGACTTACCATACTCTTCTGGTGCCGGGTGGAGTACCGGGGTCAACCAGAGAGCGATCTGCTGTCGATTTACCGGGTCTTCATTAGACCTGGTAAATCGACCCCCAGTGCATCAATCGCTGGAGCGTCAATCCAGTGGTAGTGTAGACATAGCCACAGCAATGAACCAATACTAGTCATTCCTGAGGAGCTCTAAACCATCAGATCAGGGCATTTTCCTGAGCATCAGATACTATGCTGACGTGTACAATATAAGAGCCAGAATAGAATAGAATAGAATAGAATAGAATCTAGGGGGAACTGTGGCAGGGAAAAGGGCTGCCTTCTGGCCACCTGGAGTAAGAACCAGATTGGGTTTGGGATGGGGAGGGGGTGAGGGCTCTGGTTGGGGATGCGGGTTTTGGGGTGGGGCTCAGGTTGAGGAGTTTGGGGTGTAGGAGGGTGCTCCGGGCTGGGATCGAGGGGTTTGGAGGGCGGTAGAAGGATCGGGGGGGTTGGGGTGCGGGAAGGGGTTCAGGCTCTGGCTGGGGGTGTGGGCTCTGGGGTGGGGGTGGGGATGAGGGGTTTGCGGTGTAGGAGGGTGCTCTGGGTGGGGATCGAGGGGTTCGGAGGGCTGGAGGGGGATCAGGGCTGGGGCAGGGGGCTGGGGCGTGGGGAGAGGCTCAGGGGTGCAGGCTCCGGGTGGCAGTTACCTCAAGCAGCTCCCGGAATCAGCGGCATGTCCCTTCTCCGGCTCCTACACGGAGGCGTGGCCAGGCAGCTCTGTGCGCTGCCCCGTCTGCAGGCACCACCCCTGCAGCTCCCATTGGCTGCAGTTCCCGGCCAATGGAAGCTGCATGAAAGCGGCTTCAGTCGGGGGCAGTGTGCAAAGCAGAGGTCCCTGGCTGCCCCTATGTGTAGAGCCGGAGAGGGGACCATGCCGCTGCTTCCGGGAACTGTGTGGAGCAGCCCCCAACCCTGCTCCCCGGCTGGAGCGCCAGAGTGGGGCAAGCCCCAGACCCCACTCCCCAGCGGGAGCTCAAGGGCTGGATTAAAATGGCTAGCAGGCCAGATCCAGCCCGCAGGCCGTAGTTTGCCCACCCCTGACCTAGAGCCCCAACTGAGCTGGGGGACTCATCATACCAGGCGCTGAACAGACAGATAGTATGAGAGAATCCCCACCCTGACGGGTCTACAATCTAAACCGACAACGGGAAAGAGGGGAAGTGGAGGCCCAGACAGGTGAAGCGATTTGCCCAAGGTCACATGGCAGCTCAGTGTCAGTAGCAGAACCCAGGTCTCCTGAGTCCCGGTGCCATGCCCTATCCACTAAACCATGCTGTAGCCATTGAAATCAATAGGGCTTTCACGGATGCAGGGTCCAACTGGGCAGAGCTCACAGCAGTATCAGGGCCACGGTTCTGTTAGCTCAGTGGTTTTCAAGCTTTTTAGGCTGCATACCCCTTTCCAAAATCTACCGTGTACCCCATCTGAGATAGGGTCATAATATACCTAGGCTCAGCTTGCCACGTCTTACTAAAGAAAGTGCACTGTCCACCATTACAGGATTTGTCTCGAGTACCCCTTGACGAGATTTTGCGTACCCCTCGAGGTGCGCGTACCCCCGGCTGAAAACCACCATTGGCTGATAATCCGGCTGAATAACACCCCCGTCTAGTTCCATTTGGAGAAGTTTCTTCACTTCCCTTGCTGGGTGTAGCCAGGGCTGGCTCCAGGCACCAGCCTAGCAAGCAGGTGCCTGGGGCGGCCAATGCAGAGGGGGGCAGCACGTCCGGCCGTTCGGTGGCAGGGCTGTCACTCCCTCTCGGAGCGAAGGACCTGCCGCCGAATTGCCGCTGTGGAATGAAGCGGCGGTAGAGCTGCCGCCACTTGCGATCGCGGCTTCTTTTTTTTTTTTTCTGCTTGGGGCGGCAAAATCACTAGAGCCGGCCCTGGGTGTAGCACTACTGGTATGCATTGACAGCAGTATTGCAGCCCCAAAGACTGTCCAGGATTCAGCAATGGATGAGTGATCCCTGCCTGTGGCATGCAGTCTGCAAAGTGTCTGAGGCTATTTTTAAAAAATAGCAGTAATACCTTGAAAAGAACGTATTTGTCTGCACCTGGGTGACGTTTTCCATCTGAGGAAGGCACTTCCCACCCATGAATTCATTCACACAACTACTCCGCGTAGGGATACGCTGTATTTGCAGTCCAATCATTGCAGGCATTGGGCTATTGCATAAGAATCAGGCCGTGACACTGACCAGGCCCTCTCAGAGGTCCAGAGAGGCCCAAGCCACTTCCAGCATTTGAGGCCCTTAGCCATAATAAAAATAAAAAATGATGACACATGAAAACAAAATAAGGCACCAAAAAAAGAGTAAGGCATAATTTGAATATTTTTTTATTTAACAAATGCATTTCTAGCCTTTTTCTGTGCAAATGCACTAATTATTGAGGAAAAAGCTAGCTTTCGTGCGCATAAAAACAAGTTGCGAAACTTATCAAATGCTTAAAAATTTACAAGTGTCTAAATCTGAGGCCCCCTTTGAGCTTGAGGCCCAGGCCAAATGGCCTTCCTGGCCCCCATCCGATTGGCCCTGAAACTGACTAGTCTATTTTCACTGCTCAGGCGGCATGAAACACTAACAATAAATAAACCAAACCACATAGAGAGCGAAGGGGAAATTAGATTGACGACATTCTTTCTATTTTTAATCACCCCAATAGCAACAGTAATAATAAAACAGGGAAGGAACTCAGATCCCCTGACTCCGAGGCCTGTGCCCTATTGGCTCGAAGCCGGTGCTTCTCTCTGAAGCACAGGGGTGATGAGGAAATCAGAGACAGGAAATGTTGAAGGAAAAGGAGCGATGAGAGACTTGATCCCGAAGTTACAAAATCATAGCTGTTCAGGCCAACAAGGGCACTAAATGCTTTGAGCCCCAAACCAGCGAGGTATTTGAATCTTCATTTGATTTTAATCACTTCTTGTGACCCACACAGCTGCTCCCAGGATTGTTAACATCACCATCGGCTCCAACCAGGATCATACCTTCAGAGCGCGGTGTACAGCCGAAGGGGAGCCATTGCCCTCTCTGACATGGACCGGCCCTCTCTTCAGCAATGCCACATCGGTCACAAGCTTGAACCACCAGATAACCAAAGAGTTGCGCTCCCTGACTCACGATGGAAAATACACGTGCACGGCCGTTAACAGCCACGGGCGAGCGGAGGGAGCCGTGTATTTCTATAAATTCAAAGCGGCAAGCAGCTCCTTGATTGTGATCCTGATGTTTGTAACGCTAGGAATAAAAGTACTGGTGTTGCTGGCGATATTAGGAATTGCTGTTTTTTGGAGGGCAGGTATGTGCCATCATTTATTTGCTTTCATACCATTCGCTGTGTTTAATCAGACTGTTAACTAGTGGGGTGACTCAGTGGAAAGAAAAAGATGCAATCAGCCAGGATTTTCCTCCTCTGGGGATGTTTATAACTGAAAATCCAAGCAAAGTAACATAAGCAAAGAAGGAGAAACGTGAAACTCCCCAGTTGCTAGTTACAGGGTTGCTGGATTGGGCCCTTGTATTTTTTTAAAAGACACAGTAAACAGGCATTTCCATATGTCTAACACTATGGGTCTAGGAAGCAAGATGTATGGCTGGGAGGTGCCATTTTAAAACAGACTAATTATTAATGCTTTGCACCTAGACACCGGCACAGCTTGCCTTCAGTACACTTCACAGAATGGTTTAATCCTCACGGTATCATCAGCCTCATTTCACAGATGGCAAAACCGAAGCAGAGAGGTTAAGGGACTTGCTCAAGGCCACAGAGAGTATGTCTAACCCAGCCCACAGCACTGCATTTCAGAGCCCAGGTCGACAGACTTGGGTTCATGGTACAGCACTAAAAATAGTTGTGCAGGTGTTGCAGCTCAGGCTCTGAAGCCCAGTGAGGGGGTGGGCTTCAAAGCCCAAACTCCAGCCCAAGCGGCAATATCCACACAGCTGTTCTTAGCGCTGTAGATCGAGCCCGGTTCTGAGACTTGCTGCGTAAATGTACCATGGAGGGAGAATCACTGTCTATCTGGGTACTCCCGTGGCCCTTGTCACCATATTAGCTGAGTGCTTCACAATCATTCATGGATTTTCATCCTCACAATGCCCCAATGAGGCTGGAGTAGGGAGATATTATTCCCATTTTACAGGTGGGGAATTGAGACACAGGGTGAAGTCAGTGACTTTCCCAAGGTCACTCAAAAAGTCTGTGCCAGGAAAGTCTCCCAAGTCCCAGGCCAGTTCAGCATCCTTATTATGCTACGTCAAAGCCAGGACTAATCTGAGGCTCCCAGTCTGAGCTCAGAGTAGCTCATGCTGCACTCTGACTGTTGTGGCTATAATGACACTTTCTTGTGCTGAAGATGTATGGGAGCCACTAATCACCTTGAAAGATCAAAGGAAATGATAACAAAGCAAATCACATCTAGAAAGGAGCAGCGAGATGCTTTGCTCCCTGTATTTAGACGTCATTCCCACTATATTAAAAGACTAACCATAAACAGAACTTAAGGAATTTTTTCGCATTCCTTGTGGTTCAGAAACCCACCATCAATGCTGGAATCTCAGATCTTTCTAAATGAGCAGGAAACTAATTTGCATCTTTATTCTCACCTCACAGGTCATGTCACAGCCCCGTCCAGACTGTCCAGGTAAGAACATCATGTCTTCTGTCATGTTAACAAGCTTGGCCTTCCTTTTTAAGCAGGGAACTGCAACTTAGCCTTGACTTGGTAACAACCTTAGAATCTAAAGGCTGGTTTATACACAGTTTTTGTTCCAATGAAACTATATTGCTTTAGAAATAGACGTGAATCAAGGCAGCCCTCTACTGTGGACTGTTACACCAGTATAAAGGTGTTTGTATCAATATACCAGAATAAGCTATACTGATATAAGCACCTTTATATCAGCATCCTGGTCTGCACACTAGAGGGGTGAATCATTTTTGTTTATTGCCTGCGATCTGTCTGTGACTTTTACTAAAAATAGCCATGATAAAATCTTACCCTTACTGATTGTCAATTGGCTCCAGGTACATAATGCAATTTTTAAGGCTAATTTGGATAGTCCCAAAACACTTGTTCCAGGCTGAGCCTTGAAAATGAACCACAAACATCTGTAGCCTGGAGGAAATGTTTGGGAGTAAACTAGTCTTTAAAAATGTGTTAGCTGCCTTCTACTGAACTCAAGGGTAGATCTAGCCTGACAACATGGTAAATATTATGTGGAAAACCTCTCGCTGTGCCAGAAACACGGCTTCCAACCCTGCCAGGAGTGACTCATCCCTTGACAAGGTTGATGAACTGGATCCTATGCATTTGACTGTGTCTGTGGGCTTGGTCTACATCAGGGGCGGGCAAACTTTTTGGCCTGAGGGCCGCATCGGGTTTCATAAATTGTATGGAGGGCCGGTTAGGGGAGGAGGTCGTGGTCCGGCCCCCACCTCCTATCTGCCCCCCCCCCGGGACTCCTGCCCCATCCAACCCCCCCTGTTCCCTGACAGCCCCTCTGGGACCCTTGCCCCATCCACACACCCCCGCTCCCTGTCCCCTGACCACCCCCGGACCTTCACCGCCCCATCCAACCCCTCCTCTCATTCCTGATGGGCCCCCCCCCGGGACCCCTGCCCCATCCAACCCCTCCTGTTCCCTGACAGCCCCTCTGGGACCCTTGCCCCATCCACACACACCCGCTCCCTGTCCCCTGACCGCCCACGGACCCCTGCCGCCCCATCCAACCCCTCCTCTCATTCCTGATGCCCCCCCAAGGACCCCTGCCCCATCCAACCACCCCTTATCCCTGTCCCCTGACTGGTCCTGGAACCCCTGCCCCTGACTGCCCCCTGCTGCCCCATCCAACTCTCCCTCCTTCCTGACTGACCCCCGGGACCCCTACCCCCAATCAACCCCCTGTTTCCCCCAACCACCCCAACCCCTATCCACACCCCCGCCCCCTGACCACCACCCCGAACTCCCCTGCCTTCTATCCAACCCCCCTGCTCCCTGCCCCCTTACCACACTTCCTGGAGCACCGGTGGCTGGCGGCGCTACAGCCGCGCCGCCCGGCTGGAGCCGGGCCACGCCGCTGCTGCCACCACGCAGCACAGAGACTGGGTCAGGCCGGGCTCTGCGGCTGCGCTGCCCCAGAAGCTCACAGCCCCACCACCCAGAGCATTGCGCCGGCGGCGGAGCGAGTGAGCTGAGGCTGCGGGGAGGGGGGACAGCAGGGGAGGGGCCAGGGCTAGCATCCAGGCCAGGAGCTCGGGCAGGACGATCCGCGGGCTGGATGTGGCCTGCGGGCTGTAGTTTGCCCACTTCTGGTCTACACTATGAAGTTTTGCTGGCATAGCTACGCCTGCGTGGAGCCTGGGGGAAAAAAATCACACACCTCATCTGCCTCCCCAGCCCACATTGTTATGTCAACAAAACCCCGGCACAGGTGTAACTGTGCCAAAAGAAGAGAGCTTTTGCCGACGTTGCTAATGTCGTTCGGGAAGGTGGTGTAGTTATGCCGCAGAACAGCTTTTGTTGGCATACTCTGCATCTCCACTAGGGGGCTTTGCTGACATAGCTATACTGCCAAAAGCTCTGTGGGGTGGAAATGCCCTATGTCACTTTATCAAGTATCAGGGGATAGCCGTGTTAGTCTGTATCCACAAAAACAACAAGGACTTCGGTGGCACCTTAAAGACAAACAGATTTATTTGGGCATAAGCTTTCATGGGTAAAAAAAACAAGAAGTGGGATTTTTACCCACGAAAGCTTATGCCCAAATAAATCTGTTCGTCTTTAAGGTGCCACCGGACTCCTCATTGTTTTTGTCTCACTTTAGATGACAGCTTTAAAACCAAGGTCCTGGATGCTCCACATGAATATTAAAAATCCCATGACACCTCTCATGAGTGGAGAGGTTTGTCCCTGTGGTCTGAGGCTCCGAAGCAGCTGCAGGGCAGTAGTGCTGTATGCATATAGTTTGTGAAATGCTTTTGGATCCTTGAGGATGAAAAACACTACGTACAAACATATGAAACTAAAAAAAACAAAACAAAAGATGGTAGGACCGACTTCAAATAAAATGGGTTATCATCAGGTTGGTTCTGACGCCCTGGAACTGTGATCTGAAATCAGCTGAGTTCTCAAATCGCAGCATTTCTGAAGCCCTGCATAGGGAAGCCAGCATTTATATTTACTGCCAACGGACACACTAGCCTTTACCTTTCTCGACTCTTTTGTTGCCAGGCAACAAGCGCAAGACTCTACATATGAAAATTTTGATCGCAGAAACAACTGTGGCAGTCAAAGTTTGCCGACAGAATGACCTACAGCAACTTGGCCTTTGGAATCTGGACCACATCATTTTCACATGTTTATACATGTTGATCTACTATTCATTACATGTAAAACAAAACAGCTTATGTTTGTGTGTCTTTTCTCCAACAACGTGCATATGTACTACTGGGCTCTGATGCATGGAATGTCAGACTGGTCATGCGTGAGCAGGTTGGCCCCTACTGGCTGCAACCTACTGAAAATGTAAGCTCTGAGGAAAGAAAAAGGAGCAGTAGGTAAAGAGAGTGAGAAAAGGGAAGGAATATCCAGGGCCAAGGAGAAGACGAGCGACTTTAGATGTCAGTTCCAACCAACCTGCATATTTTCAGCCTGTACCACTCAGCAATCAGGACACTGTTAAAAGTCAAATGCCGGCTCCTGCTGCATTTTCCGAAAATTATTTTGAAACCATTTTAAAACCACTAGAACTTAGCAAAACGCACGCAGCTTATTAAAGACAACAAAAGGACTGAGGTTGCCGTTTCAAACTTCAGCCTTTCTTCAGATGTGAAGAAAAAGGTTGTTGAATTTTTTTTAAGTGGGAGGGATATATATATATATATATTTATATCATATATATATTTACTCTTTCATCATAAAAACTGCTGAAAAAAGTTATTCCATCTTTTTTAAAAAAATAAATAAACTACCTTGGCCCCTCCCCCTCCCAAAAAAAAGACTTACCTTCTGGCAGAGACTAACCATGTCAGCCCAGGAGGGAAACGTTTTCAGAAAGCTGTGGGAGTGAAAAACAGGAAATTGGAATGAGAACTCTATTGCAGCCTTAATTCTAGCAGCTGCTGTTAGTGGATATCGTATATAAACACACACGTGTATCTACATTATATAAAGTTTCCTTATGATAAGAGGCTTCACAGACTACATTGCAGTAAAAGTAAAACTTGTGTTAGCTATATTATCAACCTCTCTCTCTCTCTCACACACACACACACACACACAAGATAGATTAAGATAGATTATAGCTGGTTAAAATTTTTCTGTCCAGCTGTTTTTACAATGGAAAATGGCTATTTAGATTCATAGATTCTAGGACTGGAAGGCACCTCGAGAAGTCATCGAGTCCAGTCCCCTGCCCGCATGGCAGGACCAAGTACTGTCTAGACCATCCCTGATAGACATTTATCTAACCTACTCTTAAATATCTCCAGAGATGGAGATTCCACAACCTCCCTAGGCAATTTATTCCAGTGTTTAACCAGCCTGACAGTTAGGAACTTTTTCCTAATGTCCAACCTAGACCTCCCTTGCTGCAGTTTAAGCCCATTGCTTCTTGTTCTATCCTCAGGTGAACAAGTTTTCTCCCTCCTCCTTATGACACCCTTTTAAATACCTAAAAACTGCTATCATGTCCCCTCTCAGTCTTCTCTTTTCCAAACTAAACAAACCCAATTCTTTCAGCCTTCCTTCATAGGTCATGTTCTCAAGACCTTTAATCATTCTTGTTGCTCTTCTCTGGACCCTTTCCAATTTCTCCACATCTTTCTTGAAATGCGGTGCCCAGAACTGGACACAATACTCCAGCTGAGGCCTAACCAGAGCAGAGTAGGGCGGAAGAATGACTTCTCGTGTCTTGCTCACAACACACCTGTTAATACATCCCAGAATCATGTTTGCTTTTTTTGCAACAGCATCACACTGTTGACTCATATTTAGCTTGTGGTCCACTATAACCCCTAGATCCCTTTCTGCCGTACTCCTTCCTAGACAGTCTCTTCCCATTCTGTACGTGTGAAACTGATTTTTTCTTCCTAAGTGGAGCACTTTGCATTTGTCTTTATTAAACTTCATCCTGTTTACCTCAGACCATTTCTCCAATTTGTCCAGATCATTTTGAATTATGACCCTGTCCTCCAAAGCAGTTGCAATCCCTCCCAGTTTGGTATCATCCGCAAACTTAATAAGTGTACTTTCTATGCCAATATCTAAGTCGTTAATGAAGATATTGAACAGAGCCGGTCCCAAAACAGACCCCTGCGGAACCCCACTTGTTATACCTTTCCAGCAGGATTGGGAACCATTAATAACAACTCTCTGAGTACGGTTATCCAGCCAGTTATGCACCCACCTTATAGTAGCCCCATCTAAATTGTATTTGCCTAGTTTATCGATAAGAATATCATGCGAGACCGTTGACTAAACAGAAATTTCTGCAAAAAACTGTTTTGGTTTTTATCCAAAATGTTTCAGTTTTTGTGGGGTGGGGGGGGGGGAACCAATCACCTGGAAAAAGAATTGTTTCCAGTTTTCAGCCACTGAAAACCAACATTTTTCAATGTTGTCAAAAAAAATTCATTTTTCTATGAAAACCCCAAAAATATTCTAATTTTTTTTTCAAAAAGGAAAAATTCCCAGCCAACTCTCAGACGTAGATGCGTTATGCAGAAAGGTTCCTTCAGCGTGCTCACCCCACACTTTATAAACCACTCTATGGTGGTCACTATTAAAGAGTCGTCATTCACCAACCGTTACCACTGACACACCTGTTACTTATTACTACATTTTGATATCATGGTAGCACATAAAGGCTGAGGATGAGGATGCCAGCATGATGGCTGCTGTACTAACCTGCATAAAGAGTGTCCCTGTTTATGGATGGCTTAGGGTCAAAGGGTACGTCTACACTTGCAATCCTGAAGTGCTATTGCATCGCATGTAGGTATACCCAATGTAGCTTTAATCTAGTTAGCTCAGCCGCATGGGCATCACCATGGCTAGCTGCATGAGTAATTATCCAGGGTCCAGGCGGGCTTGCACAGCCAGCCTGCAGATTCACGGCTCTGGTGCCCAAGGTAGCTCGGGTACATCTGCTCAAGCTGCAATCACAGCCTAGGATTACAGTAAGGACACACTCTTCAAGGCACAAACAGACGACAGGTTGGGGATAGGGAATAATAAACAAGCTAATGAACATGGTGATGACAGGCAGTTTTGTTGCTGTTGGGTTTTGCTGCTTTTAATTGAGAGTAGAGGGGGTAACAACAGGATTCTATGTATCTAATCATATGGCCTCCGTTACCGTGGTATATGAGCGCCTTACACTCTTTTTTAAAGCAAAGTTACAATGAACCATTAACATACAACATCGCCCACGACTTATTCAGGATGAGGTTAATATTCAAAGAACTTGGTTAAAGATTCTGGCTTGCCGGCTTCTCCTCTGAGTATGCCAAAAAATGCATTTACCCTCGCACACCCCTGTGAGGTAGGGCAGGGCTGTAATCCCCTTTTTGACAGATGAGAAACGAAGGCATAGAGAGAATAAGTGATGTGGCCAAGGTCAGACAGAAAATGGGAGGCAGAGGAGGGACTTGAAACCAGGTCTCCGAAGTGCTAGGCCAGTGCCCTAAACACCAGGAGAGTTACCAGTAGTAAGGGAGATAGTCACAGCTGGTCACGGGGCCAGCCACGACAGCTGGCTGGGTTTTGTAGGTACCACCGCAGAGTGGAGTTTTAAGGGGGGCTATGGAGGAGGATGAGGTAGTGGCTGTACAGATATTAATTGTGGAATTTTCCCCTTACATAAAGGGCATCATAGAAAAAAGCAGGGAGTTGTTTGAAGAAGCCGGTTGAGGAATAAAGGTTGGGAATGTTGGCAGAGTGAAGGGGGGGGGGGGAGAGAAGGGGTCGACATTGCAATATGTTACTCTTTCAGGCCTGATTTCCTGCAGTTGTTTCCTTATCTCTATAGCAGGAACTATCTGCAGGATCTGATGCTGCAGTGTGGAAACTGAGGATATTTTGCCTTAATGGTGACCACCGCGCAGGATACATTGAATTCCAGTTTGGGGCTCAATCCTGCACCCATTCGAGGCAATGGGGAAACTCCCCGACATCCACGGAAGTGGGAACAGGCCTTAACAATTGCAGCCAGGAGTTCAATCTTGAGTTCTCAACCTGACCGCCCTCCTACTGTTCCCATATTGCTAAATGGGACTAGGCCTTTATATGGAAAAGGCCTTAGCCAACCTAATAAGACTGTGTATAAAGTCCTATCCCAAACAGTTTAGAAATATCTGCCTCTGGTTCAGCTCCTCCTTTTGGCGAGCGATGGCTACTGCCACTTTAAATGATTCATCACCACAGGTTTGTTTTTTTTTAAATCTTTTCAGCCCTCAGCTGTTTTGAGGTACTCGTTCTTCATCTTCAGCTGATGTTTTTTACCTTTCGGTGTTGCCCTGGAATTGCTGTGGATTCATTAGCAAAGACGATCAAATTAATAA
Source organism: Emys orbicularis (assembly GCF_028017835.1). Classification (NCBI taxonomy): domain Eukaryota; kingdom Metazoa; phylum Chordata; order Testudines; family Emydidae; genus Emys; species Emys orbicularis. Next base: position 12,472,577 of record NC_088688.1, read on the forward strand.
GGACTCAGGAAATCTGAATTCAATACCAGGCTCTGCCACAGACTTCTTGTGTCACCCTGAGCAGGTCACTTCAATCTAGCCTGTGCCTCGGTGCCCCATCTGTAAAATGGGGCTAGCTCTTCCCTGTTTGGAGGCTAAAATCCATTAATGATTGTTAGATGGTCAAATACTACGGTGATAAGAGCCGTGTAAGTAATTACATAGATACCCTTGATTTAATTAATGTGTTTAACAACAGCTTGAACTCCGTTTTCGGATGCATAGAATTTACTTTTAGTAACTCTGAAACCCTAATTCCCAACGGGGTCTACTACTTCCAAGCCCCACACTGCACCTTCCTCTTTGGTAATTACCCTCCATAACATTCCCTTTGATTGACTGTAAAAACCTACTGTTTGTAACTGCTGTGACTAGAATGGTTGTTATATTGGGTTTCCCTATTAAGCAGTCAATTAAATCTAAAGTACAGTGCGTATTTCCTAGACTCTTGTGCCGGACAGCAGATTAGATCTCCTTTACTTCTGCATCACCGCCCTCTCCCAGCAAACAAAATTCTAGGCAATCTGTCTGCAGTGCATTCACTCTCATCACTGCATTACAGCAGGAGATGCAACAAAAGGCCCCTGCAGTGAGAGAGCTGCCCCCTGACCCCAAGATACCTACTGGATCTCATTTCCTTCCTCACCTGACTCTATAAAGGGATAGAAAGACTAAGGAAAGAAAGCCTGTCCCTCAGGTGGGGAAAGAAGTGCACACACATTTTGGGAGACGGACAGAGGAAGCAAATCAAATGCTTTTCCTCACTCACTGGAGAATCCTCCCCCTTTGGAATGGAGGTCCTGGTTCTGGGGACTCATAGAAGGCAGACTAGATGCTGCTTGTATTTTGTTTCTGTGTAATATACTAGCTAGTGAGTATACAGTTCTCTGCTCTAAGCAGATTGCCAGATCTACTCGGGTAGGTGATTATGTAACCATCCAGTGACAATGCCATCGCAAGCCAGTCCTTTGGCTCAGGTAGTTTGGGCTCAAATAGAAGCCTATGTTTTTGGAGCGTAAGATCCAACTTCGACTCCTAGGTGCACAATTTAAATGACATCCAATATCCACACATTGCCGGGGCTTTGTCACAACCAGCAGTGGAAGACTCTGGCTGCTGATTTCAGATGGGCTGTGTAGTTTAATAGCTAAAAATGGGCAGTCGGTAGCTCAGCAACAGGTAGTTAATATTGTACTTGGCTTTGTTTATTTTTGTGTTTCTAATTAGAATACAAGCTGCATTTTGTTCCTATTAAAATGTCAGAAATTTGAGATGGAAATCAGCTACCAGGGTCACATTATCCTTAACCCATCCCAGTACAGGATTGTTCCTTAACAGGACAAACTGGATCTTGAAAAATATTTCTTCACTGCGACTGTTTCTTTCCCACTGACACACTGATCCCTCAAGCTGTTCTGCAGAGGGAAAGGGCTCCACTGGCGTTAATGTTAAATAAAATACATTGAAAAGGGGGGACATACATTTTCCGATTATTTCTATGAAGTATAATACAGTAGTTACTACTGACTCCGTTTTTGCAACAATCAACACGTACCACATATGCACTCCCACTGCCTCCCTCTTTCTTAGACACACACATTTTACTCCAATTGTTTGTTGGGGAGATGGGAACATTAAATCATAGCTTGGCTAGTCAAAAAATGTCCATGAATCTATCCTCTCCTAAGACATGCAAAATATATAGAGTCAGGAGCAGTGTGAGGACAGGACCAGGTCATAGTGGGCTCTACAAGTCTGCACAGGGAGTCCACAGCAAAGCCAGGAATAAAGTACATGGAGATCTGCAGATAAAAACGTTGTACGTAAGTATCATGCTTCAGTTTTTCTACTTCACTGCATTATCGCAAGTTACTGCTACTCTTAAATTAGCACTAGTAATCAAGGTACCAAAGAAGAAATTCTTTAATTGCCTATACACCAACGCCTATACAGGCTGAGCAACCAACAAGAGGGATGGGAATTGCTCATTTAGGAGATAAATTCAATCTAGTTGTATCACTGAAACCTCGTGGGATGATTCGCACGATTGGAATGTTAAAAATCAGTGGTTATAACCTAGTCAGGAAGGATCAAGTGGGACAAAGGGGCGGGGGAGTGGCACTCTGTGTCAAAAACGATGTCAGTTATCTGTGACTTAATCACGGATAACTCAGAAGAAAATGATCCTGAATGCTTAAGAATAAATGTCCTACCAGATAAAACACAAGATGGGGTATTAGTTGGTGTCTGCTAGAGGCCACCAAATCACACTGAGAACAAGATGGCCACCTTCTTATACACCTATCTATAGGGCGTAGGAAAAACACTTGCATGAGCATGGGGACTTCAATCTGAGGGACAAATGCTGGAAGTCTCATGCTGTCAGTATTAAAACATCCTTGGAATTTCTAAACATTACTGATGACAATTTCCTGACTCAAAAAAAAAAAAATTAAAAAAAATGTGTTGCTGCCAACATGGGAAAATTCCTTTTTAGACCTTGTCCTAACATATAAAGAGGAGCTGATCACTGAACTAAAACTTAATGGTAGCTTAAGTTCAAGTGGTCATGGCTGGGGGGGATAAGATAGAGATCTATAAAATCATGCCTGGTGTGGAGAAAGTAAATAAGGAAGTGCTATTTACGCCTTTTCATAATACAAGAACTGGGGGTCACCAAATGAAATTAATAGGCAGCACGTTTAAAACAAACAAAAGGAAGTATTTTTTCACACAAGGCAGTCAACCTGTGGAACTCCTTGCCAGAGGATGTTGTGAAGGCCAAGACTATAACAGGGTTCGAAAAAGAAAAAGAACTAGATAAGTTCATGGAGGATACGTCCATCAATGGCTATTAGCCAGGACGGGCAGGGATGGTGTCCCTAGTCTCTGTTTGCCAGAAGCTGGGAATGGGCGATAGGGGATGGATCACTTGATGATTACCTGTTCTATTCATTCCCTCCGCGACACCTGGCATTGTCCACTGTAAGAAGACAGGATACTGGGCTAGATGGAACTTTGGTCTGACTCATTATGGCCTTTCTTACGTTACTGTATCACATTTATAACGTGCAAGCAGAATAAAGTCCAGATCAGTAATATATATACTTTGTGCTTTAATAGGGCCAATTTCAAAAAGCTGAAAACAATTATGAGCCAAATCAGCTGGGAGGAAGAATTTAATCAGAAAAATGTGAATGATAATTGGCAATTATTTAAGAACACCTTAATAGATGACAAAACCCAAAAATATTACAATTAAGGAACAAGGCTGTGCTGGTTAAAAAACTGACCTGATTTAGAGTGGAAGTGAAGGCAATTATAAAATTTTTAAAAATAGATAAATCAGAAGTTAGGAATTGTATAATATTGATAAGGGAAGCAAAGGGGGACAAGGAGAAATCTATGGCCAGCAAAGTTAAGGACAATAAGGAATTTTAAAAATATATATACTAAGAATAAAAAGAATCTTGACAAAGTACTGTATTGGTCCATTACTCAATGGAGATGGTAGAATTATCAATAATAAGGAAGAAGAGACAAAAGTGTTCAATATATATTTCTGTTCTGAATCTAGGGGAAAAACAGATGATTGTCTCATCACATGGTGATAACTCTCCTCCCATTCCACTAGTATATCTGGAGGATATTAAATAGAAGTTACTAATGTTAGATATTTTAAAATCAGCAGGTCCAGATAATTTGCATCCAAAAATTTTAAATGAGCTGGCTGAGGAGCTGGCTAGACAGTTAATATTTGATTTTCAATAAGTCATGGAGCACTGGGGAAGCTCCAGAAGACTGGAAGAAAGCTAATGTTGTGCCTATTTTTAAAAAGGGGTAAACGGGATAAGACCGATCAGCCTGACATCAATCCTGGACAACATAATGGCGGGCTTCTATGGGACTCAATTAATAGAGAATTAAAGAATTAAAGGAAGGAAATGTAATTAATACAAATCAATATGGGTTTATGGAAAATAGAGCCTATCAAACTAATTTGATTTCTTTTTATGAGATTACGTTTAGTTGATAAGGATAATGTTGTTGACATAACTTGTAAGGCATTTGACCTGCCACACATTTTGATTAAAAACCTAGAATAATATAAAATTAACATGGCATACATTAAATGGATTAAAAACTGGCTAACTGATAGGTCTCAAACTGTCATTGTAAATGGGGAATTATCATCAAGCAGGTGTGTTTCTAGTGGGGCCCCAGAGGGATCGGTTCTTGGCCCTACGCTATTTAACATTTTTATCAATGACCTGGAAGAAAAGAAAATCATCACTGATAAAATTTCATGACACAAAAATTGGGGGAGTGGTAAATAATGAAGAGGACACATCACTGATTCAGAGCCGTCTGGATTGCTTGGTAAATGGAGCTCACGCAAACGTGTTTTAATAAGGCTAAATGTAAAAGTATACATCTAGAAACAAAGAAAGTAGGCCATATTATAGGATGGGGGACTTTATCCTGGGAATCAGTGACTCTGGAAAAGGTTTGGGGGTTGTGGTGGATAATCAGCTGAACATGAGCTCCCTGTGTGATACTGTGGCCAAAAACGCTAATATGCTCCTTTGACGCATACACGAGGGAACGTCAAGTAGGAGAAGAGAGGTTATTTTACCTCTATATTTGGCACTTCTGGAATTCTGTGTCCAGTTCTGGTGCCCACAGTTCAAGAAGGATGTTGATAAACTGAAGAGGGTTAGAGAAGAGCCGTGGGAATGACCGGAAATCATGTCTTATAGTTATAGACTCAAAGAGCTCAATCTATTTATTTTAACAAAGAGGTTAAGGGGTGACTTGGATTACACTCTATCAATATCTACATGGGGAACAAATACTGAATAATGGGGCTCTTCAATCTAGCAGAGAAAGGTAGAACATGATCCAATGGCTGGAAGTTGAAGCTAGGCAAATTCAGACCAAAAATAAGGTGAAAATTTTCAGTGAGAGCAATTAACCATTGGAACAATTTACCCAGGGTCAAGATGGATTCTCCATCACTGGCAATTTTTAAATCAAGATTGGATGTTTTTCTAAAAGATCTGTGTGACATTACACCCTATATTCTCAGGGAAATATGCTTAGGATATGAATATGGCATAACTAAGAGGTATTTTATGCAAGGTGGGTCATGTGAGATATCATTGGAAAGGTTATGATTTACTGAATGTGATTATCCAATTTGTATGCATGTATCATTTCTGTATCTGAGGTTAGGAATATGGACTACATCAGTTACAAAAGTGCTTGCACCTGGGGAACGCCCACCAGACAGTAGGCAATCAGCCTGGATGGGCCATTAGGAAGGACAATAGGTCTCTGAAGATGCTAATCTCCCTCCTTCCTGAGACGTTTCTTGGGATGCTGCTTTAACACTGCAGGGTCAGGTGATCATGTCACCTTGTACTGGACATCGTTTTGGACTTCTGGTATTTTTCCACTGGAAGGGGTTGGGGGTCAAACTGGGAAACAAAGGATTCCTGCCATATGCAAATTCTATTTACGGCTGGGGAGCGAGTTAATCTTGGCTCTTCTCCACTGCCTCCCCACCCAAGAAGGAAGACTGCTGAAAACACCTGAAGAAACAAAGAAAGGAAGATGGGGGGGAAGAAGGCAGGAGCTGAGCCCAGGCAAGAAAGGTCAGCCTGTGAAAAGTATACCTGCATAAAACAATATTTAGGGTGAGAAATTACTATTTGTAGCCAATTTCTTTAATGTATTAAGCCTAGTTTGCATGATTGTTTAATTTGCTCAGTAATCTGCTTTAATCTATTTGCTATCCCTTATAGTCACTTAAAAATCTACCTTTTGTAGTTCATAAACTTGTTTTTTTGTTTATTCTAAAATCCAGTTTGTGCAATTCTTAACTGGGGGGGGGGGGGAGAGAGGAGGAGAAGCTGAGCATATCTTCCTCCACATTGAGGAAGGAAGCGAATTTCATGAGTTTACGCTATAGAGATCTCTATACAGCGCAAGACAATATAATTTTGGGCTTACACTCCAGAGGGTGTGTGCACCTGTGAGCTGGCCAATTCCCCGAGCGGAGTCTTCCCACACAGAGCTGGTTGCAGACACTGTGTGATTCTACAGCTGGGTGTGTCCCTACCTGTGTATGCGCGTGCAGCAGGACACGGTGAGGGAGCCCAGGCTGGTGGAATAGGCAGGCTCAGTGGGACCTCAGTACATCAGTGGTACCCTGGAAGAGGGGTCCAACCTGTCACAATCTGCTCTAAGAATTCTAAGAGTTCTATGGACTGCTATACAGGAGGTCAGACTAGATGATCACAAAGTGTCCAACGCTGGAAGGGACCAATGACCTTCCCCTCCCAGCCTTCATTTTCTTAACAGAAATTAGGCTGCATCCCAGCAGACCATTCACTTTATTGCAATGGACACCGTACAGTTCAAGTTTTCCAAAAGCCACAAATATTGATACTTTAGGGATCAAAACTGCACAAATTAACTGTAAACAGCTTTTATTTACAAAATTGTAATACATATTACCACGAAGAAAAAGCAACATTCTTGCCATTCTCCTCCTGGGCCTCTCTTAGGACCTCTGCCAATCATATAACATGGTCGTGTAACGTGCACACAAGGAATAGAGTCAGGAAAGGCAACTAACCTAACGTGAAGACTTCAAACACCCAGACAATACCTTCATCTCCCAAGAACAATAAGTTACACACTGTGGGATAATATGGCTGCTTCTTGTGGCTCAATGGAATTATCGGGACCTTTACCAGGAGCTACTTGATTTTCATTTTTTTATTTCATATGGTCTTTGGAGGCCTAGTACATTATAAACTCACAATCTGTAAAAACTCAAAGGCTGACACAATGGCTTCTGTTTTAAAACCTGCATGTCAAATATATACATAAAAGTCTTGTGTTTTCACATTTTTTACACAACTGAGGCATAACATTACGTCTAATAAAAGTGCTAAAACCAGTGCCTTAAGCCTAAACGAAAAAAGCAGAAGAATTTATTTTTCCAGTTGCGAAGTTCCCAAAAGGGCCTGTTAAAAACATGCGGTAGTGATGGTTGGCTGACGCACAAAATGAAGGACATAGCAAATATGGGCTGGTACATAGAGAACAAAACTGCAAGACCAATTGGAGAATGGGTGTTGTCTGAAGTCCCAACTGACATGGTTTGCATAATTTGGCAAGAAGAGAAAGGGAAATTACAAAACAAGTGAGTCACTCAGTAACTGGTTAGTTCTCAAACACAAACTATATTTAAGTGCAATACTGGTGAATGTGCTGATGATCAGTTATGGAAGAGGTTGTAGGTAGCACTTTTCCTTTATTGGTGACCAGAGCTAAGTGTTTTCAAATGTGAGCGTGTCCTAAACATAAAGGCACTGAGTAATGGATGGGAAAAAGATATCATGGTTCCTTTGCAAAAATCCTGAGGTATTCACAGACCCCGGCAACGGAACTTTAAGGCCATTTGGAACACATCAGAGCCTACGGAGGCAAATAAAATGGCCACAGAGCCATATAAACACAGCTGGGAAGACCTGTTCTCTGCTTTCTTATTAGATGTTCCTTTCATTAATGCACTCAAAGAAGGCAACAAAGATTATGATAATTAAACTGACAAATTTACAGGCCCACCTTGGTAACAGAATTTTAAGAAGAAATCACCAAATTAAACACAGAGTAGGTCACTTCTCACAGTGTCATCTCCGATATCAAGATACCCAACTAGTGAGGAAGGAAAGCCACAGTAGTCTCCCTGCCGGTCAATTCAGCCCTAAAACAACCAGTCTCTTTCAGCAGCACCGAGGAATTGGTGAGTTAACATGAATACCAATGGCTATTTTCCCTTCTACATCTAGAAACTCAGTTCTTGACTTTATCTGTCTTTATAATAGAAGCAACATGGACATGAATGGTTCATTCTAGCAAACGATATGGAATCAGATTCAGTCACATCTGGAAGTTGGGAAAAATCTCAAGTGCTTAGTTAAAATTTCAGCTACTGCTTATAGGGGTGGGAAAAGATGTAAAAAGGTCACATTCCACTGCAGAGGTCTGCACAATCACAGAGAAGTTCAATTTTTAAAGAGACACTATATTCATGGATATAGTGAGTTTCCAAGTTTCAGAATAGGTAGGTAGATAACTTTTAGAGGTGCCATGGTTAAACAGTGGTCCAAAACTCTGCTTACACACAATCCTGATGTGTGGATTGGCCCAAGCAATGAAGTCTCAGAAGAAGAAAAAGGCACAAAGCAAAAAACCAACTGCTGTATATAAGACAAGGACAAGCTACATTCTCTCAAAGGATTCACATATCTAGTCTCAATTACCCTTTTAGATTGTGCTATACATGGGAAGCCATTCAAGTGTTTTCACCAGACAGAAATTGAGTGACTCCATTTAAAGCAGTAGGTTAAGAACTTAAAATACCCAAGAGAGTTAAAAGCATGCCTGTGGACATTTCCCACCCATGCTCCCCCTTTGATTCATTTTGATATAAAGTACAACTCTCCAAGTGAAAATTACTTGTGCAATAACAACTTTGAACGTAAACTGGAGAAAGCCAAGACTGTCAAAAGGTTTCTGGTGATCTCAGTGCTTGCTATCGTATAATGTCCAAGTAATGCACTTCTGGGTACAGAGTGTTCACAAGGAGAGCCAAGAGATTATTTCCATCTTGAAGACAATGATCTGGGTGCTTGATAAACTGGGATGCTTGGGAGAGCTGTTCCTGATACTCCATATATTGTTTGTTTGATGCCATAGATTCAAGGGTATTCAGTGCCTACAAATAGAGGGAAAAATTCAGTTAGCTAAGTATATTCTGTCCCTATTTTCTGCAGTTATAATTAATGGGTCAGATCATTAGCTGGTGTAAACAAATGTGATTCCATTTACTTAAATGGATCTATGTTGATTTACACTACTCGAGGATCTGACCCTACATCTACCTAGTGGTTTTATACAAATATTTGTATAACCAGCTCCCATGATCATGTAACATTCAACATCCACATTTTGTACAGCACAGTATCAGCAGATTAGATTCACACTACATATACCAATGTTGTTCTCTCTCTATGGGTGATAGGAACAACTACACTGTCTTAAGTTTCACTGTGGTTCTTTAATAGGCATATCATTTATATTTACATCAGGCACTAAACAGTTAACCTTAAGGGAAAACACACCAAATACAGCTTATAGTACTCTTGCAATTCACTTCACAATGTTCTTATCAGTACCCATGATTTCCATATACGTATGTATATTGATTCTGCCCAACACTGTCAGGTTAAAAATCGTATGTTAAAAAGAAATCCCTAACCTAAGTTAGCGATAACACCAGTGATTAATTAAAGCTGGAAGAATTCTGAATGAACCTCATTTACTTTTCACTCATACCAAAGAAGGAAAAGAGAGTAGTCCGCTTCGCTTTCATTTCTGATGAATTCCACTGTCAGGTTCTCATGCACTAGCATACTGCTGCAATGTGTGGCTTGCAAACACTCTGCAAGAGGATGTTTTTCTGTTGTCTTAGTCATTTAAAGGTTTGTATTCACAAAACGTAAATGTTGGGCTAAACATAGCCTGAATATAACCCTTTACAGGGAATATATTAAAGTCAAGGCTGATATTTTTTCATCCCTTCTACCTGCTGTTGCTGGGTTCCAACATTCCTGAACTCAGCTATCGTGGACATGACAAAGTTGCATTGATTTGCCCAATGGAACAATTTTAAGCCAGTTAAGTTAAATTGGTACAAAAGGCTTCACAGACACTCTTATTTGGATTTAAACCAGTCTTATTTAGCTTAGACAATTAGGAATCAGTTAAACTGAAATAAGCTCCTCTTAAATAGAAATGAGAGAGAGCCCACACAGAGGTATGCACCAATTTAAAAATCACACTTTTAATTAAACCAGTGCATCTTGTCCATACAGGCGAGGCCTCAGAAGAACTTAACCCTTTCCTGTCTGCTTTTTACTGACACCTTTTGTATTCTGAAGTTATTGGAAAGGTTTATTTTTGATCCAAAGTTTAAGAAACACACAAATTACTGCAAATTGATGTTCCATTGGTAAAAGTGTTCAATCCTCTCCTTCGCCCCACTGCCAAAGAGTATATTTTCCAGTTCCTTCTGTTATCTAGTTTCCATTATTTCTCACTCAGTCTATTGAACTTACTATTTCACTGAAAGCCGTGTGTTTTAAGATTTATAATGTGACAAAATATTCCTGCCAAACAACATGAGTTGCTGTGCAACCAGCTTTGCCTATGCAACTCACTTCCCTGGCCTAGATCACCTCAAGTATCTCAGGGCACGTCTTCACTACCCGCCGGATCGGCGGGTAGCAATCGGTCTATCGGGGATCGACTTATCGCGTCTAGTGAAGACGCGATAAAATCGATCCCCGATGGCTCTGCCGTCGACTCCGGAAATCCACCGCGGCAAGAGGCGGAAGCGGAGTCGACGGCGGCGCGGCAGCGGTCGACTTGCCGCCGTCCTCACAGCCAGGTAAGTCGACCTAAAATACGCCACTTCAGCTACGCTATTCACGTAGCTGAAGTTGCGTATCTTAGGTCGACCCCCCCGCTGTAGTGTAGACCTAGCCTTAGTCTTGCTCTCTCAAACACACACTAGCAGTCCTGCCAAGTTATAGCAAATAGTGCAGTAGTTTGTGATACCAACAAATGTTCCTCAAGTTACAAGGATAAGATCAACTAATTGCTTTTGAAATTCAGAATTTAGACCCAGACATAAAGAGGGGGAAAGCACTGAGGGCCAAATTAGGATGGACATTTCGCTCTCACTGAAATCAGGCATTTCAGAGGAGAAGGTAGGCTTAATATACATTGTTTGTAATGATTCCCATGAGCCTCACACTGCAACTTGATTAGTCAATACAGAGACAGAGGATGCTCAGTGAAATCAATGGCTGACACACTACCTGCTGGGCTTTCTGTGAGAGCTGCAATTCTGAACCAGGCTTCAGACGGATTTGATTCTCCTGAGGAATCTGCACCGACAGGAAGGCTGACATACTGCGGGCAACCACGCGGAACCTTAAGTGTCAAGAGGAAGAGAGAAGTTGATGTAAAATTTAGATATTACTGAGCATCAGGATTAGATGTGCCAAAAATATCACCCTATTATTTCTTGCACTAAACCAGGTGAGGGATCTTTCTACCCCCGCCCCCCTTTTTTTTTTTTTAAATGTCCCTGACTTTTCACTAAAAAATACCCTAAGGGAAGACTAATAGAGTGATACTGGGATTGATCTCCGGCAGCCACTCCAGCCCACTGCTGCTCCAGTCCCGGGGGGGGCAGCCCCAGGGCTGATCACCACTGCTCCAGCAGCAGTGGGGCTGACCCAACCCCGGCTGCTGCTCCAGTGGCCCCAGGGCTGACAGCTGCTCCAGCCCTGCCCTGGAAGTAGTCATGGAGGTCCCAAAAAGTCACAGAATCCGTGACCTCTGTGACAGAATTGTATCCTTAGCCATTGGTTTCAATGGGGGTAGGATTTCACCCAAAAGAAACCACTCACATGCTTAAAGTTATGCTCATGCTTAAGTGCTCTGCTGGATCAGGGCCAAACAAATATTTCTGGTTTGGATTACATTCCCTTTCATTTTTCAGTTGGATTTCTTTTTGTTCTCTTATTACCAAGCTCCCTATCCACCTCTTCAGGAAGGAAACTGCTTAACACGCAAACTTTGGTGTTTCTTTGAACCACTCATGTTTTCCAACACATACAGAATAATATAGGAAAGGCAGAGTGGAACATGAATATACACACGCTGGTAATGTAAGACATGCAAGACAGTTGACTGCTAGAGACAAGGTAAAAGAAAGCCAGGCAAGTATTCTCTTTGATGGATCTCTCTGCAAACATAACTAGAGATGGCACCAAACCAGAACTCCCAACTTCCCCTCTCTCCAGCACAAATTATGGGAAAGTTTACATTCAGATCTTAATGCAGTCCCAAACTCCATTGCTTCTCTATAACAGGCCAAAACAAGAACACCCCCAAACCTTCAGGAACTTTGGATTCCTAACCCAACTTCAGAGCTTAGTTCCATCCATTCATAAAGTGTATAGGATTTGAGCAAGTATTTTCAAAATACGTGCTTTCTTAATCAGAGCGCTCCTTCCTAAATTCTTACCTGGGTGACAAAGGAGATTTCTTGCCTAGACCAATAACACCCAATATTCCGGACATCAACCTCTCCTCAGCCAGCTGATTCTGCCTGCCCTGTATTGAGAGCAATATCCGGATGACTGATTCAATCAGGATGGCGTCATTCTGCTCCGTTTGGAGTAAGGATAACTGCAGGGCTTTATGCCACCAAAGAAACAGCTTTGCCTCTTCCTTCACCGAGCTTTTGGTAGATGAAAGAACAATGCTTAGAAACTGATCTTCCTTCTCCTTCAACATCTCGTAAGCGTGTGGCACTGGGAAGTGTCCCTTTGCCCACCAGCCCAGTGAGGTGTTTAGTTGACAAGTTTGTGAAGGACATTTAGATATACTAGTTTTTATGCTGGAATAACTCCAATGAAATAGAATTCCAGAAAGTATGGGCTTGATGTAGAAATTAAAGGGGGAGGTTCAAAGGCCAGTATTATGTAGAAGGTCAAACTAGACTATCCCACTGACTCCTTCAGCCCTTAAATTTATTAATAAATGGTATAAAATCTGGTGTAACAGACTGGTGAGTCAGGCCCATTGTTCTTTGATCTTGGCTTTGTTTACAGGTATTTGATACTCTTGAGGAGCAGTAGATTTTGTTTTAACCATGATTTTAAAACTTTCCACTTTATTGTATAGCAGTGGAAACACTGAAGGCTTCTGCTGAGCAAAGCACACAGCACAAGTTCCTCTGTGGATATTTTTAAAGATTGTTTTAAAACCAAACGGCCTGAAGTCACACCCAAGGTTAATGAACTCAGATATTCCACAGAAAGCATCAGCACGAGAGATCTGCATCAGACTGTGCTCCAATAACTTCTGTCCAGTCCTCCTACCACCAAAAAACCACGCAGCAATCTTGGAGCATGCGTTTAGCATTGGAGAAGGTACCAAAACAGCCTTTTGCAGATTGCTGTCTTTCCCTACTTTGGCAATCAAGTGGATAGAGTTGGAGGGTACTACAGTCATCAGATGGCCAAGATATCTGAACTGCAAAAAGGAGAGCATGCATTCTCCTAGCAAGGCTTTTTAATCAAGAAAATTTTGCCCCTATTGCCACTGAAATGGAAAGGCATTTACCAGCCAACAGATTTGCTACATTCTGGATAGAACTGTTGAGCAGCATGTAATACTTACTAGTGCATTATACACCAGCACTATTTGTATTTTAATAAATATTTAGTACTTACAGTACCATAGCACTTTACAGCTTCAAAGCTCTTTACTAACAACACTCAATTCTCACCACGCTCCTTCCTGTTTGGTTTACCCATGTTTTACAGGGATGCAGGGACATGAAGACCTCCATTTTCAAAAAGTGCCCACCAATACTGGGTGGCCAGTTGGAAATACTCGGTCCTGAATTTTTCCCCCCAAAGTTGAGCATCCCACATTAGCTTCAGCACCTTATAAAAAAATCAGGCCCCTAGCATCTCCAATTGAACACTGAGAATGTAACATATTCCAAATTAGTAGATACCTGAAATTGTAGGCCAAGATGACTTGCTCAAGAAACAGTGGCAGAGCTGGGATTAGAAAGCCTGGAGTATAGTCCTATACCAGACCGAACGACTGTACTGAATCAAACTTTAAATACCTTGGATACACTTGCTCTAGCCATTTGCCAAGAGTTAGCAGCATTTTCATTTCATTGGTCAGAGTCTGCTCAGTGTTTAAACGCTGCAGCATGTAGACATAAAGGGTCAGGTAGCTTCCCAAGGATAAACATTCCTGCAGAAATTCTTCCATTGTGAGTTCAGGAACTTGAAGGGAGGCGAGTATAGGGCCCCAGCCTAATTCATGGTTGAGAGGAAATTCTTAAAACAAAGTGAGAGAAGAGAATACAGAAAGGACAGGACGTGTTTGTTAAAACAGTTTTAGGACAGGGTAAAGCTTTAGACCTAACCTACTTGATTATGTTCCTTTAAATTAAATAATTCATACTTTGGGAGCTATTTTCCAAATCATCAGCTTGTCAGGGAATCATGGAGGTTAAAGATGGAAAAGACCTATTAGGCTATCTCCATGTAAGCAAGTACATTTGCAGGTATTACAGCAGTATTAATTTTATAAGTCCCAGTGACAGGACTTCAAAACACTTCCCTTGGGTGGGCTAAAATCTTACAGAATTGACTGGGGCAGAAATAGATATATAGTTCCATAGACATCACTCCAAAAACCTACACAATTTGAGAGAGAACATGATCCTCTCTACAAGGTTTCTTATAACCATCCCACAGAATTCTACCAAACAACATACAATTTGTATTAAATTCTACATGACTGTTTTTAAAAAAGTTTTATAGAAAAACTATCCTTTTCTATTAAATTCCGTACGACTTTTCCATAAAAGGATGGACTAGAATAAATAGGAAGTGTCATTTAGGTCCCCTCAGCTAGAAAGAGAATAGCCATCAGGCAAAGCCAGACGGTATCAGAAAGTGATGTGTGGATGGAAACAATTCTAAGGCCTGGTCCCCATTAAGCCCCCACTTCGGACTAAGGTACGCAAATTCAGCTACGTTAATAACGTAGCTGAATTCGAAGTACCTTAGTCCGAACTTACAGCGGGTCCAGACGCGGCAGGCAGGCTCCCCCGTCGATGCCGCGTACTCCTCTCGCCGAGCTGGAGTACCGGCGTCGACGGCGAGCACTTCCGGGATCGATCCGGGATCGATTTATCGCGTCTAAACCAGACGCGATAAATCGATCCCAGAACATCGATTGCCTGCCGCCGGACCCTCCGGTAAGTGTAGACGTACCCTAAGAAATCATTACATTAAGACTGTAAAACAGACAACCAAAGAAGTTCAAAAATAAGCAAGAACACTGTCCATAACCTACTTGACTCTGTATAGATATTACTGCAGATACACACACGGAGCACAGTAAGTAACATCAACAACATACTTCAGGAAAGACGGTCTGATTATGAAATTAAAACCAAGTTAAAGCTATTACTGAGTGGCCTGAGGCTACAAGGAGCTCCAACCTAGCAATAAATTAGTGGACATTTCAAGGGTGATCTTTAATGTTAGCTCAGAACTTGGCATAAGTGACAGAATAGAGGTTCTCTCTTACCTTCATTAAAGTAAGCTGTAATACAAGCTTCTGTAGTCTCTGCCATATGTCTGACCGAGGCCAGGCTCTGGCATGCTGCTGTTAGCAGGGGCATCACTAGCAGGCCATGCACTTTGGTGTTGATCCAGTTTTGTAAACTACCCCGTAGCGACTCTGCTGTTGTGATGCTAGCATTATTCATCATCATCAGTGCTTCTGAAAAGAGACTACTGAGAGCCATATGACGAGTTTGCATATCCATATCTGAAAGTCAAAGACAAAAATACCAGTAAGAATAAGTCAGGTGTGAAAATAAAAATTAAAGAAGGGAGGAGGGATGGTCCTGTGTTTAAGGCACTGGACTGGGACTACGGAGATCTGGGTTCAATTTTTGTCACTGCAATAGACTTCCTGTATGACCTTGAAAAAGTCACTTATTCACTATGTGCCTCAGTTCTACATCTATAAAAAGGAGAGGATAATCCTTCCTAAGAATCCACTTTTTCTTGACGAATTAGACACTTCAGGCAAGGCACTAAAACGATTATTTGTACAGTGCCTCACACAACAGAGTCCTGATCTCAGCTGGGGCATCTAGGTGCTACTATTATTTACGTGGGGGGGACAGGGGACATTTACTGGGCTCCCACTCAACACAACTTGGTTGTAAAATAAAGTTAATGAACAACTTATAGCTGTTTGATCACTTCAAATATGACCAGAGGCATCCTAGAGATTTTAGCAGTCCCACAGCATTTCCCAAAATACTAGATTATCCAGATAACCTTGCCAGTCTAAGCATCTGAACCCCTTGCTTCATATTCAGACCCTGAATCTCTTTTCATAGTGCCTATTCTATTTCATAGGGACCCTTTAAATAGCAACCACTTATAACAATTTTCTTTAAAGCAATTTAAACATGTCATTATAATGCTTAGTTCTTATAATCCTTATCTAAAGATAGCCCTTTTCACAATTTAATTCAACAATTTACATTACTAAATGGAAATTAAGTATTTTAATACTATTTTTATAAACTGAACAACTAACTCGTTAATCCTCACAGCCCGCTGCAAGGAAGTATTACTTGCACCATAGTTCAAATGGTGAAACTGAGGCTAAGAAGTTAAATGACTTCCCCAAGGCCACAGCCACTTAGACCCGGCTGTAAAAAATTTTTACCGGACACCTAATGAACCAAAGGATGACAAGAAAAGAGAGACTTCCATCTGAGCAAGGACCTGGGGCAATGCTCTTGTGAGAAGTCCAGCCCTCCCCACCCCAGTTGCTGTGAAGTGGGAATGTGCTGTCATTGGATGCTGCTAAGGGAGCTACACCATTTTTCCCCCATCAGCTTCTAACTAGCAAGTGTTTGATAAATCGGATACATGACAACGTGCTGTTCAGCTGCTAAAAGGCGGGCTCTTCCACCACCCATTCCAAACCACCTACACCCAAGAACCTTCTTTCTTTTGGCTGACGAGTGTGAGAGGGCATTCTCTCCCCTTCAGCTGTGTGAGAGGGCATATGTGTTCTTCAAAACCAAGGTACTTTCCAAGGGACATTCATTACATAGTCAATAAATCCTCAGAGGTCCAAAGCCCATCTCAGAAATATTGCATGTATTTTAAATGCATGAAATAGTTCAAAAAAGTATCTGTATCTGTAACTAGCCTAACTCTATAAATAATATGTCTTGACAACTGTAAAAAACATGGCATTTCCTTAGAACCAACCTGGAGGGTTAAAGATGACAATATCGTCTAAGAGCTTTGACATTTCTTGTTCCAATACCGAAAGGGTTATTTTTCCATTTTGTTCCAGGGTGCTGAGAAACTGAACCACCTGGTGAATGTATGCTTGGCATTTTAGTGTTGCGTCCTATTAAAATTTAAAAAAGTTGGCACACTTAGCTCTATTCTCATGGTCCATATGACCACACAACACATCCCAACCTCAACAAGACAACTAGAAGATGATCAAGAACAGTCCAGAGGAACTGCCAATCATACTTACAAGATGCACATGACTATCGGAAGAAGCACCAAAGCCTGCAGAAACTTTTAAGAGTTTCACTATCAGTTCAGCTGCAGAATCCTTGGCTAGGATGATGGAAGGAGGATAGTGGCTTCTAAAGTAGCTGATGATGCTTTTATAAGATTCAATGCGCACAAGTTGCCATGGAAGAGAGCTGGTCTGTCCAAGGAGGTTAATCAGTGGCGATTCCTGAAGATTAAAAAAAAACGAATTCTCTTTTTATGAACAGTCACAATACTAAATATTGGAAACTAATGGAGAGATCAATCCACAATGTTTAGATTAGAGATGCACAGAGTGTAATAAAAAACCTACCAAACAGCTGACTGCTAGCAGTGTGGCTTTAATAGTTCACTGTGCTAAAATAATACTCATTGCATTTGTATGTACTATTGGTATTACAGTGGCATCTGACAGCCCCAACCAAAATTAGCAGATCAATGTGTTGGCACAATATGATGGTCCTTGCCATAAACAGAACTTCAATCTAAACACATAGGAAAGCGTAAGAGGGCAAACGGAGAAACAGAGACATGACCTGACTTCCATAAGGTCACACTGGTCAGGTAACATATGTCAGTGGCCGAGGTGGGAACAGAACCCAAGTGTCCCATCATTTGGTCCAGTGCTTTATCCACTACACTATGATACCTCCAATTCTCTCTCTCTCTCTCTCTCGCACACACACACACACACACACACACACACACACACACACACACACACTCTCTCTCTCTCTCTCTCTCCTCCCCCCCCCCTCACATCTAAGGAGTTCCAAAAACATTCCACTACAAGAAAGCTGCAGCCACAACGTTCTCCTAATACACTGGAACTTAACCAAGTTAGTTCATTGTGAATTTACTTATAAAACAGAATGATTGAATATTCCTATGTTTCTCAATTGCAGTTAACTCGGTAAAATCGAGTACCCTAATGACCTGGAAATAACCCAAATGAAATCAGATTGACAAGAATGTTACAATTATAATTTTAATAAAGATATAACAATTCAGCCACGCTGGGTCCATTTTAGGACACTCTCAGGAAAAAAGGACTCAAATCAGAACTTGTCATTCAGGTAAAGAAGACACAGGAACGTTCTAAGGGAAGAAAAGAGTTAAGATGCTAATGAACCTTGCTCTAAAGTGTTTTACACCAAGCCCCCTGGAGGTAGGAGGAAAATCTTTTTGGGTGGCTCACACATTATACACAAGTGTAGCTTTAGAAGTTTAAGGAAGATCTTTGAAATGACAAAATATCTAGAAGGTCACTGAAAGGAGTGGAAGGTTTCAGAGTAGCAGCCGTGTTAGTCTGTATCCGCAAAAAGAACAGGAGTACTTGTGGCACCTTAGAGACTAACGAATGTATTTGAGCATAAGCTTTCGTGGGGGTACAGCCCACTTCATCAGATGCATAGAATGGAACATATAGTAAGAAGATATACATACACACAGAGAACATGAAAAGGTGGAAGTTGCCATACCAACTCTAAGAGGCCATCTGTTTGCATTTGGAAAGGAAGATGATGTCTGTCTGTATCTGTACGAGTTTTTTCATGAAGTTGATGGATTTCCACTCCATACGGCTAAATTTAGTGCCTTGCATAATGACAGGTTTCAGAGTAGCAGCCATGTTAGTCTGTACCCGCAAAAAGAACAGGAGTACGTGTGGAAAGGAGTGTGTCGCCTGGGATACTGAACTCCAGTCATTTGAATAAGTTGGAAAATACAATGGCGATTGCGGATTAGAGGCTAGGATGGAGAACTACATCATACCTCCTTCAAACACAATGCATCAAAGGAACTGAAACAGAAGCTGATTATTATTGTTAATAATTTAGGAGCCCCTGTCATGGACCAGCACTCTATTGTGCTAGGCTCTGTGCAAACAAAGAATTTTTGGGAGACTCACCATGCCACCACAGGGGGAATTTGGGACCTATGAAGTGAGCCATAGCTAATTTTATGTAAACTTTACTGATTTCCATCTTTGACCTTTGTAATGATTCTTTAAAACCCACTTTTGCTAAATGCTTCTCTTTGTGTTTAATGCATTTATTCTCTCTATCGAACAAATATTTAAATGCAACCATAAAGTGGAACTCAGGTGCTGTCCGAGACTAGGATATCTCCATCCACACAGGGGGGGGTTTACAGGTGGAATAAACTCAGCCAGAGGCAGCTGGTTATAAAAATATGCAGATTGTGCTGCAATCTCTGCCCAATGAGGAGTCACAGCCAATGTCAAACTGGCATAGAGCTGAATCAGGCCTTAGGAATGCTACATCACCCTGACCTGCTGCTATAGTTACATAGCATCTCCATGTGTACGTTCATAAGGGAAGGGAGAGTTTTATGTTAAGAAATAAATGTTTGTAGAAGCAGCTATATGGCTGAGGCTATAAATAATATTCCAGACATGTAAAGAATGCTGATGACTGATTCAATTTGCTTATATCATGCTATAAAAGTACAGAATCAGAGTGTATTTGGGTGTAACAGGATGATAGATGTTTCCATGTGGATTGTTTTATGCTCCTTGGCAATTATGTCAGGGTTCCTGCACCAAGTTTTACTGTTTTCCAGTTTTGAACAGCCCTAGGCCAACCGGGGATAGATACAGATGTGGGCTGCATTAGGACCAGCAGCAGTTCAAGCTAATTGTACTTAAATATCATACAGGAAAATGAAAAGAGCTCCTATAGATTTTTACATGGGGGAGAAGGGTAGCCTCTCTACCCTTCATGGCTGTTGGGGAAGAATCACCTGGAGGAGTGAGATAAAGACTCAGTGGTGGGGACAAGCGTGTTTATTTGGTTTTTTACAACCCCTAAAAAGTCACTGGAGGCTCAGTTGCAGCTAGATCACTGCTTCTTACAACCACTTCCTATGATAGAACAACTTCCACTTAAGCAATACACAAAATATTACTACACACTCAAATCTCTTAGCCCTCCCGGGAGTACAGCTGTTTATTACATTTAAGAGTAGCACACTTCAGTTAATCATTCCCTGCTTGAGAGAATACAGCAGCCTGCCTCCTTGTAGAGGGCTGACTCCTCATTAGAAAGGCTTGGAACCAGATATATCTATCTGGATTCATCGAACATGTCTCCCGTCTCCCTCAAGCTCTGGACGCATATACACCTCTACCTCGATATAACGTGACCCGTTATAACATGAATTCGGATACAACGCGGTAAAGCAGTGCTCCGGGGGGGCGGGGCTGCACACTCCAGGGGATCAAAGCAAGTTCGATACAACGCGGTTTCACCTATAACGCGATACGATTTTTTGGCTCCTGAGGACAGCGTTATATCGGGGTAGAGGTGTACATTACAAACTGTAAAATTCAATTCACAGAGAGGTCATCATGCCACATTCACACAACACAGTATAAAAGTCCAGTCTGAATTAAACTGAAACAACATAGCTAAGGGTATTTTCAGTCCTTATTCTCACAGAAAGGCCCTAACCAGTGAAATGTTCTTATTTACAAAGGCCATGGGGATCAGGGTGAAGCAATAATTTTATTAATCCACCAGGGTAAATCAGGCTCCTCACATGAAGATGTCCCACTGTGGGCACTAGAAAGCTACCTCAAAAGAGAGAGATGGTCCAGTGTTTAGGGCACTACGCTGGGACTTGGGTAACCTGGCTACAAGTCCCTGTTCCACTAAACACTTCCTGTATGATCTTTGTGCCTCAGTTGCCCATCTGTAAAATGGGGATAATAGCACTTCCCTGCGTGTTGAGAGGATAAATACAGTACAATGGTGAGATGCTTAGATATGCTAAAGGGAACCATATATATGTTCAAAAATAACTGGAGTACTTGTGGCACCTTAGAGACTAACAAATTTATTAGAGCATAAGCTTTCGTGGGCTACAACCCACTTCTTCGGATGAGGATACAGACTAACACGGCTGCTACTCTGAAACCTGTCATATATATGTTGTGACAAGACGAGATGACAGCTCAGGTCAGAGCCAGGTCAATTCACTTGTGTATTAGCATAGATTAAAGCGATTGTTAAATGTCTGAATGTATTTGGTGTTTAAACATAATGAAAATGAATGGGTTGTTACTTGCATAGTTTTCAATCATTTGTGTCCAGTTATAATGTTATGGCAAACATTTACATAACAAATACACCTGTAACTAAAGCTGTGTGAAATGCAAATTAAGAGCTTTATCAGTAAAAAGGCTAATTTCAAAGCACATGGTCAGTGTGTGTGATGACCTGAGGTCAAATAGACACAAAATGTATTCCTCACTGCCGGACATCAAAGGAAAAGCTCACATTGGGTAGCGGACATCAAAGGAAAAGCCCACATTGGGTAGCGTCACTGTCAGTTGTTGTCTGTGAGAAGAAGCTGTAAGTCTGGATTTAAGGAAAGCGCCATCATCTCTAGACTGTTTGGACTCTTACAGGGAAGTGTACCAGATGCAAAAGTAGAGATCCCCAGAAATCATCTGGGTACCCTGAAAAGATTTTCGGGGAAACTGGCAGTTTATTACATCACTGCCACCATTTGGAATTACTCACCTGTAGTTATATTTTACCTGCTTTAACCTTTCAATAAAAGTGTACTTAGTTTACTATAGAAATTGGCTACCAGCATTGTCTTTGGTGTAAGATCTAGAGTACCAGTTGATCTGGGCTAAGTGACTGGTCCTTTGGGACTGGGAGCAACCTGATGTGGTGTGATTTTTGGCCTGAGCGACCTTTTATCACAAAGTTCAGTTTGTCTGGGTGGCAAGACAGACTGGATAGTTTGAAGGGACTGTCTGTGACTTCAGAGTAAGACTAGTGTAGTGATCCAGGAGTTCCCATTTGTCAGTGGGTTGTGGTGAAATCTAATTATAGAAAACACCAGCAGATTGGGCAGTCTGTCCTGTTTTTTGACAGTTTGCCCTGAGGCGGGAACTCACAGTTGAGAGCCACTCCAGAAAACGTGACATACATATCTAAGATAGACAGACCCAATGGATCCAGGTTTGGACATAGTTCATGGAATTTCTTTTACCAGTGTGCTGCAGCTCAGACAGGGTTTAGATATGGTACACTTGCTTGCCTGGTAATGGCAATTAACATAGAGATTAATGGATGCAAGGTATATTTCTGTAAACCTGATGGACCACTCTGTCAGCCTATCAGACACACTGTCTGGCCTCAACCATGAATATGGTGGCTTCCAATTGCCATCTCCCCATATGTCATCTGCATAGGTCCCCGTAGCACATAAACAAAGCTTAGAATGCTAAGATGTCTAAGTTTGTGACAAACCCAAGGCAATCTGATCCATCTCTGAACCTTTTCAAAATTACCTCTTTGCTTATAAGCTGCTCCTCCTTTGCCAACAGAACCACCATACAGAGCAAGCAGACAATCATACTGTGCGTTTCAGGACGGGGCTTGGGATTCCAGGCATCAGACAGGAAGCTGACCCAGTTTACGTCACATAAAACAGTACCCAAGAAAATGAAACAACTCTTCGGGCTGCCTCTTTCAACCTAGGAGAAAACAGACAGGCACCTTTATTTTATTTATTTAGATTTAAATAACTCAAAAGACACTGTCCGTAGCTTTAAGCACCCTAGCATCATTAATAAAGCAATTCAATCTCCGCAGCTTTAAATAAGCCATTCAACAGGACCTCAAGTCAGCCAGTCATCTACAAGAATTCCCTTCTACCCCCCCTTCATCATCAAGGAAGTATAACTCTCAGCCCTCCCAAAACCCCAGTCAAAGAAATGTCTTTTGCAGTATGTCCAGAAGGCCACCAAATTCAGACTATTTCAAATGCAGAGGCAATATTCAGGCTGTTGTGGACTTTCAGTTGCAAAATTGCAACTGGCTTTTCTCTCTTTGGGGAAGATCAAAAAATTCTGTATCAATTTTAGACGTGCAGGGACAATGCAACACCGACAGGAAGGCAGTAAAGGCCTTGGAAGAAAGATTCTGGAGTTCCAACACTATCTGTACTACAATTTTAGGGTGCAAATCAGAAGCAGTCAACTAGAAAATGGAAGTATGGTGATCATCATTTTAGTTAGCATAAAATTGGTTTATAATCCACTGATTGATACTTCACACATTGTCTATATATTGATACTTATTTTCCAAAGTCATGTTAATTATGCATTATAAACCCAAAGTGCTCGAGAGTCAACTTTTGGGGAAACGTTCAGTACATTACCAAAACGAACACTAATTTGATTAATATTCTTTCTCAAGTTCACGACTTGTCTAGAAATTCATTTATAAGCTGTCCTCGACGCAAATGCCTGAAAGCCTAAAGCCAAGCTGACAAAATCATTCTTAGAAAGTTTAATACCTCACTGCATGGTGACAATGGCTAGGCAGCTGGTATGGTGTGGCCACTGCCCATCATGCTGCCCAGCTGCCCATGTGCTCCCTGTCTTTCTGTTGTATCCTCCCATTGTCTCGTGTCTTATAGGTAGAATGTAAGCTTGTTCTGTGTTTGTACAATGCCTAGCACGATGAGGCCCTGGTTCATGAGTAGGACTTATTATTTATTTGCATTGTGGTAGTGCCTATATTAAAGGAAAGGAAGTGATTCAGTGGTTGGAGCACTAGCCTGGGCCATGGGAGAACTGGGCTCAATTGCTGATCCACCACGCACCTCCTGTGTCATCTTGTGCAAGTCACTACGTTTTTCAGTTTCTCATCTGTAAAATGGGGATAATAGCACTGCCCTACCTCACAAGGAGGTTGAGGATAAGAACATAAGAAAGGCCATATGGGTCAGACCAAAGGTCCATCTAGCCCAGTATCCTGTATTCCAACAGTGGCCAATGCCAGGTGCCCCAGGGGGAATGAACAGAACAGGTAATCAACAAGTGATCCATACCCTGTCACCATTTCCAGCTTCCAGCAAACAGAAGTTAGGGACACCATTCCTGCCCATCCTGGCTAATAGCCATTGATGGACCTACCCTCCATGAACTTATATAGTTCTTTTTTGAACCCTGTTATAGTCTTGGCCTTCACAACATCCTCTGGCAAGGAATTCCACAGGTTGACTGTGCATTGTGTGAAAAAATATTTCTGTTTGTTTTAAACCTGCTGCCTATTAATTTTCATTTGGTGATGCCTAGTTCTTGTGTTATGAGAAGGAGTAAATAACACTTCCTTATTTACTTTCTCCACATCAGTCATGATTTTATAGACCTCTATCATAGCCCCCCTTAGTCGTCTCTTTTCCAAGCTGAAAAGTCCCACTCTTATTAATCTCTCCTCATATGGCAGCTGTTCCATACCCCTAATCATTTTTGTTGCCCTTTTCTGAACCTTTTCTCATTCCAATAATCTCTTTTGAGATGGGGAGACCACATCTGCATGCAATATTCAAGATGTGGGCGCATCATGGATTTATATAGAGGCAATATGATATTTTCTTTGTCTTATTACCTATCCCTTTCTTAATGATTCCCAACAGTCGGTTTGCTTTTTTGACTGCCGCTGCACATTGAGTGGATGTTTTCAGACTGCGATGCTCAGATAGTACCACTGAGGGCCATACATCAATGTAACCGAATCCCACAGTAGTAGTATCGTACTGATAAATTATTATAGTACTAATAATTATAAATAATATATTGTAATAGCAACCCTCAGATTCTACAATAAACCTAATTGATGTACTCTTTGGCTAAATAAACTGAAACAGACATCCATTTAATTTCAAAGACGGAATTAACTAAAGTATAAATGGTTTTATTTCAATATGCATTAGGTGCTTACTTTAAAGAATTCTTCCATGAGCATCTGATCTGGGTGCATCTCTCTCCATGGAAGTCTGCTGAATTCAGCATGGAAAGTATAGAGAATGAATTCTGGCATTTTGGGGGCTGTGCATGAGTCACAATAATGCATCAGATGTAACCAGAGAGCCCCACGGTGGCCTGGCAACAACTTATCTAGATTAAAAGGAAACAGCCCATTTAAAACACAACTCCAGGGAAACCAAGCCAAACACGGACAAATCTGACTATAAAGGGGGGACACACTCACTACAAGTTCTTCCATGGACAGAACATTCAAAGAACAAGGACATTTTCTAAGCTTTGTTTGTTTCAATCTATAACTCAAGCGCTTCTTCTACTGAACATCGCTCACTCTGAAAAAGTTAATTGGACAATAAGAGTTGTAATCAGGGATCCTAGAAATCCGTTTGCCACGGAAAAACGTGGAATTTGCATTTTTAAAGAGAATCTTTAGTTTTTACATTTTGTGAACAAATAAAACCATATTAACTATTAACTACATTTTACTGAAAGTACCAGTGTCACTTATTCAATGCGCACAACCTCCCCCTCTTGTGGTTGATTTTTGAATGCGCTTTAAGTTTACATAGCTAAACATACTCCAATAAACTGCTTCAGGCGTATAGAGGTTACTCAATGGCATGTAGGGATTTGTGTTTTAATGCATCTCAAATTTCACTTCAGCCTCCAGGTGTGAGTAATTAAAGTTTTGAAA
Organism: Emys orbicularis; assembly: GCF_028017835.1. Classification (NCBI taxonomy): domain Eukaryota; kingdom Metazoa; phylum Chordata; order Testudines; family Emydidae; genus Emys; species Emys orbicularis. Next base: position 12,498,423 of record NC_088688.1, read on the forward strand.
AAATGCCCAAAACTTTAGAAAAATCACCCCTTAAGACCATGTCACTGAGTTTGGCAAGGAGGAATTTCATGTTGATGGTAATGTGTTGTTCTGCACTGCATGCAGCAAGGCTGTCGATTACATTCGAAGGCAGACAGTTGTAGAACACATGGAAAGCACTAAACTGAATGAAAACAAACAAAAACAAGAGGCTGAAACAGCAGGGCCATCCACAACAGTAAAGAAACAATGCACCGTGCGTGGATCATGCCAACGTTTTACAACTGTAAATAGATCAATAAAACATTGTGTTCAACTGATACCTATATATATTGTGACTAGGGAAATTAAAGTTCAGCATTCATTTTAATCGCAGAAAAACACAGATTTTTATGTTTTTCTTATCGGAAAACTTTGGGGTTTTTATCATGGAAAACTAGGATCCCTGTTTATAATCCACTTCTTTCTGTAAGTAGTGAACTGGTTCTGTGCATCCTTTCAAAACTGTTAAAGAATTTGACAGGTTTCAGAGTGGTAGCCGTGTTAGTCTGTATCCACAAAAAGAACAGGAGTACTTTTGGCACCTTAGAGACTAACAAATTTATTTGAGCATAAACTTTTGTGGGCTACAGCCCACTTCATCAGATGGATAGAATGGAACTTATAGTAAGAAGATATACATACATACAGAGAACATGAAAAGGTGGAAGTAGCCATACCAACTATAAGAGGCTAATTAATTAAGATAAGCTATTATCAGCAGAAGAAAAGAAAAAAAAAACTTTTGTAGTGATAATCAAGATGGCCCATTTTAGACAGTTGACAAGGTGTGAGGATACTTAACATGGGGAAATAGATTCAATATGACATATCGAATCTATTTCCCCATGTTAAGTATCCTCACACTTTCTTGTCAACTGTCTAAAATGAGCCATATTGATTACCACTATAAGTTTTTTTCCCCCTCTTACTGATAATAGCTCATCTTAATTAATTAGCCTCTTACAGTTGGTATGGCTACTTCCACCTTTTCATGTTCTCTGTATGTGTGTGTGTATATATATATATATATATATATATATATATATATATATACACATATATCTATCTATCTATCTTCTTACTAGATGTTCCATTCTGTGCATCTGATGAAGTGGGCTGTAGCCCACGAAAGCTTATGCTTATGCTCAAATAAATTTGTTAGTCTCTAAGGTGCCACAAGTACTCCTGTTCTTTTTAAAGAATTTGGAAACTGTCAAAGGCATCACAACATATTTTTCTTTCATTTCTACTGTCACCAGTCTGAATTCAGCTCAGCCACCCCAAGTTATTACCGTGTGGTGCCTGTTTAGTGGCCTATGTAATATGAATTAGTGGTGACAGTTCCATTGCTGGTGGACAAGCATTTACATGTATATAAAAACCACCATGACAAATGGCAACATTGTTTGCAATCGCAACAGCCACATCTAAGAATGGATGAGCCTGGAGATTAGGTTGTCCCTCCCGGTTAGGGGTTGAGACACATTCGCAGGCTAATGACAGGAAGGTTACAGTCTGGGCAGTAGCAGTACATGTGCGCTGTTGACAAATGGAGGAGGTGAGTATTCAGGACAGTCAGTCAGGCACCCTCCATCAGCAGTAGTTACACACGAAGTTTTGAAATAAACAAAACCCCTATTTTGCCTAGAGCTGTTGCCATCTCTTCTGTGGCTGTGTAATGGGGATATCCTTGTAAAATACCACAGCATTACAGTTCACGCCCAGCAGCACTCGTATGCATGTGCCCAGTGGCCATGGCCCACACCCAAGACCTCTCTCACCCCCAATGGCTTTCCAGGAATCCTAGAACATGAAAGATTAATTGCTCAAACACTGCGCAAAGCCCTTCTCACTCCCAGCCCTCAACTAATGACAACACCCAGTTCACTACCCTGTTAATCCTCCTGCTTTACCACCTTTATGACATGTGCCCATGAACCACCCCACTAATGCTGAACCCTCCCAATTCTCAGATGAGTAATGAACATTTCAGAAAACTGATCTGGGCACTGCAACACCTCGAGTGCCCTCTACTGGGGGGTTCAAGAATGCACAAATATCTGTTTGAGAATATCTCCTAATGATTCAGGACCAAGACAGGAAGTTCTTCAAACTGCATCTGCCATTGGAACCAGAAATATTTGTGGTTGGTTTTAAATCTCCCTCTCCTCCTCTTCTCCTCTCCAGGCCCCTTGCCTGAACTTTTTGCTTTGCTCTCTCTAACATTTCTAAAAATCTACGCTTCCTCTTTGTCCGTACCACCAAAACCCTTTTCATTTCATGAATGAGTTAGAGGACAGTGCTTATAACAGAAAGACAGACATAAGCTTGGCTAGAAATTCATACCCACCAAACACATCCACCAAAAACACTGTTTGAGCTGCTAGGGCAGAAAGTGCAACTGGATAGAAACAACAAGAGCATAAATCTGGACTTCACGCACCTGTAAAGGTTTGGTGTAAAACCAATATGCAATCTGTGAACAACTGTACCATACTTGAGGCTACAGGAGTGTCACTCTCCAACCAGGGGTAGCATTGCTGTTTACTTCAAAACACAAACAATGAAGTTGTGTCACTGCATTTATCAAGCCATTATAGGTAATAAACATTTATGTAATTCAGAAATATCTGCACAAGCCACCCTACCTTGTCTCTGGATGGGAATATTACAGGTGTGCGCACTCCATTCAGACTCAACCATTTACATTCACTGTTCCTTGCTTGGAACAGGTACACATTATGGGACTGTAGTAAAGCGACCCTTGAGGTCAACAGTATTATCTAGTTACCTGAGCCAACATTCCCAGATCTCTTTCACAAGTGCCAAGCTACAGAATACGCCAGCAATAGTCAACTTTTCAATTATATGCGGGAGATACATTCACAGCTAAAGAAGACTGGCGGTTTAAAGGGAAACCGCACCTAATTTGCTAACATGAGAACTGTTTCCCCAAGTGAAAACACACATCCCACAGCAGGTATAATGCTAGGGCAGACTCATGCTGAAAAGTAACATGGAAGACATCAGTATTACGGAAGCTGAAGGCAGGAATCTGGAAGCCACTTTTTTAATCTGTGTCCAGTACTAATTGCCAGCATCCATATTTTTCTTTTTATCATCTATGATTCCACACCAGTATTGGGTGAAGTGTACAAGGTCCAGAAAGGACTGTCCTGCTATGGCAAGATATTTTTTGTCCTGACAGTAGCAAGTTATTAGCTCCCAGTACTGACCCTGGTGCCTCAGCCTGGCAGTACTACTTTTCCATTGGTCCAAGACTGAATGAAGCAAGTGTAGGACAGGGATTAAGGTAATTCATTTACTGTGTGTTGTTTTTTTTAAAAATACACTTCTGATAAGCTAGGTGCCTTTTCAGGTTTTATCTGAAACTCGAGTCAAACACAACACTGACTGGAATGAGTGAGAGGACTCTGACCAAGTAATTTTCTTAGTGAAGTGCAATTCCTTACAAAAATTAAGATAAAAAACAGTGTTCTAATGAGTTCATTGATTAGTTCCACAATTGATCAATGACATGACTTTAAATTATAAACAGGCTTGCTGGTTAAACAGAGGATTATAATGAAACCATTACTTTAAAAAATACCCTTTTGTTTAATAGCAACAGTTCATGTAATTATGAAAAATTAAATTGCATTAGTGTTTACCTGGCATCATCTTTATTTAAAACCAGAATCCATGGTTTAAAGAGCTCAGTGATGGTTGAATGCAAGGACTGCACCACTAAAAAAAAAAAAAAACAGCTTTGTTACTCAAGTATAACTTGTAGCAATCAAATTACACACAGCCACCAAACCTGGATAAAAAATCTTAACCTCTTCCTTCAAAAGAGGCACAAACCAGACAATCATGGACAAATGAAGATTGGAAATAAATTAATACTTTATATTTCCCAATAGCTTCACAAACATTACCTCATTAAATCTCACAACCCCTATCAGGTAAATATTAACATGATTTTTATAAACTGAATCACCAGAGTGAAGGGACTTGCTAAAGGCAAAAAGGGTCTGTGTCAGAACTGAGTTTAGTTCCCACTCCTGTGTTCAAATCACAATGCCACACTTCTTTCTCTGAAAACAGTGGAAGCAGCACATATACATCTGAAGAGAATCTGGCACCAGGACACACAACTCTCAGCAGTAAATCTAGATTTCTCCCATCACCATAGAGGGGAGAAGTTATACAGCATGCCTGCAAGGTGAAGTACTAAAGACAAAGTGTTCCCACAATATCCTGCCCTGTTTTTTTTTAAATGCCAAATTCAGATCAACCTGAAGTTCCTGAACTCTGGATAAGAGCGGGTTGATTATGTTCCCTGGGTTCACTGACTGCAGCTCCTGATAACTGGGCTCATATGGAGCCTCAGCTCTGGGGAGATCCTAAACTCCTTAGAAGTTAAGCTAAATGATTTCACAGCTCATAAGCAACAGCTGAGATCTTTATAAGGCTGGGCCCCCTTCTGTATTTGCAAGCGCAAAGGTCTTCAATAGAAGATCTTAACCCACTAGATTGTGGATATTCAACTTCTCTCTTTAAATAATTTGCTTTTATGCACATTACCTGCTAGAATTCTGCTGCTGCCAACTGGTTCCTGTGCTAAACTGACCACCTCAGAATCAATAAGCCGTTTCACGAGGTACTCCAGCAACGTCTTCACTTCAGTCATGTAGGGACTCCACTTTGAAAACAGGCCAAAGCTCCTGAAATCCAATGAAGCTAACCGTAGCTTGCAGAAAGACTTGCAAAGCCATTCTATTGTCTCTGTGACCTGCAGAGAGTGGAGAGCTCTGAATCAACCAAGGAGGATACAAATTCGGGGGGGAAAGTGTTACAGAGCTATGTGGCTGTTCAATGGTGGATACCGATTTCAGCTGAGAATTACAGTAAACTTCAGAGATCAGCTAGAAAGCTTCCCACCTGTTCTGCAGACAGAAGGATTTTTGCAGAGTTTCGCAGTACTGGACTTTTAGTGGAGTCACCCTTGCTCCTTCGTTCAGTTTCTGAGGTACAGCAACCCAAAGTTTTAAGCAATGCCTTCCAACAGTCAGGGCTAAGGAGTTGCTCTGAAGAACCTTAGGACAAAAAGAATGGGGGTTGTGTTTTTTATTTAGGAAAAGTACATTAAAATCATAATGATAACTTTAATTCCTCTTTCCTAATATTAGCCATAGGAGCCTGCTATTAGATTGACATGTATAGCCGATGACAAAACTATGTGAGAGATGGTGGCTTGAATCTTAGGATATTAAAGCTATTTCCCAGATGTGGATATTTTAATGTTCAGATTTAGTGTTATTTTTATTACAGGTTACAGGGCCTCAACTAAGATCAAGGCCCCGCTGCAGTAGGGGCACTATGCAGACATAGCATGAGACAGATAATGCCTCCAAGAGTTTACAACCTAACAAACAAGACAACGGGTGAAAGAAAAGGAGTATTGTAACCCCATTTTACAGATGGGGGAATTGAGGAATAGCGAGATCAAGGAATTCCCCCAGTCACACTGGACATGTGTGGCAAAGCTGAGAATCAAACCCAGGGTTCCAGAATTCCAGTGTTTTAACTGCCAAGGCTAGTCAAAAGTGTCTCAAAAATATGTTGTAACATGACTGATGGCAAAATGGCTCATTGATATGAGACACTCCAGCTTTGCCAGTGAGAGAAAGCTGTGCTCTACACCTCCCTGCAGCAATGATCTGTGGATCTTGATATGAAGAAAAATGTAGCTTTTTAGTACAGCTAACAATGATCTGTGGATCTTGATATGAAGAAAAATGTAGCTTTTTAGTACAGCTAACAATGATCTGTGGATCTTGATATGAAGAAAAATGTAGCTTTTTAGTACAGCTAACATACAATTAGCAGAAAATATACACACAATTCTGTATTTACTAAACTGTGACAACTTTGAAATCATACTGTATTTGTGGTGGTTTAACTGTATTGCAATCCCTCTCCATACCCCAGTCCAAATTTTAGGAGTTTAAATATTGAAGCCGTCTAGTACAGTTCAATGTAGTTATTTTAAAATTAATCTGAGGCTTGCCCTGGTTGACTCAGATACTCACTTTGCATGAGCAGTCTTAGAAAGTCACTGTAATGGTCAGGGAACTGGTACTGAAGGAGATATGTCCAGTGCTTGCAAAAAATATTAAATGGCATCAAAATGTCTTCTTCAGGCTCAAGGCCACAGGCGCTGAGTGCCAAGTGAATGGACTCCAGAAGCCGGGTACGTTCAGACAGAGGAGGCTTAGTGAGGTTTAGCCATTGTGGGAAGTCAAACTAAAACAGAAGAGAGGCAGTGTTTGTTCAAGAAAGCTCTATGTTAAAAATAGAGTTAATTGAAGAGCTGAATTTTAAGAATAAAGGACTTGCTGGGACAGAAAAAGGATATTTTTGTTTCAAGATAGGCCAGGAAAGAAGGGGATGGCTGCATGGCTCATAAGTTTGAAAATGGGGACAGCGTCTGTCTAACCTCTAGGTCAGGGGTCGGCAACCTCTGGCACGCGGCTCGCCAGGGTAAGCACCCTGGCGGGCCGGGCCAGTTTATTTACCTGCTGACGCGGCAGGTTCGGCCAATCGCGGCCCCCACTGGCCATCGTTCGCCGTCCCGGGCCAATGGGGGCGGCGGGAAGTTGCGGCCAGCACATCCCTCGCCCGCGCCGCTTCCCGCCGCCCCCATTGGCCCGGACGGCGAACCCCGGCCGCGATCGGCCGAACCTGCCGTGTCAGCAGGTAAATAAACTGGCCCGGCCCGCCAGGGTGCTTACCCTGGCGAGCCGCGTGCCAGAGGTTGCCGACCCCTGCTCTAGGTTATCTGTTCAAATCCAATCTAGGTCAATAGTGACTGAATGTAATCATTACCCAATGGTTGCTTGGTTGCCTCCGTGAAGTGTGTTAGGACATTCAGTCAGGTTCCCAGTGGACATGTGTCTGTCTCCAACACTGCTGTCACAATGGGATTGATTGGCTCCCTCGTGGTTGCCTCTTCAGAGGCACCAAGGACGGAATGAGCCAAGGAGACCAAACCTTCCTTTGACCCCAGCTCAGAAGTAAAGCTTGCCGAAAGGGAAGCACTGGAAAGCGTGTACTGCTGCTACCCATGATGGGAAATGATATCTTTATAGTCCCTAATATAGTGTTCACCTCCAGCCCCGCTTCAACTTAGCCACAATAAGAGCTGTGCTGTACTAGCAATATACTCCTAACGAGTAATTCATCACTGCTGCTTTAAAAAAAAAAATCAGGTTTTATTTATTTCTCTGTTAGTCTGAATTCACATTCTTTTGGAAAACAGTCCTGAGATGCAACCCGTATAACACTATATTATGAGCATTCAGAGCATGTTACCTTCGTCAGCAACGTGAAAACAACATCACTGTTGTCATCACTCAGAAACGCCACAACTTTTTCATACAAATTTACAAATTCATCAGGTGAGGCAACTGGAGTGAAGTAGGGAGAGAGCAGATTACAGAGTCTTCGATTCTGTAGGATGGTTTGGAGGACTAATTTGCATTCAGATTTGGTCCCGCTGATAAATACCTTAAAAGAGAGTCAGTGTCATTAAACAATTCCTGGAGAATGTAGTTTCATTCTTTACAGCAGGCTTTTCTGGGGGTGGAGAATTCAGTTGGATTAGGATTCTCTCAAAAACAGATAATCCAATGCGTATCTTTTTAAATGCATCCCATCAGGTCTGTCTCTGGGAGCACATAAAAAGTACTCTTAAAACGCAACATAAACTGAACTGAGCTCTTTGAGGCTGGACTGTCTTTTTTTGTTCTGTGTTTCTCCAGGACCTAGCCAGTAGGATCCTGGTCCATGATCTGGGCTCCCGGTAATACAAATAAACAAGCGTAACAGAAACACCCTCCTCCAAAATCCATTTGTAAAATAAATATATTCCACCACTGCCTTTAGAAAAAGCCCAAGTGTCCAGGAAAGTCTTACACCACGGTCCTAGAAGTCAGAAATTCTGGCTCAGATGGGCCAATGAGAGGAAATTAATTCCTGATTCAAGAGCCCTTCCTCCTGTCACTATACACGCGAAATGTAGGGACAGTAAACAAGAACTCTTCAGCTGATCTCAAATGCTGCAGTGGCGCATAGGGAAAGCGGTACCTAGAACCCAAACTATACGAGGTTTAATAAATCAACATAAACACTATGAATTGCTAATGGCTTTTCTGGAGCACTGGTGTAATATGCTCCCTACAGTTAACACGACCAAGCAGTAGGAATTATGTTTTGCACCAGCAGTATCTTCTGACTAGTGTTCTACATCAGGGAGGAGGCGGAGAAGAGGCGGGGATTTGGGGAAGGGGTTGGAATGGGGGCAGGGAGGGGGCGGAGTTGGGGTGGGGACTTTGGGGAAGGGGTTGGAATGGAGGGGGGGAAGGGGTGGGAAGAGGCGGGGCCTTATGGAAGGGGTGGAGGGGGCGGGGCTGGGAGCAGCAGGGCGGGGGTGTCAGTGATGCGGCCCTTGGGCCAATGTACTAGTCCTCATGGTCATTTGAGTTTGAGATCCCTGTTCTACATCAAGCATACTGCAATAGTTTAATCTGAAGGTGACAAAGGTATGGGTGACTGGCCAGGTCCATGGAAGCAACAAAACAGTCAATCAATGAACCAAAATGCTAAAATGCCCTTGTAAGCAGTGCAGCTACCTGGGATTCAAAGGGCAAACTGAAGATCCAGACTTCTTAACTACTAAACTCAATCGTTTTCTTCTCACATTGAGCCTGCAGTAGCTATAACAGGCATCTCAGAACAACAATCTTCATGCTGCTTGTGTGTGACACTACTGAGGTATTATACAATGTGGTGGTAGGAGAATGAGGGGCGTACTTAGCTATGAATTCCCATACATCTGTGGATTTATTTTAGACCTTAGATATTAGCAGGCAGATGGGATTAAAAAATTGTGAAGCACGCAGAATTAGAGCATATACAAAATAAACTTACTTGGCCGAGGATCTCGATGCAGGAGGTAAAGAACTGCCTTGTGGGTGGATGGCGTTGAGTTTCATCACACACAAAATCTATTACTGCAAAGAACAAGCTAATTCCAACTTTCTGAATTCTAGACGTAGGCTGCCTCTTGTAGATATTTATTAAGGCTCTGCAGAAGAAGGCATATAAAACTACTAGTCTGCATACAAATTATCACCCATAACAAAAACCACATTACTATGGCTGCTATCTATGAGGAGGACTTTTTGGTTTGGTGAGATTTTTTTAAGAGTGGTTCTGCCTTGAAAAATGGCTCCCATATGTAAAAGTAGCACCTTAGATCTTGACCTTTGTAATCAGAGTCAGATAAAGTCACTTTATTTTCAAAAGATTTTACTGCATTTCACCCGTTAGCCTTTAAGAACCAGCATAAAGTATAGAGAGGTGATATTACTGTACCTCTATATTAGACACGGGTGTGGCTACTGCTGGAATACTACATCCAGTTCTGGTGTCCACAATTGAAGAAGGATGTTGGTAAATTGAAAAGGGGTCAGAGAAGAGCCTCAAGAATGATTAAAGGATTAGAAAATATGCCTTAAAGTGATAGATGCAAGGAGCTCAATCTATTTAGCTTAACAAAGAGAAGTGTAAGGGTGATTTCATCACAGTCTATAAGTACTTATATGGGGAATACACTAGACAATAGGCTCTTCAATCTAGCAGAGAAAAGTATAATACAAATATATAATATAATATACATATACAAAATGGGAAATGACTGCCTAGGAGTACTGCGGAAAGGGATCTGGGGGTCATAGTGGACCACAAGCTAAATATCAGTCAACAGTGCAACACTGTTGCAAAAAAAGCAAACACCATTCTGGGATGTATTAGCAGAAGTGTTGTAAGCAAGACACAAGAAATAATTCTTCCGCTCTACTCCGCGCTGATTAGGCCTCAACTGGAGTATTACGTCCAGTTCTAGGCATCACATTTCAGGAAGGATGTGGACAAATTGGAGAGAGTCCAGAGAAGAGCAACAAAAATGATTAAAGGTCTAAAAAGCATGACCTATGAGGGAAGATTGAAAAAATTGGGTATGTTTAGTCTGAAAAAGAGAAGACAGAGGGGACATGATAACAGTTTTCAAGTATGTAAAAGGTTATTAGGAGGAGGAAGAAAAATTGTTTTTCTTAACCTCTGAGGATAGGACAAGAAGCAATGGGCTTAAATTGCAGCAAGGGGGGGTCCAGTTGGACATTAGGAAAAACTTCCTAACTGTCAGGGTGGTTAAGCACTGTAATAAATTGCCTAGGGAGGTTGTGGAATCTCTATCATTGGAGATTTTTAAGAGCAGGTTAGACAAACACCTGTCAGAAATGGTCTAGATAATACTTAGTCCTGCCACGAGTGCAGGGGACTGGACTAAATGACCTCTCGAGGTCCCTTCCAGTTCTGTGATTTTATAATACAAGCCAAAAGCTTGAAGTTGAAGCTAGACAAGTTCAGACTGGAAATAAGGTGTCAATTTTTAAACAGCGAGAGTGATTAACCCCTGAAACAAATTTAGCCATGGTCATGGTGGATTCTCCATCACTGGCCATTTTAAAATCAAGACTGGATCTTTTTCTAAAGGATCTGCTCTAGGAATTATTTTGGGAAAGTTCTATGGCATGTGTTATAGAGAAGGTCAGACAAGATGAATACAATGGTCCCTTCTGGCCTGGGAATCTAGGAATCTATTTTTGTGCACCATCAACGGAATTGTTTACTGAGTTCCAATCAGTTACACCTTGGCAAACGCTCTGAAGTCAGTGGCACTGCACAGGTATCACAGCAGGCAATTTAAGAAGACAATGGAGTTACACAGGTGTAAACTAAAGTATTAATTTTGCCTGCAGAATGCATTACCAATGACAATCTGGAAGAAGGATCCCAAAGTAAATGTGCAGGGCTGGAAGTTAGGAAAAGCTTATTTATAAAGTGTTATGTACATTTGTATATTTTATAAGGAATCATTGAGATGCAAATTTGCAACCACATTCTTACAGAAACTTTACAGCATAGAACTACACTGTGTGGGATATCCGTTGCACCAAGGCCTTCGAGAGGAAGTGGACCTCATGTTAATTCAGTCATCAGCAGATTGAATTACAAAGCCCTCTTCCATTACATTATGCCCACAAACATTTTGGAAAGCTGGTGTGATAGCTCTGAATCATAGCTCTATCAAAGCACTTTTGAGTGCATTGAGGAAAGTCCAAAAACACTGACATTATAGACACCTATTTTTAGTTCATGGAGGATCTAAATGCTGTAAAATTTTGCTGTGGCCTGATATTTAGTATATCAAGTCATTGCACAAAGAAAGTGCTGTCATTTGCTTTTGCAAATGAGTTAGAAAGCAATGGTTAAACTAGTGCAGAGTATAATAAATGAAAGTGTAACATGCAAAACACTATGAGATAAGATAGGCTGGATAAGAAGAGCCTACTACTGTTGTCAAAAGACAGAGTTACACCTTCTGTTCATGTGGTAGAGATCTGTGTTATGAATCAGTATGTCTGAGGGTTCAAATCCTGCCCATGACTCATACCAGTGGGCATTACAAAAGCATGAGAATAGATTTTGCCTTTTCACTTGGCTGTATAGAAAGTCAAATTCTCATTGTAAAACACTACTGTATATAGCAGTAACTGTGTTACTTACGTTATAAAGTTTTCCACATGTACAGCTGCTTCCACAATGGTCAGAAAAGGCGGCTTTGTGGCTTCGGCTTGTAGCAGTTTTACTTCTTTACGCAGAGCGTGAAGCTGCTGGCTTATTGCTTCATTTTTATGCTTCCCTTCAAACTAAGGGAGATAGAGCCAGTTAACTACCATTTAAGAACCTTTACAAGACAAGTTTTTCTAAAATTCTCCCTCCCCTCACAACAAACATAAAAAGAAACTGGAACCCATCAGCAAGGTCCTGAAGAGAGATGATTTCCTGATTTTTGGGCCTAGAGCATGTCTTGATTCTGTGGAATGTACTGCATAAGCACACACATCTTGGTCATTTTCATAGTTAACGATTGCGTAGTAACAAAATGTATGCTCCTCTATTTAGTATTTTTAAATATATATAACCAAATGGATAAAACCTAAACCAGGGGTTCTCAAACTGGGGGTCGGGAATCCTCAGGGGGTCACAAGGTTATTACATGGGGGGGGGGGTCACGAGCTGTCAGCCTCCACCCCAAACTCCACTTCACCTCCAGCATTTATAATAGTGTTAAATAGTAAAAAAGTGTTAATTTATAAGGGGGGATGGTACTCAGAGGCTTGCTGTGTGAAAGGGGTCACCAGTACGAAAGTTTGAGAACCACTGACCTAAACAATTAGAATAGACTAAAAAACTCAGTCTACACAACCAGTGAGGTCTTCTATAAACATCCCATTTTGGTTCCGTTATTCCCATCAACAAACATATTTACCTAGTGTCTTTCACCAAAATAATTTAACAAGTTTAAATATAAACTTTACATAGGGACCACTTCTTTAGATGAGGAAATGCAACCACCTCTAGAGTGAAATGTAGCAACTGTACAACAGTGCACATCTGCACTACCCCAAGTACAAGAACTCTCAACTTGGTGGTTTCAGTATACAAATTCAATGATCCAAAAGCATGGAGCTAGAGCAGAGGTCCTCAAAGCGTGGGGAGTCCCCCAGTAAGGGGGTGCGGAGGAACGTCCGGAGAGGCATGGCGGGGACCTCCCCGCCTCCAGCTCTGCTCTGGTCCCGTCCCCAGCCACATCCCCGGCTTCGCGCTTGGCCCCATCCCCAGCCTTGGCACGGCTCCACTGATGGCCCCACATCAGCTGCCAGCCTTGCTGTTGGCTGCGGCTCCATTCCCAGCCCAAGGCCAAGGCTGGGGGCAAGGCCGGAAGCGGAGCCGCACCTCACTGCAGGTGCAGACCGCAGACCAGTTGTGGCTCCCCCACCCCCAGCCTCGGCCCCAGATCCGCCCCCAGCCTCGGCCCCACTCCCGGCCCTAGACCCACCCCCAGCCTCAGCCCCCTTGCCCCTGTCTTCGTCCCTCTGCCCCAAGCTGCGGCCCCACTGGCTCTGGGGGGCGCAACCCTCAAAGGTCTGGGGACCGCTGACCTAGAGGATGTGAAATTAGATTTCTAACCTGGACTGTCACAAGAGCTGCTCCCTGACAGCTTTTATTTGAAGTACCCGGACACTTCAGCTCAAGGGTAATCTGTTCTTCCCTGTTGATATAGAGTTTGGGCATGGTGTCCAATATTTCACTGTCAAGAGCGACCTGCTGGGTCTCTCGGCGAGCTGCAGTTCTGCGAAATATAGACAAGAAGTTAGCAAAACCTTTAGCACAGAGCTGGGCATTGGAAACTTTAATAGCAAGAATTACCATGACTGCAGAATTACGGGTTTTACAAGGAAACAGGTTGTTAACTATAGTTCTAGATAGTAAATAATCCAAACTTCAGGCAGTATAGAAGTTTACTAAATGAAAAACAGAATTAATAAAACAGATGTACATTTCACAAGCAGCAATTCATAACAATGGGGAAGTAACTTCACCAGGAGGATCAGAAACTACCCAAAGATAGCACCAAAAAAGAGTCTGGGACAATCAAGCAGAAATTAATTAGGCCACATATTGTAACTAGATATAAATAGCCTTTAAATAGAAAGGCTGGATGGTTCAGTTAACACACCAAAGCCCATTGAGAGTTACTGCTAAAAAAAAAATAAAAAAAAAATTCAGGATTTGTTCTGTATCTCAAGCAGTTTGATACATCTCTTCTCAATGATCATGCCAACTCTTTGAAAGGATTTAGAGACTCCAATGACAGAAGGGACCATTGTGATCATCTAGCCGGATTTACTGCATAACCCAGGCCATAGAACTTCCCCCAAATAATTCCTAGGGCAGATCTTTTTGAAAAACATCCAATCTTGATTTAAAAATGGTCAGTGAGGGAGAATCCACCACGGCCTTGGTAAATTGTTCCAATGGTTATTTACTCTCACTTAAAAATTTAATTTCCAGTCTGAATTTGTCTAGCTCCAACTTCCAGCCATTGGGAAAACATTATACCTTTTTCTGCTAGATTGAAGAGCCCATTATTAAATATTTATTCCCTATGTAGATACTTGTAGACTAATCAAATCACCTTTAATTTTCTCTTTGTTAAGTTAAATAGATTGATCTCTTTGAGTCTACCACTATGGCATGTTTTCTAATCCTTTAATCATTCTCATAGCTCTTCTCTGAATCCCCTCCAATTTATCAACATCCTTCTTGAATTATAGGCTCCAAAACAGGACACCATATTCCGTCAACCATCACACCAGTGCCAAAAACAAAGGTAAAATAACCCCTCTACTCCTATTCGAGATTCCCCTCTTTATGCATCTCAGGATTGCATTAGCTCTATTGGCCACAGTGTCACACCTGGAGATCATGTTCAGCTAATTATCTACCACGACACTCAAATTTTTTCCAGAGTCACTGCTTTCCAGGATAGAGTCCCACTTTCCTGCAAATATGGCCTACATTCTTTGTTCCCAAATGTACACATTTACATTTAGCCATATTAGAACACATATGGGTTAGGCCTTAACTGGAGTATTGTGTCCAGTTCTGGGCACCACATTTCAGGAAAGATGTGGACAAATTGGAGAAAGTCCAGAGAAGAGCAACGAAAAAGATTAAAACATGTCCTAGGAGGGAAGATTGAAAAAATTGGGTTTGTTTAGTCTGGAAAAGAAAAGACTGAGAGGGGACATGATAACAGTTTTCAAGTACATAAAAGGTTGTTAAAAGAAGGAGGGTGAAAAATTGTTGTTCTTTGCTTCTTGTCCCATCCTCAGAGGCTATGAGCTTAAATTGCAGCACGGGCGGCTTAGATTGGACATTAGGAAAAACTTCCTAACTGACAGAGTGATTAAGCACTGGAATAAATTGCCTAAGGAGGTTGTGGAATCTCTATCATTGGGGATTTTTAAGAGCAGGTTAGACAAACACCTGTCAGGGATGTTCTAGATAATACTTAGTCTTGCCTTGAGTGCAGGGGACTGGACTAGAGGACCTCTCGAGGTCCCTTCCAGTTCTATGATTGTTTGTCTGTGCCCACTTAACCAAGTGACCCAGATAGCTCTGTATCAGTGACTTGTCTTCTTCATTATTTACCAATTCCCCAATTTCTGTGCCCTCTGCAAACTATCAGTGATGATTTTATATTTTCTTCCAGGTCATTGATAAAAATGTTAAATAGCGTAGGGCCAAGAACCGATCCCCAGGGGACCCCACCAGAAACACATCTGCTTGAGGATGATTCCTCATTTAGAATTACATTTTGAGACCTATCAGACAGTTTTTAACCCATTTAATGTGTGCCTTGTAATTTTATATCATTCTAATTTTTTTAAATCAAAATGTCGTGCAGTACTAAGTCAAATGCCTTAGAGAAGTCAAAGTATATTACATCAACACAGTTGTCCTAATCAACTAAACTTGTAATCTCATCCAAAAAAAAAAAAAGTTAGACAAGATCTATTTTCCATAAACCCTTTTTGATTAGCAATTTTGTTCTTGATTAATAAAGTCCCATATCAGCTGCTCCATTATCCTGCCCGGGATCGATGTCAGACTGACAGGACTATAATTACCCTAGCCATTGTGTTTATCCTTTTTTAAAAATGGTCACAACAGCTTTCTTCCGGCCTTCTGGAACTTCCTTGCTGCTCTAAGACTTATTGAAAATCAACATAAAGGTCCAGCCAGTTCCCTTAAAATTACTGAATGCAAATTATCTGGACCTGCTGATTTTAAAATGTCTAACTTCAGTAGCTTCTGTTTAACATCCTCCAGGATACTAGTGGAATGAACAAGTGTTATCACCGTATGATCAGACTGCATCTGTTTTTCCCCCAAATACAGAATAGAAATATTTAGTGAACACGTTTGCCTTTTCTTCATTATTATTGATAATTCTACTATTTCCATCTATTAATGGACCAATACCATTGCCAGGATTCTTTGTTCCTAATAAATTTAAAAAATTCCTTCCTATTAAACTTAACTCTGCTAGCCAGAGAATTCTTTTTGTGGTCCTTTGTCATAGTTCTCTTTGTAGTTTTTTGCTTCCCACATCAATTGTCTACAACTACTAACTTTATATTCATTACTATCAACCTCCCATTTCTTCTCTCTCTTTCTTTTTTTTTTTAATTAAATATTTGCCTTCACTTCCCCTTTAAACCAGGTTTTTTTTGTTTGTTTGGTTGGTTGGTTGGATGGTTTTTTTTTAACCCAATATGGCCTCCTTCCTCAGTTGAAAGATTGTGGCTTTTTGGTCATCTAGTAAAGTGTTCTTACATGATTTCCCAATTACCATTCACATTTTTCTGATTAAATTATTCCTCTCAGCTGATTTGGCTCAATTGTTTTCAGCTTTGTGAAACTCACTCTATTAATGCAATAAGTATATTTATTTATTCTGCTTGCACATTACAAATGTGATCAAGTCAAGATTGTTTCTTAATGGCTAAAAAGGGTAACTTTTTTAAACGATTCATTTATCAGTTTTTTTAAAACTAAGTTCTTCAGCTGCATTTTGCTATGAGAATGGTGACAGAATAGTCTGTATAAAAACAATGTATGAAGTTACCATCATTTGAGGCCAGATTTTCCTCTTGCCGTCTCTATTGCAAGAAATGGCCACAGTAGGATGACTTGTGTAAAAGGATTAGTTAACTAATTACTGACTGACTATAACAATCTAGAGTAGGACTAGGTTATGTCTTAATTAGAATGAGGTGAATGTTCCATTCTTTTCCAGGGAACAGAATAAATCCTAGTAGTTAGTTCTGGTCCTAAATTTGTTAAATCATCAATTAAATAAAGACGCAATCTACAAGAAAAACACAAAATAGGTCAGTGATAGTGAATCAAATTCTGTTATTTCTAATCATGCTAACAATACAGACAAGAAGGCTGCTTCAGAAGTCATCTGAACATACCAGCAGAGCAGAAAAAACATAGCTAAAGATCTTACTTGGCATGTTGCTGCAAGTTGTTAAGGTCCATGCGCACAAGCTGTGTTGCTTCTTTCTGACTTACTAGACTGGCAGACGAAATAACAGGCACAGGAGGTTTCACTGGTTGAAGGGGAAGAGGGGGTTTGGGTGCATCATACTTCTTCAAATTACTCAGTATTCTCTCCTTGGCTAGAAAGGAAAGGAGGGTTTGTTTAGTCTGGAAAAGAAAAGACTGAGAGGGGACATGATAACAGTTTTCAAGTACATAAAAGGTTGTTAAAAGAAGGAGGGAGAAATATTGTTCTCCTTAACCTCTGAGGAAAGGACAAGAAGCAATGGGCTTAAATTGCAGAAAATGTGGTTTAGGTTGGACATTAGGAAAAGCTTCCCATCAGGATGGTTAATAAATTGCCCAGGGAGGTTGTGGAATCTCTGTTATTGGAGATTTTTAAGAGCAGGTTAGACAAACACCTGTCAGGGATGGTCTAGAAGATAATACTTAGTCTTGCCTCGAATGCAGGGAATTGGACTAGATAGTCTCTTGAGGTCCCTTCCAGTCCTACAATTCTATGTGCCAGACACCATAGGCAAATGGGATACTCAGACTATTGTATCTATAAACGTGATATATATCTGCGTGAGCTAGAGAGCATATTCTAGCTCCATGGAGGAAGGTACAGAGCTTTCTCCAGGAACTAAAGTTCAGTGGGGGGAGAAGTGGGTAACAATTACAAAAGGTAAACAACTGCTCCAGAGAAGTCTCACCCCCGGGGGAATTCCATAAACTGCTTTCAAGAGGCCCAGCAGAAAGAACTTTTGGTATAAGGGGCAGCCTGAATTGACTCAGGGACCTTCTTTTGATACTCAAATGGACACGAGACTGTAACCAAGAGGGCAAAACCCTGCTGATGAATGTAGGGCACTTAACAGGCTCTCCATGCAGATGATGGGTTGATACTTGGTAAGCCTAGCATGTATGTAGACTGTTTATTGTTTTGTGACATGTTTTCTCTATAATGCTTTTGTTCTATACATACTGTGGTTTGTGAAAGCTGGCCAGCCCCTGGTAACACAGTCATAGCACCTAGGAGAGAGCAGGATGGCAGGCACTGGACTAAGGTCAGACCTGCTGAGATAAGCCCAGTGAATTGCAAGGGGACTGCAAACCTAAATCCCAGGTCTGGAGGGAGAGGATTGCAAGTCGCCACCAATAGAGAAGTGATGGCTAGAGGCCTGAGACCTAAAAGTGGTGCCCTTGAACAGACCACAGAGGAGGAAGAGGTGCAGTCAACCCTGGAACTGTGAAAATCATTCCATCTCTTCCTACAATCCCCTGCTTCATTCACTATACACCTTCCAACTTCTGCAACAAAAAAGGTAGGGGGTCCTAGAGACAACAGCCGCCTTTACTACACAACCCTGATTCATTCCCAGAGCAGGTCCATCATGTGCACTGAATGAGGCAGGGGTCCTGTGGGTAGTAAACAGCATATGATCATGTAATTAGGACTGTATCATAATGCATATACACAATTGGCCAAGTTAAGGTTGTACAGACAGCCTTAATTCTGATATCTCCTAGCGTTTAAGTTTGATTTTGCAACCTTAATATTTTCTTTTACCATAGTTTTGTGTGTGTAATTCCTAGGTTGTTTAAAAAAAAAATCCATCTTCAGGCATCAGCTTTGCCCACACCCCAGCTCCCAGTTTCCCATCCCTCCCGCCCCCAACCTCCAGTTTCAGTGTCTCCCCTCCTTGTCCCAATACATATGAGTTTACCCTGTATAAGCTTTATACAGGGTAAAATGGATTTATTTGGGTTTAAACCCCATTGGGAGTTGGGAATCTGAGTGTTAAAGACAGGAACACTTCTGTTAGCTGCTTTCAGGTAAACCTGCAGCTTTGGGGCAAGTAATTCAGACCCTGGGTCTTTGTTGGAGCAGACAGGAGTGACTGGCTCAGCAAGACAGGGTGCTGGGGCCCCGAGCTGGCAGGGAAGGCAAGGGTAGAAGTAGTCTTGGCACATCGGGTGGCAGCCCCAAGGGGGGTTCTGTGATCCAACCCGTCACACAGGTTACTTATTTAGGTGCCTAAATGAGGATTTAGTAGTCCCCTAATTTCTGAAAATCTTGGCCATTAACTGCATTACAAAAACGTCATCCTATTGCAAGCCAAAAGTACTTCAATAAAGAATATATGAACTGCATTAACCCACCAATTATAATAAACACCACTGTGTTCCCAAAGCAGCCTACTGCTAAAATGAGCTTTTTTCACAACAGTCCTAAACGTACACTCGTTGCTTCTGCAATAGCTTGAACAATGTTGTGTTTGTGGCTTACCTGACAAAGGGTTAGTGAAATCTGTCTGCACTGATGAAGTGCTAGGGGTTGCATGGGATTCAAGTTTGACTTGGAGCCAAAGATTTAGAGCTTCCTGAAATTCATGCTGTATGCGTTCAATATTGACATATTCCATCCACAAATCCTATGGCATGAGAGAAAGCTCAAATTATTATAGGGCACTTTGCACAGCTGACAACGTACAATATACAGTGCACCCATCTCCATGTACAGTACCAGGGAGACTGTACAATCACTGAGCAGAAACCAGGCCCAAAAGAAAAAAGTTGAAGAAAAGCAGCAGCTAGAGATAAACCCATCTAGGCACACAGAGCACTGACAGGCACTCATGCCCATAATGGAAGGAATCTAACTAATCCTCTGGGAGGAACTTCTATAAATGAGTTCCCTGAGCCTAAAGGGCTCCATTCCAAGCCCAGTTCAAACTGAACCCCAAGACAGTAGGGCAAGCAGAACTAAAAGAAACAACTGCTTGCATGAAATGGAGAGGAAGCTGCAGTTCCTTAAGTATCAAGGGCATAAGTTATTGAAATCGGGTAAAAAAGGGCTGTATTTCCCAGAGTTTATCCGTACCCAAAATAAGTGGGGGGAAAACACAACTCCAGCCACAAGGAGTAACTTTCAAGGGTTTGCCTGATCAAAGAGCCCTCAACTAATAGGGGCATGCAAGGTTTCACATGCACAGTGTACAGAATAATGTAAGCACCCCCCGGCTCATTTTTGCTTGATCAGGAAATAATACATAATATTTCAGTGAGAGCAGGTCTGAGGCGCAAGTGTTTTATTTGCTGTCTAAAATCCAGTTCTGGACTGTCCTCAGAGCCATTTGAAAAAGCATAAGTAGGTGCAGAATAAGAGCTATGTTCTTGTTGTAGCATGCAAGAACTCTGGGCCTGAGCTCTGGCCCACATACGGAGGGAGGCTGTTTGGGTCAGCACACAGGAGTCCAAGAAAAAGCCCACTCGTGCTGGAGAGCCTCAGCTTGCAGAATGGACCGTGCTGCAGACTAGCAGGGCATAGAGTGCATCACAATTTAAGAAGTTAATTAAGTGGCTCTTAACCAGTGAACTGAATTTTGGATCATAAATCAACCCAGTCCTGCTCTGTCAGTGATACTGAAGTCTCTGTTTCACCTGCTGATTTTGCATGATCTTAGCAAGTCTGTACACATCATATTGCTTCGGTAAAGACGGAATGTATGCATCTCCTTTCTGAAAGCTCTCTTCTTCCAGCCACAGAACAAACACATTAAAAAGCCTAAAAGAGAAAAATGGGGGGAGAGAGGGGGGGGAAAAAAAGTTAGACGTCTACAGAGTGTGTGTTTTCTTCCTTAATGGCACATGAACACACACACACACACACACACACACACACACACCCAGTGTGTATTCACAGCAGCTCATGATGACCACCATTCTGATCAACACTAACGATTGAAATGGGAACCTCTGGAGCTAAAAAGAATGAGTCTTTTCAACTTGAGCTAAAGAACCAGGCTCAGTAACTGGGGGATGTAACCAATTAATATCCTTTACACATTTAACACAAAGGGGGACATGTAACACACACCGACTGGCGGGTTACATCAGAGCCCAGCTCAGTGGCCCTGTTACACTCCAGTGTGGAACATGGTATGTCAGCCTAGATTGAAGTATGGGACAGCAGGAGGAAAGAGCTTTGGAGAGTTAATTTTCAAGGATTAGAAGGGTCCCTGAAGAGGGACGGGAAAGCGGGGTAGAAAGTAACTGAAGGGTGTAACCCTGAGCTACCATATTAAGGACCCCTGGGTCCAATGTTATAGACACCCACGCAGGGAGGAAGGAAGAAAGGCGGTTGGCAAACAGAGGGGAGGAAGGATCCGGGGAACAGTCCGGTAGGTCACACTCGGGCGTACCCTCAAAACGGGTGCTTGCCCGTCTGCTTACTGTGGGTTGAGCCCGCCTGGGATGTAGATGTGGGTTGGTGGCCAGGGCACCTCTTGTAGCTCCTGGATCTTCTGTGGGGAGGCTCCTGGCAAGGGTGGCTCCCCTGGCTCTGAGACTGCTGCGGTTTAAACCACTTGCGGGCGGGGGCGGGGACGTACAGGCCTAGTGTTTTTATGGTCGTGCAGGAATCTTTCAGGCCATGGAGTTTAATGTCTGTCTGTTCTGCGAACAGGGCGTGCCCGTCAAAAGGGAGGTCATGCATCAGCAGGACGGGGCTGATCAGTGGCTCTGTCCCGACTGGTACCAGTCGCTCCTCCCGGAGTTGGATCTGGCTGACCTCGATGAGCGTCTGGATTGGGCTCTCAGCGACCGGCGGCGCTGGGCACATCTGCAATGGCCCGAGCTGGCGATCTACGCCTCACACTTAACGAGCGTTACCGGGATGTGGAGCGGGACCGGGAACCAGAGCGGGCCTGGCATCGTGAAGATGAAGCCTCACGCGGTGACGCCGCCTGGGGGATTGACGACGGTCCGGATAATGGTATTGTCGGTCCCTCGACCTGTCCCTGGAGCGGTACCGGTGCCGCGGAGATTTTGGGCATCAACTCCAAAACTCCTGCTGGGGGGCACATGCCTCCAGAGGTCTGCACCCGGTTACCGGCGAGCCGCGCCTCAAGCCTCTCTGCCCTTGTCTGAGCTCCAGAGACTGGATGGGGCTATGAAGCTTCTGCCTATCATGGGCAGAAGCGTGTCGGCTGCAAGAGGACGACCACTGGCGGGACGTGCCCCCCACCACGGAGAGTGCTGCTGGAAAGGTGGAGACTATGATGGTGCCAACACGGGTTTACCCCAGGACCAGGACCCCACCGGGGCCGGAATGGGTGGCACCAGGAAGGACATAACGTCTTGCGCTGCTTGCAGGGCCTCTGGCATGGACAGCACCCAGAGATAATAAGGACCTCCACCGCTATCTGGGGTATCCGGCGGGACTACTCCGCTCGACATGAGCTGGGGCCCGGGATCCCGAAGGGGTTGAAGAGGTGCCCAAGACAGGGCTTTGGTCCACCCCCGACTTGTCCTTTCCCTTGTGGGAAGCTGGAGACCTTCTTCACCCCATCTTCCTGGGCTTCTTGGCTGGAGCCACGCAAGGAGACTGGTGCCGGCTCGTAGATGGTACCGGCGGGGTGCTGCACACCGAGCTCATGGTGCTCGGCGCCGAATCGGAGCACTGCTCCGGCATTGGAGTAAGGGCAGACTCCATCAGGAGCGCCTTCAAACAAATGTCACGCTCCTCTTTGTTCTGGGCTTGAAGGACTTGCAGATTTTGCACTTATCACTAATGTGACCTTCACTCAAGCAGCGTAAACTACAGTAACTCCTCGCTTAACGTTGTAGTTATGTTCCTGAAAAATGCTACTTTAAGCGAAATGATGTTAAGCGAATCCAATTTCCCATAAGAATTAATGTAAATGGGCGGGGGTTAGGTTCCAGGGAAAAAATTTTCGCCAGACAAAAAAAAGACTATTTTTTATATATATTATACATACATACATACACACACACAGTATAACTTTTAAACAAACAATTTAATACTGTACACAGCAATGATGATTGTGAAGCTTGGTTGAGGTGGTGAAGTTAGAGGATGGAAGAGGGTGGGATATTTTCCAGGGAATGCCTTACTGCTAAATGATGAACTAGCACTCAGCTGAGCCCTCAAGGGTTAACACGTTGTTACTGTAGCCTCACACTCTACAAGGCAGCACGAATGGAGGGAGGGGAGACAGCATGGCCGAGAAAGAGACATACACCCTGTGTGTGAGAGAGAGACGTGCATTGCCCCTTTAAGTACGCTGACCCCACTCTACGTACACTGCCCTTTTAAGTAGATCAGCAAGTTGAGACAGCAGCTGCTGCCAGCAAGCTCCCTCCATTCTGAGAACCTGTGGTGTCCTCCCCGCTGCTCTGTGGAGACAGGGTAAGTGGGGGGCAGGAGCAGGGGGGAGAGAGACACCATGACATTAGCACCCTTCTTCCCCCCCCAGCACAGCAAGCAGGAAGCTCCCGGGAGCAGCTCCAAGGCAGAGGGCAGGAGCAGCACATGGCAGTGAGTGGGAGGGACAGCTGAACTGCTGGCAATTGATAGCCTGCTGGGCAGCTGCCGCACAGGGAACTTAGGGGAGCAGGGAGCTGATAGGGGGGCTGCTGGTCCACCTTGGTTCCAAGCTCCCACAGGCTGCTCTTCCTGCAAGCAGTGGACAAAGCAGGCGGCTGTCAAACAACATTATAAGGGAGCATTGCGCAACTTTAAACGAGCATGATCCCTAATTGATCAGCAAGGTACCAACAAAACAACGTTAATCGGGATGACTTTAAGTGAGGGGTTACTGCATTATGTGGATTGCTAATGGGCTTGGCCCTTTACAGCAATCATGGGGTTTAAAGCCTGAGGACCGGGGCATGCCCCATCCCGAGGCAAAGTCTCTTTAGGGACCTACTAAGTCTCTAACTTAACAAATCAATTGAACTAAACTAGAGGGAAATATATACAATAAAATTTGCAAGAGGCAAATGAGTTTGAACGAACTAAAAGCAACAGCTCTAGCCGAAGCAGTATCAGTTCCATGCACCATCACTAGTGGCAAGAAGGAACTGAGGGTGGAGGGGGCCGGCGGTGCCCTATATGCCGCGGCATATGCACGCCACTCCAGGGGGCGCCAGAGCCGGTCCCCTACGGATACTACTGAGGGAAAAACTTCCGGCACCAGTGCATGTGGCGAGCACACACACCTAAGTTGAATGGACATGAGCAATCACTCGAAGAAGAATGTGTATGGTACATACTAAACAACAGTAGGATCTCAGTAAATGCCATAGCGAAATTAGCTGTTTCAACCATGACTGAAACAGGACTGGCTTTTTTTACCTGACAAGTTCTTTATGCAGTTCTGGTGAAGTCAGGTAATCTGGTGAACAGGTCCCCTTTTGTGACAAGCCTTCACTGCCATCTGCAGCACTCTCTACTCTAAGCGCTTTACTAGCTGCATGGTGGAAGTCTGCCACCTCTATCAAGCGCTGCTTCATTGCACTTAATAGGTTAACATGAGCTGGACTCTGGAAAAATCTTCTTCCAATACAGCCATCTACAGGTAACCTTCAAAACAAAAGTCTTGTTGTTAATGTAAAATCAACATCTCTGCACCATAAACTGGTTTTTGCTTCACGGAGACAGCTAACACTAAATACTGCTCTCACCTGAGCTCTTGGCACCATGGAAAAGGGGTTGTACAAGGCACTTAGTAATCTCATTTATACTGGAAACACAAACGCCTGCCACTAATTATTTTAGAACCTTTAACGAATAACAAACTCACCCATACTGCGGCCCTGGTCGGTGAAGGTAAAGGAGAAAAAAATTTTGCCAGATGAGGGGCAGAAGGGGGTGATCTGCAGGGGTAACAAGGGCCTGATGAGCCCAACGGTAGATCATTAATCTCTGGAGAGAAGGTACAATAGGCAGCTTCAGCTGGGCCTGGGCTTTCTGCAAAAGAAGAGGAGAACTCTTTTCAACAAGTGTTCTAGGAGGCCCATTTCCATTGCAGTTCCCTACAACAGACTTTGTTCTAATTTATTCCTACATCTTTAATTTTGATTAGCAGAGCAAGGATGGTTTGGGAACTGTGAATAAACTACAGCTATTAGATAGCAGTAACCCATGAAACAGTCACGCTTCTGCAGTAATGTTAAGGCCGAGGTGCCCAACTCTCAGCTATAGGCCCAATCCGGTCCACTTGGTTTGCTATTGGAGGGTCATATTATACCTTCGATCTTCATGCAAACATACCGCTGGCACCAGCAGAAGGACTGCCGTGGACCAAAGCAGCACATAAGGGGCACAGAATTTAATTCAAATTGTAAGTTGACCTTCTCCACAGAACACGTTTGACATTTCTGTATGGGGGCATACATCCCCATGCCATCCTGTAGACAACAGCAGACCATATATATTTTGTGAGGCCCAAGAAACTAACAGGGTACTAATGAATGTAACAGGTGCTGAGCACTTTCAATAGTGTTTTGCAAATGTAAGAACAACTAGTGCAGTGGAGCAGTACTGAATGGAAAGCTGACTTTTTCACTAAAAAAGAAATTGCATCAGCTTTTCCAAAGATAGATGAGATGAAGGCCAAACAAAATGATACAGGTGCATCCACCAAGCCCTGAACTCTACAAACATAAGGCCACCTGTATTGGTTTCATATTAGCAATAAGCTATTTTTTTATCCAGTTCAATATTTATGACCAATGGTTTAAGGCTCACTCAGTAAACAAAATTACATTTATGCTGCAATAGTTGAAGGAAGGAGGGTCCAGTGGTTAGGGCACTAGCCTGGAACTCCAGAGACATGAGTTCAATTCCCTGACTCACCAGACTCCCTGTGTGAGCTTGGGCAAATCATTTGGTTGCTTTAATGCCTCAGTTTCCCCATTTGTACCAGGAGGATAATAGTATTGCCCTATCCTCACAGCACCCTTGTGAAATAAATACACTGAAGATTGAGAGGTGCTCAGATGCCATAGTAAATATGCTCTGTAAGTATTTCATATACAGATAGAAGAGTTACTATAAAAAAACCATTAAAAATAATAATGTATTAAAAATCAGGCCTTTGGCATGCTGGTTTTAAAATGTTAAACTAAAAAAAGAGGATGGAAAATCCTTTAGAGTGTTTTTTCCCCCCCTGTAAACCAAGCAAATAAGGTCTTATAGAGATACACTGGTGTCTGTGCAAGCAAAATTGCCAGGAATGGCTCAAGAAGACGACTCCATTTTCTATGTATGACGGGGGTAACTGTTCTCTTGCCTTCAGAGCCTGATCAGGAGTTAAAGCGCTGATGACCAATTCACCCTCCACAACTCTGCGAAGTTGGGAATCTTCTTCAAATATGGACTCCATATTCAGAACCATCCATGAAAACCAAACCTGTAAGATACAGTGTATAGAAAATCTTGACTACAGAGGAAATCCTGCTGTTTTCTAAATATTTTTTATAGATCCTTACTATGAAGTTCTGAAAGCATCATCGCATGGAGCCAGGAAGTTTTATGAACAGATACCCTATTCCCCATATATATGCAACCAAACCTTCCATTTCACTGCTGACCTATTAGAACTAGAAGGATCTTAGTTGACAAAAGGGTAAGATCCGTAATATGATAATATAATATATGGAGATATACCTATCTCATAGAACTGGAAGGGACCCTGAAAGGTCATCGAGTCCAGCCCCCTGCCTTCACTAGCAGGACCAAGTACTGATTTTGCCCCAGATCCCTAAGTGGCCCCATCAAGGATTGAACTCACAACCCTGGGTTTAGCAGGCCAACGCTCAAACCACTGAGCTATCCCTCCCCCCATCCGTAGTTACCATTATCCATTCAGAGAACTCCAGATAAAATAACCAACCCACATATTTTATCATTGGAACTCCTCTTCCACACAACACATGCAACAGGTCTCTGCTTAGGGGCTTGTTACATGTTGTAAGCAGAGAGGAGGGTGACCAGAATTTAGAACATTTGTCAAACATAGCAGCCCAGTCTCTCACACTGAAGCCTACAAGGGATTATCTGGGGAAGGTACACATTATATATGTACTGACAGTCATGTTAAACGAGTTCTTGGGTACAGATTTAGGATTTAAATTGCTGACTCCCTCACGCCAAAAAATGTCAGTTCAAAGGCCTGTGACGTCTCCAGTCTGATAAGCCTGCAGTGCTCTCTCAGACTATATTCGAATTTTATTTCATCCCAAGAGACCTTTTGCAATAAGGAAAAAAAAGGAATGACAAGAGTAGAAGACGATACTCAAACAGGGGTCATGGGAAAAACAGAGCACTTCCGAGTTACGTAACTGCCTACCTGCGTGGAATTCGCACTGCCCTCGATGAAGGAAGGGGTCACATTTCCTGCCACAATCCAGCTGACCAGTGAAGAGAGTAGACCTTTGTCACAGTGATAACCTAAGGCATTCTGCAGGGGAAGTTTGCATAAAATGAAGAATGAATGAGAGAAAGTGATGGGGAATTTACTTAGCTATGGAACCATCTCTGTGCCTTTCTCCAGCCTGCCCCTTATGTGTGCAACCAACTCCCAATCCTGCTTCACAAAGCCATCACTGAAACACCAGCTAAAAATCTCATTTCTTCCAGGAGGTCCACAGGAGGCCAAATAACAATTAATATAATTAAACCATCCTAGTTTGGAAAATCCAAAAGCAAGAACAATGCATCCTGTCTTGTGTCTTTTAGGGCTGGGCCTGTATATTGTTGTACCATGTAAAGCACTGAGAACACTATAAACACAGTATTAGTAAGTCAGGAACCATAATTTAAAGATACAGTAAAACTCCCTTTACCTAAGTCTCCATACTTCAAAATTCCCTATTTGTCTTAATGCCAGCGATGCCCCCATCCCAATTCACTCAGTACCACAGTACCACCCAATTATCCAAACCCCAATTTACTCAATTGTTACCGACATCCCTGTTACTTTTCAGATAAATGGGCTCGGACTATATATAGAACAGAGATTTATTTGGAACTGATAATCCCAGACCTAAGCCTTTAGAACTTTTCTACAGCTGCACTAATTCATCTGTTTTACCTTATGCTGTTGGTAGAGCAGTTTTTGCACACAGTCCTCTTGACTATGCTGAAAAGCTGCTTTGCATAGATGATCCAGCAGGTAGAGCGTTGCTCTCTCTCTGTGCCACAGCTGTTGAGCAGTGAGAACTTGCACCCAGAACTCCAGCACTGCAGCTGGCCACACTCCATCAGGCTGACGGCTCATAAAAATGTGGGTCTGCCAAGTTACAGGGTGGAATTAACAAACAGCGCCCAGCCTGAATTACTAAAGCACAAAACTTTACTGAACAATTGTTTAATTTCCATCGGTTGATTTTTGTGACAGCATCAAGGGCTCTAATGATATCTGTTTATTTTCAGAAGGACACAAATGACGTCACTGTAAAGGATTTGCTATTTTTGTTCTTATCCCTGACCACAGAAATTCTCAGGATAAAGAGACGTTGAAGCAGGGGGTCCGTGGAGCTTACGAACACTGCTGGAGAAGAGACCATTTCTAAGGCTTCTAACTCTGCAGGAGAAGAAACAGTCACTGAGGCCATACATTTGAAACCCTGCAGGCTCTCAGCCTGGCAATGCCGACCCTGTTGTGTTCATTCTGCTCTCCCTGCAAGGCAGAACTCTCAGTGTCATCATGGGTATCAGTTTATCGTCTTTTCTAAGCCTGGTATTTTTTCCATTTAACTCCATTGGGGTCTAGACTTCATGACCTGATAGGGCTACAGATACTTTGGCAGACCAGTGCCGATTCTTTCTATACCAGTACCATTTTCCAAATACTGATCACAAACCAGCGATCAGAAAGGAAAACTTACAAACCCTAACAGTAGCCAGATACACCTCTTAATTCCTGCTCTACCCAACCCTAATGTCAGTGTGCAAATTATGCTTCATACCACATTCTAAGCAACACTGGTGAGCATTCTCTCTCTTTTTAACAATCAAGAGCTGCAACACTAAATAAAAAAAAAAAAAATGTAGCACTGGAGCACTGCAGATCCATCTCCCTCTAGCCATTAGATGTACAGTCCATTCACGCGTCGTTTTCTGACCTGGATCATGCTGTTGAGAAGCTCCACATTTTCTCCATAGCTTGCTCCGGTCAAGTGTTGCGTCACTTTGTGCGTAACCTGCTGAGTCATGCCTTGTGGAACTCCACTATCCAGGTGAAGGAACAGCTGGATGGAAGATAAAAACCTAGAGACCATAATAATCACAAATGAAATTCATTCAATTCTAAGATTTCTCCTACATCATACATAAAGGGCTGGGTTGGTTTGTTCTGAGGGATTTAAGTGTCATAATACTGAAGGTGACAATTATTAGACTTAAACCCAAACCATTATAAAGAAGTTTGCATTTTTAAAAATCAGCATGAGAACATCTGAACTATCATCTTAAGTTTCAACCCTTCCTAAACTCCCCACTGCTGAAATACGGCAGCACCAGGAGCAAAAGGCACGAGCCACTACACAGAACTTGTAAGGAAGGAAAATTCTGACCAACGCCATCCTACTCTAAAGACCTCAATGTGCTTTTCATAAATATCAGCACAGAGCAGACAGGCCTTTACAGTCTCATCTGACACATCAACGTGTTGTAAATGGCACGGGACCCAGTTTATCACCCTCACTGCATCAGAAATGCACAGAGGTCACATATGAGCTGCCTCAGTCTAATTCAGACATTTCAGATGCGACAGCCCCTCAAATTGTATAATCTCAGATCAATGCAATTTCTTTTTCAAAGATGTTTGGATTGCCGACTCTAGATCAACACGGAAACATTTGGTAGAAACAGTGTGTTTTCAAGAGACAGCTGAATTATGAAAGGGAAGTTGACTGGTGTGGGAAGAGACGGAAAGAATTCCAGGAACAGAGACCAACATGGAACAAGGCATGAAGATGTGTGTGGGACAAAGCTAGGCGAGTGGTATTTAGGAGGGCGAGTTGCATCTGTTTGTGTATACAGGTCTCAGATGAGCTCTTAAAAAACTGAGGTCCAGTCTGCTCTGCAGGGATTATGGTCCTACTTGTAAGAGACAGATTTGCCCAACCATTGTTAGCCAAAATTCCACATTGCCTGGTGTTGCACAGTGTGCCAGTGGACTGCCACCCTCTACATGAGAGGTTCTATATGCAGAGTTTGTAATACACTCTGCAATGCTATAGAAGCACAGGAGTGCCTGACACTTGCAGACTTGTGCAAGAGGAAACGGGAAGAACAGGAGAAAAGCTCAAATCAAGAAAGCACCGTATGGCCTCACAACCAGCAAAGGCAGTGGGGCAGAGAAAGAAAACCTGACCTTGCTCCTCAGACAGTTCGGGTGGTATCAGTGCACATTAGTCTTGAAGAACATCTGGAGAGATGTCTGACAAGAACTGACATAGATCAGTAATCAGGAGAAAGGCACATGGGACACTGGTGGAGGGAGCTGTTTATATTTCAGGATTTCTCTGCAGAAGTTACCCTGCACAGGAAAGCACTCTCTGAAGTACTCTCTTTGAAAGAGACTGAAAACTACCCTTGTCTGCCCCATGGGGCTCTAAATACTGACCAGTCAGTCCTGGAACAGACCATGTTTCAGCATGACAGCCATGAGGACTTGGGAGGGGATTGATTTTGGATAGAAAGTTATGCAGCCTGGTTTAGTAACACAGCAATTAGTCACGACAGGGCGTTATGTTAATAGGCCTTTGGGCCATGCCCTATGGGGATTCTGACTAGAACTTTAACATGCTTAGCAGTAACGGCATTAACAGCTTGACACCCAGAGTGTTGCCTGCTCCTCTACCTATCCCATCCACAGACAGAACGTGTCAGGCTGTCCAGAGACTGGAGAACTGTGCTACAAGCTACAGCACTGGTCTCAGCAGGATGTCCGCACACATGGTGATAGCACATGTGGTGGGTGTTTCCACCACAGCTGTGCCACTGATCACAATCATTGTAAAAAAAAAAAAAAAACACAACTTGGCAAATATGCTGATTACGTTTCTAGTCAACTGTTGCTGCACACTACTATCGCTCTGCCTTGGCACTACAGTTAAATAAAGATCATGCTTACTGTTCGTTCTTCAGAAGGTAATACTGGCAGGGATAGAACAAGGGTAAAACTTTATCCAGTACATGGACTACTGTTCTCAGATACCGAGACTGAACCAGTATGCCCAGCAGAGGGATCCCTTCAGCACAGAACTTTTCAATGCTGCAAGGAGAGAAACAAAAACAAACAAAATGACCAACAAATACTAAATAGCGTCAATCTTTGTGAATTTATCCAAGCAGATTCAAGTTTTTCCACCTCGTTCCCTCCCAAAAAAGGAGGAATTTAAGGGTGGTGAAACTTCCTGGTTTGTCAGCCCTAGAGAATTAAGGCCTCTAACCACGGTAGGTATTTGCTGCAGATGCAGATGGGGAGCCATTCGATAGCTGGCAATGCATTTCACTACAGGAGATGCTATGTGGAATTCCTGCTTTTATCTTGCAGCAGCCTCGGACACTGCAGGGAAAAGGGATGTCTAGGAAAAGGGAGCCTACATCTCATTCAGTGCAGTTCCTGGTATCAAGTGCTAGCAGTACAAACACGCAGCCCTGGGGCAATGTCAAAGGTAGTGAGGATAACATTTCAATGCCCAGATCTTCTATGCCAGGAAGACGTAACATTAATATTAAACACTTCCACTTTCATAGCTCTTTACTTTTTCAGTTTGCTTAAACATTAATCAGCCTTCAACATTCCTGTGATATAAGATCAATATTAGCCCCCATTTTTCATATGGGGAGACGGAGCAAAAGATTTTCCCAAAGCCACAGTGGGAGTCAATATTATAACACAAATCAGAAGTTCCTTGCTTCTCATCCTATGCTCAGATCACACCACCCACTTTCTCAAGCTAGAACCGCCCTTTAAAAACATGGAATCAAACTGCTCTAACCCTACTGGGGAGCACATGCAAGGGAGGAAGAACATAAGAACGGTCATACTGGGTCAGACCAAAGGTCCATCTAGTCCAGTATTCTGTCTTTCGATAGCGGCCAATGCCAGCTGCTTCAGAGGGAATGAACAGAACAGGTAATCATCAAGTGATCCATTCCTTATTGCCCATTCCCAGCTTCTGGCAAACAGGCTAGGAACACCATCCCTGCCCATCCTGGCTAATAGCCATTGATGGACCTCCATGAATTTATCTAGTTCTTTTTTGAACCCTATTATAGTCTTGGCCTTTATAACATCCTTTGGCAAGGAGTTCCACAGGTTGACTGTGCGTTGTATGAAAAAATACTTCCTTTTGTTTGTTTTAAACCTGCTGCCTATTTATTTCATTTGGTGACCCCCCAGTTCTTACATTATGAGGAGTAAATAACACTTCCTTATTTACTTTCTCCACACCAGTTATAATTTTATAAACCTCTATCATATCCCCTCTTAGTCGCCTCTTTTCCAAGCTGAAAAGTCCCAGTCTTACTAATCTCCCCTCATATGGAAGCTGTTCCATACCCCTAATCATTTTTGTTGCCCTTTTCTGAACCTTTTCCAATTCCAATATATCTTTTTGAGACAGGGTAAACAGATCTGCATGCAGTATTCATGAAGTGGGCATACCATGGATTTACATAGGGGCAATATGATATTTTCTGTCTTATTATCTATCCCTTTCCTAATGATTCCCAACATTCTGTTAGCCTTTTTTTGACTGCCGCTGCACATTGAGTGGATGTTTTCAGAAGAGCATTAGGGCAATTTCTCCTCACAAATTAAATCAACATTATATGGAGAAAGCAAAATAGCTAAAAGTTGGGAAAAGAGTGAAAATATTGTGGCAGGACACGAGTAGCATCACTTTACAGTTTTGAACTAATCAAAGGAGAAACTCACAGAGAGCCTAACCACAAAGTGGCTGAGACTATCCTAGAAAGGACAGTTTTGAAACATGTTTAATGCTAGGTTAGGATGCTCACTAACATTTTGACTGAAGTAACAAGGGTCTTACCAATTTCTAGTACACAACACGGACAGGGATGTTGCTGAACATCCTGTTGCAACACTGTTAGAAAACATTGTTGCAGACTAATATGGGAGGGAATGCAAGACAGCACTTTTTGGCTAGCAGGGTTAAGAAGGAATCCCTGTCCAGAGGGCTAGAAACATTAGGCCAGCAATTATTGTTTTAACACTGTCATCACTTAACACTGTTTCAACCGTAATGTGAAGAGAGCCTAAGTTATAACTGAGAAAATAAATAAATCAGCATGTTACTGGAAAGCATTCTCCTGAGGCGGCCGGAGAAAAGGGTTTTCTATCTCCCTCAGCAAAATATTGAGACCATTTGAAGATGAACAAGAAGAATTTATTAGCCCTCCCAGTCCATTACCATTTAGGATGATCAGCCCACTGGAGTTACCCATTCATCACAAGCACCAGTAAAAGGCACACTTACCTATGACCCAGTGTAGTCATTGCCAATGCAAGGTAACAGCCAATAGGGATGCCGGATTTGACAGCCTTCAGTAGTGGATGAAGCATGACTGATTCGGTCATGTCAAGCATAGTGCTGAAAGCAGGAACTGCAGGCCAACGCTGCTGCACACCATGATCATTTCTGTGCAGTTTTAACCTCAAAATCAAGCCCCACGCCCACTGATTAAAGGAGGTCTCGGGTGTCTCTCCATAACGAACAACACTAGCCAAGTAGGAGACCTATAACAAAGTAGTAACATGACCAGAGAGGAAGGAAGATCCAGGGGTTAGGGCATTAGACTAGGACTAGAGGCTCTGATTCAATTCCCCGTTCACCACAGACCCGTGTGACATTGGGCCTCAGTTCCCTATCTGTAAAACGGGGATAATAGCACTGTCCCACCCGACAGGGATGTTGTGAGGATAAATACATTGAAAATAGTGAGGCATTCAGACACAATGTAATGAAGGCCTTATTATAGGCAAGGCGGGTAACATCACCTATTATTAAGCTCGCCCCAAACTATCCATTATAAAGATCCTGTTTTAGTTGCTTATAAATGCCCAAATGCTCATGCTTGGGTTGAAATTTCCCATGACAGGCGTCTGTCTCAGGCTGAATGTTTTGGGAAAATTTCAGCCAAAACAGTTCAGCTGTTCCAAGAACAAAGCTAGGGGGAAATATGTCATTTTGCCCATGTCAAAAAAATGCTGGCAAACTTTTCTTTTAGAAGCTCTGCACGCTCATGCTCTAGAGGAGAGACTTGAAATTTGGCACAGGGGTGCTATATCAGGGATGTGCCTTTTGCTGCCCCGTGAAAATCCACCCAATTTTGGGCAAACTATAAACCGTTAGAGGGAAAAAATCAGTTTGCACATGCTCAGTAGAGACTAGCTAGAGCACAGCAGCTAAAAACTCTGGAGTCCATCCACAGTGAGCATGCTCCAACTCAGAGCTATGGAGGACTCAGCAGGACTTTACCCACAATTGCAGCTGTGGACTGACATGGACCAGGCCAGACTCAGCATTGGAACTGAGAGCCTGTCTTTTTTGTGCTCTCATTGCCCTTCTCTGCTGGTCCCAGACAGAGTGGAAGAGGAAGCTGCCTGATTCGAATGCAAAGGCGATGGGAAGTACATTGGGGCAAGGCACCTGGATAGGGACGACACAAGCATGACTGGGACTGGCGGGGGTGAGGGAAAGAAGTAGGACTAAGAGATAGGATTGTGGGGAGATGGACTGGCTGGGCAAGGAGACTGAGAGCCAGATGGGACAGGACAGAGCCAGGGGGACAGATACTTTTGACTTTAATCTCTCTGTACCTCAGTTCCCCATCTGTAAAATGTGGATAATACGACCCTCCCAACTGGGGTGCTGGGAAATTAATTTAATGTTTGTGAAATATGCAGATACTACAGAGATGAGCACCAAGGAAAACCCCATGAGGAAATTAATAATTTTGTATTCACAGCAGAGTTTGAACAGACATCAGGGCCAACCACTGAACCAGGAGGAGAAAACAAAAGACTGAATAGCTTGCTCATTAATTGAGCATCAACCACTCAGTGCACTGAATAGGCAGTGGTCCTGTGCAAATTACATGGGATCACATAATTAAACACTGTATCATCATGCATACGCATAAGGGGGAATGAATCAAAATTTCACAGATAAAAGTTAGGAAATGCCAGAATTAAGGTTGAGAGCTTGACTTTACAATCTTTATAATGTTCTTTTAACATAGTCTTTGTGTGTGTAACAAATACCTTAGCTCGAGCATCATAACTATCCTTTCAGTCATGAAATGCCCAATACAACGGCATGAAAGTTTGGGTTTTTTAAAATTAAGCTTGAGGTTCCCATCCTTCACTTCTTTCATCTACGACCACCAAAAATTCAGAGAGGGAGAAGTACCTGTTTTATGCTTTCAGAAAGCAGTCCACCATACGGTTTTTGAGGGAGGTATTTCTGGTACGCTTCTAGGACCATTAATGCAACTTCAGCATGGACAGCTGGATCGAGGTGAAGAGTAGTATCCTGTTAAAGTTTGTTTTCTTTATTAAAGAAGACCTATAAAGTTGTATCATCATTCTCACTGTAATGTACCCTCACCTGGCTTCTGGTTACATCACCAAGGAACTGATGTCAATGTAAACACAAAAAGGAAAGAACATAACTGGTGCATTAGATTAGCCAAATGCTTGGTCAGCAAGAGGAGTCTTGCACTGTACACTGAAGGATAATGAACTCAGGCTCAGAGACTTCTAGACACACAGAGCTCTACAGCTGAGGACCTGTCTATGGAGAATGACCTTCCTAGAGACCCCAAGAGTTTATTGATTTGTTTTTGAGTTTTCTGGCCCCATCCCCCCCCCAAAAAAAAATCATATAAAAAACATTTCAAAAGCTAACGTTTCTGTACAATATTTCAAACCACAATTCCAAAGACTAGTTTCCAGTTTGAAGGACTTTTCCACAAGCACCAAAGGACTCCAGTCCAATCATATCATAGACTTTAAGGTCAGAAGGGACCATTATGATCATCTAGTCTGACCTCCCGCACGATGCAGGCCACAAAAGCTGACCCACCCACTCCTGGAATAATTCTCTCCCTTGACTCAGCTGCTGAAGTCCCCAAATTGTGATTTAAAGACTTCAAGTCGCAGAGAATCCTCCAGCAAGCGACCCCTGCCCCATGGTGCGGAGGAAGGCGAAAAACCTCCAGGGCCTCTGCCAATCTACCCTGGAGGAAAATTCCTTCCCGACCCCAAATATGGTGATCAGCTGAACCCCGAGCATGCGGGCAAGATTCTCCAGCCAGACCCTCTGGAAAAAGTTCTCTGTAGTAACTTTTAATATCCCATCATTGACCATTGTTACTAATTACCAGCGATGGCACGTTATTGACCTATTGACTAAAATCACGTTATCCCATCAAACCATCCCCTCCATAAACTTATCATAACAAAGACTTCACACTTAAATTAGCCCAGTTTCCAGACAGACACACACACACACACACCCCTCCTATAAATCCACCAGCCTCCTTAAATGCAGGAAAGGAAAAGGTGATCTATGCCAAGCACCTGGAAATCTGGGTACTGGCAGGCCCAGGAGAGAAGCACATTCCAGAGTCAACAGGCCCTCAGAAAACATACTGCCGATTGCCTCCTCTGGTTTATAATGAGGGAGCTCTGCCTCTGCCAATCACAACTGTGACAGTATGGCAGGGGAACAGAATTGGTTCCTCCAGTAGCATCTTTCAAAACCATTGGGATACCTGTATTCTCACACCTTCAAATGCATACAAAGCAACCCATCACATCCCTGTAGAATGTGTTAGTACTGTTAACTGATCTCCAACATTCGTGATTAGTTACAATGCTAGTTGAATAACAGTTTTTCTCAGGTCTGACTGAGTGTCAAGCTTTCAATTTTTAATACATACATGCTCACCAAATCCCCAGTTTAGCCCTTCCAGGATAATGCAGGCTAGTTTATTCTCCACCGTGCTCAGATTATAATTCAATAGCCAGTCACGGATCAACGCTATCTCCGAGGAAGAGGGCTTCCAAAGATACAATGGCAGCTCTTTAAACAAGTATAAGGAAACCTGTAAGGGGGAAAATACACGTATTACAAATCAATGGTTAAAGAGATTGTCAGCACTAAAGAAACCAATGTGCTCAGCACTGTACAACACACAGTGAAAAAGGACTGACCGTTACTCAACACTGATCCCAGCATTCCTCATTACCCCATTCTATTTACTCCCATCTGAACATGCTGAGCATATTTGCTCACAGTCACAGCACAACCAGTTTCTATTTGCACCACCTAATAAAGCACTGTGTGCCAAATTTCTGGTTATTCATCCTTAATACACGAGGTCATAACATCCACTTTAAGCTCTTAATAGTGGCTGTTTTAAAGGACACAGATCGGCTCTTACCATCCCGACTTTTTCAATGGTGTCTCTAACTCGATCCAGGAGCACAGAAATGACCCCAGTATGGACACCTGTGATTGCTCCCAAGAGTTCTCTGCCAACCTTTGAAAATGTCTCTCTTGTGGAAATGCTGACATAAGATACCTGAGAAGGTGAGAACAGAGGGGTGGAGGGGACAAAAAAACCCACACACTATGATTAGGTTCATGGGCAGTGTAGTGGAGAATACAATAAAATAATATCTTTTTTCTTCTGCTGATCCTGGACAGTGGTGTTTACAAACTGCAAACTCCAGTCCAAGTTCTTCCAATTGTTTATCCTGACACAGCATGAAAAGTTATTGGACCACACTGCCTAGGCTACACAGACTCCATGGATCTCAGAAAATTAAAATGGGTACACACGGGTAGCAATAAAATTGGAAAGTCAGAGCTCCAGGTAGGTCAGTTCTGATGCACTGCAGGCCAGCTCCAACAGAGAAAGGGAATGAGGCAAGGAAAGGAAAAGATTTCCCATGTCCTGACTTTGTTCATTCCAGCCTGGTCTACAGAAGTGATGTTCTGATGTAGCAATGACAAACAAGCCATCCAGGAAACTTTATTTCAGTCCTAGAGTATTAAACAATCAAGCCAGGAGAAGAGAACAGCTTGATAGGGTTATAAATTAAAGCCCTAATCCTAATGGGTGCTGAATGCCTTGAACTTTCTATTTAACTTAACAATGGAAGACTGCGCAGTGCTCCACAGTCGTGTTCAGCACCTCACAGAATTGGCCCCGTGGCATTGCCCACCTCATATATCTCCAGTACAATGACTCTGATGAAGTCCTCATCCGCATCAGCCCGCTTGGCTTGTGCCATCTGAGCAAATGTGGTGAGCAGACAAACTTCTTCCGAGCAGTTCATGGACGCAAGATTCTTCTCAAAGTTTTCAATGTGTTCTGGGTCTGCAAATCACGTGGAGGGAATACAGGTCAATATAGGTGAAATGGTTAATTGCCTCCTATAACAAAACGTCTATTTTATCTTTAGTCTAATGCCAGGAACAGAAACAGAGACATACGAACTGCCAGGCTGGATCGAACCCAGTGACCCATATAGTACAGTATCCTGCCTCCAAAACTGGCCAGTCCCAGCCCTTTTAGATAAGGTGCAAGAAACCCAGCAGCAGGTAGCTATGGAATACCCTGCCCACCTGAAAGGTTCCTTCCTAACCCCAATAGTTATAGGTGTGTTTATGTCCTGAAGCATGAGGATTTATAGTCTTTCCAGAACTCCTGGGGTGGGGGAAGGGGGGTGTTAATTGTTATTACTCTAACTCTGGATGCTCATTATTCATAAAAATGTTTGGGTTTTTTTTAGAATTTATTAACCTGTTGGCTTCCATGATATCTTGTGGCAATGATTTCCACAAGTGAACTACAAATTGTGTGAAAAGACCTGTGATGGGGTGAAGTAGGTCTGGAGGTTCCCTGCTGGAGGCCTCGCAACCCTGCCTCACCCCACCCCAGAAAAAAGCAGAGGAGAAGTCCCCCAGGCAGGCAATCAGAGTGGCTGCTGGAGCGGCCAAAGGGCCATCTAAAAGGAAGCAGCACAGGCAGAGCACTCAGTTACTGCCTGGAGCTTGAAGAGGGAAGACCGGGTGCCTGGAAAAGCAACAGGGCCACAGACAGCTCACAGCAGGCAGGATTGAGTCCAGGGAAGGCTGCCAATGACCGGGTGCCTGGCTGGCTTGAAGAGCAGCAGGACCATGGACAGGTCAGTGCAGGCAGGATTGAGCCCAGGAAACTGAACCCAGAACCTAGGTGATAGTACTGTGATGGGCCCTGCTGATCTGGTTGAATACTGAGCCCGGGCAGGGGCACTTGCAAGAGGTGAGTGTCGATGCCGTTACAAGACCTTTTCCTTTTATCAGTTTTAAATAGTTTATATAATCTGTCAAGGCAAGATCAGAACTGGGGATTGTGAATTGCAGTTAACTTTGCAGTAACACAGAAGGGCACCACCCCGTTATAAGAACTGAAAGAAAAGCAGGCTCACACTCAACCAGAAACGGGGCGCCCGTGAGAGGTGGGTGCCGCCCTGTTCGAAACTTAGTGATTGCAGTTACCAATCAGAAGGGGCAACATCCTTGTTCTTTGGAATTCACATGCCTAGGCACTGGAAGAAGGGCTGTATTTAGCTACAAATCCAGAACAGAATTCAAAACACCGCCCTGCGGATTTCTTAATTCATAGCAAGCAAAGGAATTCTACCTCTGAGTTTGTGCTTGCAGTCGGCAGGCTGCACCGTGGAGCAGAGATTTTCCAGGTGCTCATTTTCTGCACAATGCATGATGAAGAAGAGCTTCCAAAGCATGCCACTCGATAACGTTCCATAAGGCATCTCAGACATGAACTGCCAGACACCCAGCCTGTTGGATTTTGAGCAAAGTAGAAATAATTTGCACAATAATAAGCCTCAGTGCCTGAAAGAAATTACCGGTCCAGACCCTCTGCTCTGGCTGAGGAGCCCACACCTCATTTGGGAAAGAGGAGTACAAGAGTGGGCTTTCTGTTCCCTTGATCTTGATCCCACTTTGCGCTGGGCAAGTCCCAACAGCGTAAGTTACATCAGCCTGTTGAGTTCTAACCACTCCCCTTTTTGGTAACCATCTGCATGTTTAAGGATCTTGCATGTTACAGTCTAGTCTGAATCCACAGAAAATATTGAAACACTATTAAAATATTAAGTCACAATCAAATCAAAGCTGTCCATGCAGATTCTCGATTCTGCAGCCTGGGGTGTTCTGATGTGGGGTTTTATTTGGTCCCACCTCTAGACACAACCTTCACCCTCCTATTGTTTTTAATAGCATTTTGGTGTGAGTTTTCACATCCTTCACTGGGATTTCCTACCTTTTTGCCTTCAGCACATGTAGAACAGCCCGAAGAAACAGTTCATCGAATTCCACTTGCAGTTTCTCCACAGAATAGGGGTGCATTACTCCATACTCTTTATTGCAGCTAACATACTGGGCCCAATGGTCACTCACGTAACAAACTGTCATCCTATACAATAGGGGTTAAGGGAAAGGAGGATAAAAAGATCAGAGAATACATCATCAGTGTCCAGAAACAGTAACTCTGATCACAAGCAAGAGCCAAAAACATAATCTTCTGTCCTCAAGTTTCAGAGTGTCTGGCATCTATACCCTCTGAGTTTTCCATCTACTGAGAACTTTAGTCATAATTCCTATGTTATCTTTCCTTGGTCTTACAGGTAAATAAGTTGACATTTTACTAGACCAAATAGGTTAGGACACATAAGCTTGTGTGTCAAATACATCCCTTCCTTAGGAATTGGCAGTGCACACAAAAAAGCCCACACATCTAATAATTAAGAAAGCACCATTAACTTGCTCAGCACTGAACAAGTATGAAGGAAGCCATAACCTTTATCCTAAAGAGAGTACAATCTAGATTAGACAGTAATAAACACATGGACTGAACTGGCAGAATTGTAGAAGGAACCACGTAGAGTGGCTTTTGGTTTACAGCTATGTCCATTCACTACAACAACAAAGAGCTTCAAGTAATTAATTGAATTAAATCACCTGCCGTGGTTCTGGGTTAGCATAGAGAAAGCATGCAGAACATCCAACTGTATCATTAACCCAAAAGGGAAAGCATGAATGAAACATTTTATGAAATACATTTCATCCTGTAAAAAGCGACAGAGTCCTCTGGCACCTTATAGACTAACAGACGTATTGGAGCATAAGCTTTCGTGGGTGAATACCCACTTCGTCGGATGCATTTCATCCTGTGACTTCCGGCCTCTCTTGGTGCACCTTTGAGACAGTTTGGCAGACAGGATCCTGCACACATCATGCACTGGCAGTTTCCACCCTGTACCCTTTTCTCTATCCACTTTCTCTTCTTTTTTTACCCCAGACACACACAAGGTGGGTGAGGTAATATCTTTCATTGGACCAACTTCTGTTGGTGAGAGAGACACGCTTTCGAGCCACACAGAGCTCTTCTTCAGGTCTGGGAAATGCTCTAAAGCCTGGTCTACACTGCAGAGTTAGGTTGATGTAAGGCAGCTTACGCTGACCTACCTCTAAGCACCTACTAAAATATAGTTCCCATCAATGTAAGTCGCCCACTACATCGACTTAACTCCACCTCCACAAGAGATGGAGCACTTCGGTCGATATTGTTAGGGCAACGCAGTGTCTGTTACTTACATTGGCTGTTGGCTGTCAGCCTGCACGGGGTTCACAGCCGGAGGGCCCCCCGGCCAGCCCCAGGAGCTGACAACCTGAACTGTCAGCCTCGGGGGGGTGGGGGGTGCGAAGAGGGAGACGAGCCTCCAGCTGTGAGCCCCATGCAGGGCTGGGCTCTGGCTATGAGCCCCGTGGCAGGGGGACTCCAGCTGTCAGTGACCCACAATGCCCACACAGTTAAATGGGTAGAAGCACTCCTGGTGAGAACACATACCACCGACAGAAGGAGCAGAATGTGGACATGAAACACCGCTTTAATTAATGCGGTGACTCTATAGACGACTTAAGTCAACTTAATTTTGTAGTGTAGACATGCCCTAAGAGTGTCACAGCTAAATGCAAGGTGGAACAGATTGTTTAGCATAAGAAGTTAGCACATATTCTAAGGGACCATTCGAGGTAGAGTGGCCCATTAATACCTAAGCAGTCAGAGGCCCAAAAGAGGGGGTTAACGGGTTACAGATTGTTATAATAAGCAATAAATCCAGTGTCTGTTCAGTCCAAGATTTTTCATGTCTAGCAGAGTTATGAATTTAAGCTCCCAGGCTTGTCTTTTGAAAAGTTTTTGTGCACATTTCCTTGAAGGAGAAGGACTGACCAATCACTCTCTATTGGACCTTTTTGTGAAAAGCGTTCACCCACAGGTGATAGGGTGTTTTCGTCTTATTTTCCTGTGAGAGTTCATTTGAGAGTGTAGCGACTGTCTGGTTTCACCCACAGAATTGTTTTGGGGCATTTAGTGCACTGGATCAGGTATACCACATGTGATAGCATGTGTAGGATTCATGGATCTTAAAAGGCATCATGGAGAGTGTTGATCATTATAGCAGTGGACATGTGTGCGCAGGTTTTGCATCTGTTGTTCTGGCAGGGTCTGGTGCCACTTTGAGTTGGTGCATCCTGATCTGTGCGGAGCTTGCTTCGGATTATGAGCTTGGTGAGGTTGGGGGGTTGTTTGAAGCCTAGAAGAGGGAGTTCTGGAAAAATCGAGTATGGATTGTAGTAATTTGATGATACCCCATATGTGTTCCGGTGTAGGACTGTAGGTGACAACTAAGTGTTTGCGGTCGCAGGAGGCTTTATTTCTATATTGAAGCAGGTTCTCTCAGGGTATTTGGGTGGCCTGTTCCATGCTGTGATCTACTTCTTTGGTGGAGTGTCCTTATTTGGTGAAGGCAGTTGTGTGTGTGTTAAGGTGTATATATCCTGGACTTTCTTCTTGGAGCAAATTCAGTGGTAACTGAGTGCCTGGCTGTAGACAACAGAGGTCTTGGTTTGTTTGAGGTGGTTAATGGATATATGAATGTAAATGTGGTGATCTTGGGGTTTCTTGTATATGGTTGTCTACAGTTCCATTGCTGAAGCTGATTGTGGTGTCCAGGAAATTGATACTAGTGTGGGAGTGTTCCAGAATTTAATGGAGGGGTCGCAGTGGTTGAAGATGTAGTGGAAATCTATGAGGGAGTTTAAACCATCTATTCAGAGAATGAAAATATTGTTCTCCTTCACATTCTGCTTTTTAAGCCTTTTGGCTCTGGCTTGGTGGTCGCCATGTCAACAGACTGGTATATGCTGCACAGGGTGCAGCACTGGTGGCTAAGCATATTATATGTATTAAAAATACCTCTGCTCCATTAGGCTGTGCACTGATCTCTGCTGAGTAGCTGTGTAATATTATTGAACCCACAGGAACAAGGAAGGATCGCAGGCATATTTCAATAACTACCTGCAGATGGTCATGCAGCTTTTCTTTGCCCCACTTTGTACCCTCCATCCTATGTGTCTGGAGCCCCCTAAGGGTTCCTAGCCTATATGCTGAGAAATACCATCACTGAACTTACTCTAAATCACATTCATATGCTCACATACGTTATATGCCTACACACACACTGCTAGATCTATTGCTGCCCCTGTTAAACTCCAAGATCTGTCTGTGCAGATTCACATGACAGAGGAAGAAAGCTGTTCCTCTTACCTGATCAGATGACCAATTCGTTTCACAAACTGCCTGTAGCGTGCTCTATTAAATGTTTCCAGCCCCACAGCTAGCAGCTCCACTAAGGAGTTCGCAAAGGCAAAAATCTTCATCATCTCCTGAGGGGTTGTTTTTTCAGGGAAATAAACACCTACAAAATCAAAACACTGAACCATAAGCTTCACAAAAATCAGCAAGTTACCTAGAAATTTAGAACTCAAAAAACATTAGAAGCAATGAGGGAATGCATTTCTATTCCGCTATCTATATGAATTATTTCATACAGCATGAATACCATTTTATAACAGATTCACAGTAAATTAAAATCTAATTGTGCAAGTACAAATAATTTATGTAAATTGCCTGCAGGAGATCTTGTAATCTTTTCACGTGGGTGAACAGAGATGGAGAAGAGTTTAAGAAACAGTGATTGAGCACAAGGAGTGAGGCGTTTATAACTCATAGGCCAGGGAAAAGAGATGGCATCTGAAAAGCAGATCTACTGCCAGTTACCAAAAAGGAACTGTTTAACAGATCAGAGTGAAAGGAGGGATAAAATCTAATCCTTCAGAGTACACTGGAACAATATAAGTCCCAGACATGTTTGACATTTAAAATAATTCCTTATCCCCTACAAGTCTACGTATTTAGCAGCAAATTCACCTTTAGAGTTAAACCCAAGAAAATGCTGAAACAGTTCATGAAATGGAAACTGTGACAGGAGGACAACCA
Organism: Emys orbicularis; assembly: GCF_028017835.1. Lineage (NCBI taxonomy): Eukaryota > Metazoa > Chordata > Testudines > Emydidae > Emys > Emys orbicularis. The sequence goes on from NC_088688.1 coordinate 12,542,806, forward strand.
AGTCATCTTCCAAAAGGAGAATCCAGCTAGTTTCGGGATCTTCATCCTACAAAACAAAGAAACAGAGTGGATTTTATTAGCTTCCCCAAGAGGAGAGGGGGGCAGATAATGAATGGACCTGGCTATTGTACTATCTACCTCCAGTTTTCTGTTGAAGGGAAGTGGGGGGATGGCAGAGAAAGAATGTAGAAAAGGGATACTGGTCTTCTTCCCACTCCTCATTGTGACACCAGAATGTCAGTGCCAACTGGCATGGGGCACAGAGGGGGTGCATAGGGGCTACAGGAATCTCTTGAGGCGGATATGTGTGTTCTAGTTCAAAGAATGTCATGTAAGGTTTCCAATAAAAGTCTAGATCACTCTAGTCATCAATAACATTGTGACATGTCTGTACAGGTAATATGTAAGGAGTTATGTACATGCACTGAAAATTGTAAGGTCTGGGTTTAGGGACAGGTTGCCAGCCAAGGTGAAAAACCAGTTTCCTGCCAGACAATAAATGTTTTATCTAGTTGGCTGTTTGAATGTAAACTAAGTAGAATATACTTCACAATGAGCCTCCTATCATCAGTGTGAACTGAATGCAAATGAAGGATTGTGGGGACTTCAGAAAGAAACTAACAGGAAGAGAAAGAGCAATGGGAAGAACCCTGTCTGAAGGTGCACATCAAAGGCTCGCTCTACTATATTTGTGGGGGCAAAGATGACACCGTCACCCTTCACTGAGGAAGTAAAAGGACGGTGATTCTGCTTTACGGAAGGGTCTCAATAAGGCTTGGCTGAAAATGCTGGAAAGAACCTTGGGCGAGATAAACTTCTGTAGACAGGAGGTTAACCTGTTAGTTGAATTTAGTCTCTTGAAAGAGACAAAGGCTTACATATAAAATAAAATCATTAATTTCCAATATTCTTACTCACTGTCAATGGAATCTCTGTTCTTGGGTAACAACGTTATTCTTGTTTTCGCTATAAACATACCTAAGTGCTGTGGTGTTAAGCAAAGTGGTGTGTATGGTTCCTTTGTAAACAGCAGGTGTGTATGGTAAGCTAGTATGTATGGTTCCTTTGTGAACAGCAGGTGTGTATGTATGGTTCCTTTGTGAACAGCAGGCCTGCTAATTCTGGGCGTGTTCAATGGATAAGACGCTGGGCACTGCAGGGAACATTCTGAGGAGGGCGGTGAGGGGGCGGTGTAGGGGGAAGGGTTTGGTGTGTGCCTATTGTGTCCTGCAGAGGCCTGGAAGGCAGTGCTTGTGCTGCCAGAGGCTGGTGGTTTCAGGGAACTGACCCACAGCAGGCACAGACAAGACTGCTTCATGGTAAGCGCCGGTGTGGTGAGTTACCTCACAACGCTGGGTACACCTAGGAAGTATCACACTCACAACATATACTTTCATTCCCCCTTTCTGTGTGTTCCTATATGACAGCAGCCATCAACTATAAAGAAGTGGTAGATACCATCTTCAAAGTAAGAGGAAAAAACATCATAGCCCCCAGCGCAGCAATATTTCCATGATGACTGAAAGGAGGAAAGTTCTGAAATGGGTATCTATTTCTGCACTATTAAATAACAAGGGTAATTTTATACAACTATTTTTGAACAGTCTATTCTATTTCCCTCCTTCCCGATTAAATTACCTGAGGTATTCTATCTCAGATGTAGATTACTGGAAATTTAATACTCTATGACAGTGATACCCAGACTGCGGCTTACAAGCCCCAAGTAGCTCTTTAATGTGTCTCCTGCAGCTCTTTGCAGCACATGGTATTAAAACACTGTGATTTAATTATCAACCAACCTAAGTTATTAACCACTCAGGATAACTTAATTGGTTAATAACATAATAAAAGTATCAACTTGCACTAAATTATCAACTTATTTGCTGTGAGAATTTTATAATTAAATATTTCCCATCATACTGTTTAAAAATGAGTAGTACTATGGTCAATGAAACCATGAATGCATACTTGTGTGGCTCTTTTGGGTGATGTTGATCGGGGGGCCTGGACCAATTTGTATAATGGGGATGCTGACAGCTATTGAACCAAACTGTAAACCCTGTATATAATGGAAACAATTTCAAGCCAGGGGGTGCGGCAGCACCCTCAGCTCCCGCAGCTATGATGTTGATTGCTAATTTGCCTTCTGAACAACTGAGGTCTGAGTATCACTGTTCTACCATGAAGGGAATATAAGATTTACTGTTTGAAATGGAAATCCATTACAGGAGAATATTTAGTTTTTCCCTCCTCCAACCCTTCAATAAAAAGACACATACAACAGGCTTGAGCACAAGCATTAAGCAGAGCTGTTTAGTTTTAACGTACCTCTTCTCCTCCCTCATCTACTAATGTCCAATTCCCAGATTCTTTCCCAGAGGAGGTGGAGGATTTTCTTTCACTTGGTGTCATGTGGCACATGAAGTCTGCTCGATTTCTGGGAAATACATGAAAGCCAGGCTTAAGTAAATTAGAGAAACAAAGTAAACATTCAAAATTTGCAGTACACCTCTACCCCGATATAACGTGACCCAATATAACACGAATTTGGATATAACGCGGTAAAGCAGTGCTCCGGGGGGGGCGTGGCTGTGCACTCCGGCGGATCAAAGCAAGTTCGATATAACACGGTTTCACCTATAACGCGGTAAGATTTTTTGGCTCCCAAGGACAGCGTTATATCGGGGTAGAGGTGTACAACTATTCTTTTTACTTTAAAAACCTCTTAAAACTCAAACAGGAACAAGAAACTAACAAGGTTGCCCAATGCATCTAGTGTGGAACAAGTTACCAGTCAATAAAAATTCATACTCAAGTTGATTACCAATTTAACGAATTGATTTATGCACAATACCCTGAAAAAATGTAAACTGCTATCAACCCTAGTTTGCAGGACACCCATGCTAAGGGATCCTGCTGTTATAATTTACAAGAAACACATTGCTGGGTACCTTTGTGAATCCATAATAAACAAAATGAAAAAAAAAAAAAAAAAAAAAAAAAAGAGCTTATGCCAACCATTGCCAAGCATCTGCAGGTGAACCAGGGACTGAAAGTTGCACTGATCTGACATCCAGTATTTGCTATTGTCAGTCCAAAAGCAGTGACAGTTATTAATTGTATTGCTGTAGCACCTTGGAGCACAGCTGGCTCCAGGCACCAGCACAGCAAGCAGGTGCCTGGGGCAGCCAACAGAGAGGGGCGGCACGTCCGGCTCTTCGGCAGCAGGTCCCTCAGTCCCTCTCGGACGGAAGGACCTGCCGCTGAATTGCCGCCAAAGAATGAAACGGCGGCGGTAGAGCTGCTGCCGAAGTGCCGCCAATCGCGGCTTTCTCCCCCCCCCCCCGCTTGGGGTGGCAAAAACGCTGGAGCCGGCCCTGCCTTGGAGCTCCAGTAATGAACTAGGACCCCACTGTGCCAGGCACTGTACAAATACCGAACAAAAAGATGATCCCTGCCCAAAAGATCTTACAGTCCAAGTGTAAGATAAGATAACAGGTGGATACAGGCAGACAGGAAAGCACAAAGAAATAATGAGACAATGTTGGTGAGCATGATGGGCAACGGTTTAGCACCCACTGCCTAACCACTGTCAAGTGTTTTTAAGCATCACAGCAACAGAGAGTTTAAAGAGGGATTTGGAGCATGACAAGGTAGTGAATGTTTACAAGGCATTCCACCCAAGTGTGAGGGGAAGCATGAGAGACAGCACAAAGGTGCTTGTTTGAAAATGTAACAAGTGGGAAATGAAGGCTGGCATCATGAGAGGAAGGA